>NC_134355.1:292912582-293263082 GCF_048569485.1 Anomaloglossus baeobatrachus
TTTGACGTGACGCACAACCGACGGGAGCGGGTGCTTTTGCCAGCGACATCGCTAGCGATGTTGCTGTGTGTAAAGTGCCCTTTAGTCCAAGAAGCCCTAAAATTGGTTAAGGCGGTTCATCATATTGAAACATGCCAAACTACTTGTAAAGCCTGATGTGAAGCAAATCCCAAACCAGGGACAAGAGCATAACAGATGCAATGGGGTCCGGATCGGTGGAGGTGAGGGGTGAAGGGGCTATAGAGGTGAGCGGTAAGGTGGAAACAATTTTCCTTTCTGAGACACCAGGGCATAATGAGGGACATTTAATTCCCTAGAATATATTCTCTGGGATTAAAAACTGTTGCGAAAATCCACGTGAACTGGTAGATTTAAATTTTACCTGATCTACACATCTCTACTATTATCTATGTTCAGGTTTCTGACAGAAAACAGAAGCTATGTGCATTGTGGTTTGGGAGGAATGGTACAGATTTGTAGGACAAAAAGCCTTTTTGTGGAGCCTATATTAATACGTATGAATGTAGCCTTGACCATTTTCACACACACCATTTTACTGCATTTTTGTTAGTGATTTTATATTAAGAAACAAAGAAAAAGGAACCTCTTTAGTCAGGTCACATCCACTACACAGATACTGCAGTATATGAGGAGTAGAAATGAGCGAACCTCCAGAGGCTCGAGTTCGACTCAGTTCGGCGAGCTGTTCAACTAACCTCTCGAACCCCATTGAAACCAATGGGAGGCAAACACAAACACATAAAAACACATTATAAATGTACACATACAGTTAATAAACATTGCCATAACACTTACCTGTCCCCGCGATGCGTCCTGCACTGTCTCCCACTGATTTTCCTTCCAATAATCGCTGCGTCCTCCCGGTAACAAGCACCAGCATAGGACCTATCGTGACGCCAAAATAGCCATGTGACCAGTCACGTGTCTATTATCTCATTGGCTACAGACTGGTCACATGGCTTTGACGTCTTGCTAGGACCTGTCAGTGCATCTCTCCAGTACGCGGTGATCGTTTGTGTATCTCTGTGTACCAGCGACATGCTCTGGCAAATGGTCGACTCCCCGTTCTGCTTCCCCATTCTGTTATTCAACGGCTGACACAGCTGGTCAATAACGGAGATCACCATTGCTATAGCAACGTGCCTGTCAGCGGTGACATCACCGCTTACAGGCAGCAGCTTCTGGTCACTCACGTAGTGAAAAGACTGCACGGGAACAGCATCACCTTCCTCCCATGCAGCGCTGTTGATGTAGCAGAGCTGCATGGGTTGAAGGAGAAAGAAGACAGAAGAGCAGGATCGTGGAGGGCTGACAGGGAGTAATAAACATGGAGTTTCTAAGTGTGTCTGTGTATTTATTTCTATTAAAGTATTTTTTCTATGTGTGGTGTCTTTTTTTTTTTAACCCTTTATTGGAGATTCTTAATGGCTGGGTCAAACTTGCCTGACATTAAGAATCTCTGACTTAATACTAGCTATTAAAACAAAGCTAGTATTATCTCATAATTACCCAGCAAGCCACCCGGTTCCAGGGCTGTTGGAAGAGTTGGATACAGCGCCAGATGATGGCGCTTCTATGAAAGCACCATTTTCTGGGGCGACTGCGGATTGCATTTCCCAGCAGAGGGGCCCAGAAACCTCGGGCTAACCTGTGCTGAAAATTCCAATCCCCAACTGCCTAGTTGTACCTGGCTGGACACAAAAATGGGGCCGAAGCCCATGTCATTTGTTTTTTAATTATTTCATGAAATTCATGAAATAATTAAAAAAAAATGGGCTTCCCTATGTTTTTTGTTCCCAGACGGGTACAAATAGGCAGCTGGGGGTTGGGGGCAGCCTGTATCTGCCTGCTGTACCTGGCTAGCATACAAAAATATGGCGAAGCTCATGTCATTTTTTTGGTGGGCAAAAATCTCCGGCATATAGTCCTGGATGGAGTATGCTGAGCCTTGTAGTTCTGCAGCTGCTGTCTGCTCTCCTACATACAGACAGACAGCAGCTGCAGAACTACAAGGCTCAGCATACTCCATCCAGGACTGTATGCAGGAGTTTTTTGCCCCCAAAAACATTATGTGGGCTTCGCCATGTTTTTGTATGCTAGCCAGGTACAGCAGGCAACTATGGGCTGCCCCCAACCCCCAGCTGCCTATTTGTACCCGGCTGGGAACCAAAAATATAGGGAAGCCCTTTTTTATTAATTATTTTATGAATTTCATGAAATAATTAAAAAACAAATGACGTGCGCTTCACCATATTTTTGTATGCTAGCCAGGTACAGCAGGCAACTATGGGCTGCCCCCAAACCCCAGCTGCCTATTTGTACCCGGTTGGGAACCAAAAATATAGGGAAGCCCATTTTTTTTAATTATTTTATTTATTACATGAAATAATTAAAAAACAAATGACGTGGGCTTTGCCATGTTTTTGTGTCCAGACAGGTACAACTATGCAGCTGGGGATTGGAATCCTTAGCACAGGTTGGCCTGAGTTTTCTTGGCCCATCTGCTGCGAATTGCAGTCCGCAGCCGCCCCAGAAAAGGGCGCTTTCATAGAAGCGCCATCTTCTGGTGCTGTATCCAACTCTTTCAGCTGCCCTGGTGATGGGTGGCTCGCTGGGTAATAATGGGGTTGGGGATAGCTGTATATTATCAACTGGCCCTAAGCCCGAAATTCATGGTGTCATGCCAATATTACACATGGCCACCATGAATTTCTGGTACCGAAAAAAAAAAAACACCACAACACACAGAAAAATATTTTTATTCTAAATAAAACACAACACAATTAGTGACTCCATCTTTATTGAAATAAAGAACCCCCCTCCGCAGTAATCTCGGGTCAAGGGTCCCACGCCGTCCAATCCGGATCCAATATCATCTGATCGGTTTGCTGGAAGGCAAAGCGATCAGATGATGTGTCAGGTTCAAGGGCCTGAATCACATGACACAGCAGCTGATTGTATAAACGGCTTTTATACAATCAGCTGATGCATCAGTGCAAAAAAAAATAACTACACACTTCAGTGCAGACTCGTGTCCGACGGCATCAGCTGATAGTTTAGGCGGCCGGGCGGTAAAAAGCTGGCCTCACCGCTCGACTTATAGTGTCAGCTGATGCCGTCAGGTGACCGCATCAGCTGATCATCGCCAGGTCTGAGAAAGAGAGAGAGAAATAGAGAGAGGGAAAGAGAGAAAGAAGAGAGAGAGAAAGAGAGAAAGAAGCAAGAGAAAGAGAGAAAGAAGAGAGAGAGAAAGAGAGAAAGAAGAGAGAGAGAAAGAGAGAAAGAAGAGAGAGAGAAAAAGAGAGAAAGAAGAGAGAGAGAAAAAGAGAGAAAGAAGAGAGAGAGAAAGAGAGAAAGAAGAGAGAGAGAAAGGAGAGAAAGAGAGAAAGGAGAGAGAGAAAGGAGAGAGAGAAAGGAGAGAGAGAAAGGAGAGAGAGATAAAAGAGAGAGAGAAAGGAGTGAGATAAAGGAGAGAGAGAGAAAGAAAGGAGAGAAAAAGGATAGAGAGCTCACAGCTGATGTCCGGCTCTTCCCCTCAGTGCATAATTAAATTATAATTCTAAATATATTATAAATATATTATAAATATAATTTAAAATTTGAAAAAAAAAATTCTTTACCGGGACTAGAAATCGCGACCTAATGCTTTATATGCGAGCGCTCTATCCACTCAGCTACTGCTCCTAATGATAAAGATAGGCAGATTTGGTAATCTTGACTTCTGCATTGCTGAAGTCTCTGCTGAATGTGCGATTCACTTGATTGCTACGTGGAGCTGATACAGAGCACTCGTGTTCTGTAGCAGAGCTGACAGTGTCGTGCGGATTACGTCGGGGGTATTTGAGGATTAATAAAGGGGTGAAATAAGGTGTTTTTTTGTCTTTTATTCCAAATAAAGGATTTTTCGCGGTGTGTTTTTCTTTACTTTCACCTTCAGTTTAATCATGAAAGGTGTCTCGGGGAGACGCCTGGCATGAGTAAACTCATTATTACCCCAATTTCCACCGCACCAGGGATATTCGGGATGAACTGGGTAGAGTTCTGGGACTGTCGCATCTAATGGATGCAGCTATTCTGGGCGACTGCTGTGTGATATTGTTAGGGTGGTGGGCTCCCCATACCGTGGCGCTCCCCATCTTGACAATATCATCCTCCAGCCATGCGGCTTTATCCTGGCTGATATCAAATATGGGGGAACCACATTTTTTTTTTTTTAATATTTATTTATTTATTTATTTTACTGCACGATATAATTAAAAATAAAAAAAAAATAAAAATTCTTCACCGGGACTAGAACGCGCGACCTAATGCTTCATAAGGGATCTCTCTATCCACTGATGCTCTATTGATAAAGATAGGCAGATTTTGAAATTTTGAAGCCTGCCGTGCTGACTGAAGTCTCTACTGACAGCGCAATTCACTTCATTGCTACGTAGACCTGATACAGTGCGATGGTGTTCTACGGTGCTGCTACATCTTCAGGGAGCACAGCTGACAGTGTCGTGTGGATTACGTCGGACCTGGAGTGGTATTTGGTGATTAATAAAGAGGTGAAACAGGGTGGGTTTTTGTCTTTTATTCCAAATAAAGAATTTTTCGCAGTGTGTTTATTTACTTTCACTTTCAGGTTGATCATAGAAGGTGTCTCGGGGAGACGCCTGGCATGATCAACTCCGTTATTACCCCGATTGCCACCACACCAGGGCAGTTTGGGATGAGCTGGGTAGAGTCCCGAACTGTCGTATCTAATGGATGCGGCTATTCCGGCCGGCTGCTGGGTGATATTGTTAGGCTGGTGGGCTCCCATACCGTGGCGCTCCCCATCCTGACAATACCAGCCTCCAGCCGTGCGGCTTTATCCTGGCTGGTATCAAATATGGGGGAAAACGCATTTTTTTTTTGTATTATTTATTTATTTATTTTACTGCACGATATAGACCCGCCCGCCGGCAGCTGTGATTGGTTGCAGTGAGACAGCTGTCACTCAGCTTGGGGATGTGTCTGACTGCAACCAATCATAGGCGCCGGTGGGCGGGGAAAGCACGGAATAACTAATTGACTAATGAAGCGGCAGCCATTTTCTAAAAAGGAAAAGACACTGCAGACTTGTGACAGACGTGGAGCGAGGCGTCCGTGATCAGTGAGTAGGAAAGGGAGAAGGATTGTGCTGGGGATGCAGGACACATGCAGATAGCAATATGTGCACATAGCCTTACTGTGAAAAGCCACGTTTAGGGTTATCGAAACATTCTCGAATGTAACTCGAACTGTCGAGCTTTTAGCAAAAAGCTTGAGTTCGAGTTTGATCTCGAGCACCCCCAAAATCACTCGAACATGAAATTGACGAACCTCGAACATCGCTCATCTCTAATGAGGAGTAGTAGGAAAGTTGTAAAGTCCAGCAGCTGAATCCTCCATAGAAATTAATTTATAAGAAAAATCCAAAGAATAAATGACAGCAAATTCCTCCACCATAAACGTTAAAAACATTGAAAATATATTACAAACATGATTTGGACATAAGTCCTTATTCATTTCATAGAAAGGAGTGAATTGTTAGCGTATTATCTCATATCTTGTGGCTATAAGATGCAAATAACTAACCAATCACAGAGCGAATCACAAAAACAGGTGAGTCCTAATTAGTCCAGCATAGAGATTAGAATATACAATCATTCGTTATTTTGTCTAATATTGATTCTTAAAGGAGATTAGGTTTGTAATTGTTATGACTGCGTAGCAACCCAGACAGGAATATAGATGTTATAATAAAGAAATGAAACTGACACTGCCGATTCCTGTACAGGCTAAGATTTATTATCCTGTAGACTTTTGTGGTCCCTGCATGAGCTGGAATAGCCCTAACCATAAACTAAGAGGAGACTAAGTGGACCCGACTGCCTGAAAGGCCATCAAACATTTCTCATACCTCTGAAGGATTATATATGCAGCAAGAGATGCAAAAGAAGATGGCATATGATTACATTTTATGTCAATTGTAAAAAGATTCAGCCTCCTACCCTGGTACAGCCTATGCAATTATTGCAAAGACGACCTAGAATTTCAAGGACGGATTGTACACACAGCAAGACACAGAGGAAGAGAGCATTGACTGAATTTGGTGTCAAATGTAAAAATATTCAGCCTTCTATCCTGGTACAGCCTATGCAATTATTGCAAAGACTACCTAGAATTCCAAGGATGGATTTTACACACAGCAAGACACAGAGGAAGAGAGCATTGACTGAATTTGGTGTCAATTGTAAAAATATTCAGCCTTCTATCCTGGTACAGCCTATGTAGATATTGCAAAGACTACTTAGAATTCAAAGGAAGGATTGTACATATAGCAAGACATGTAGAAGTGGAGGGCCTGTGTCTACATAGTGTGTCAATTGCAAAAAGACTCAGACTCTGACTGACCCTGGTACAGCCTATGGACTTATTGCAAGGGCTATCTAGAAAACAATATACCTCTCAAAAACCTTTTTAAATTCTCCTGCGCTCTATTTAAATCTGGACTGTCTGGTCCAATGGGGGTATCTATCCATCTTTTTCACTGCTGATTGCTGTCCTTTTGCTTTGATTGACTTCAATGACACCCCCTGCATCATGCACATATTGTTTTCATGAAAATTTTTTAGCCTTTGGTCCTTTTGTAAACAAGTGAAAATTTAGGTATGACAAATTTCTCCATTGGCCTTTTTTGACACATCAAAAAAGAAAATGATCAGATATCAAATAAATGAAATGTAAAATAAATGAAAAAAATAAAAGCATCACAAAAAAAGATAAAAATTAAAACATATACTATTTTTTATTTACATTTAAGTACCTTAAATATGAAGGAGCCCAATATTGGATTAAGAATGTCACATAATATCACTTGTATAAACACTACTGATATACAAATTGACCTGAGGTAGAAGCCATAAAGCTTTGAAACGTGTAGACCAATAAAATCATTCCTTCTACGATCCTCTTTTCTATGGCAGCGCAGTCTATTAACCCTTTTCTCTCCAAATTTGAACTTCATCTCCACTTGGGTACTATTGCAGCCATATTTACGCCATTACAGTGGTTGTGACTCTCACAACCACACTGTTACGGGGGGCTGTCTGATAATAAAACCCAAAGGAATATCAGACAGTCAGGGTCCACCGTGCAAAGACTCTGCTGCAGAATATGGCAGAGAATAAGGGGTATATAAGTGTGCCACTGTAAATAGTAATAGCACAAGTGCAGAGTGCAATACCTCTGTAAAACTCACAGAGGAATATAATTAGGAAATAAAGCAATTCCTCCCTTGCTTGGAGGGTGTGTGGTATGGTCTCTGTTAATGGTCACAGAGACAAAAGCAGTGAGTGTGAAATGGCACCTACCTAGGTCCGTTCCTCTAGCGGTGCCAGGAGACGGACAGCAGCGTAAGCCGCACAAAGCTCCTACCTGCGTTCGCTCCACTAGTGTGCGAGGACATGAACCACTAGATATGGCACCTGCCTAGGTCCGCTCCACTAGTGGTGCAAAAGAGACGGACAGCAGCATAAGCCGCACAAAGCTCCTACCTATGTTCGCGAGTGTGCGAGGATACGAACAACTACCAGGCGCAGTATAAGGAACTTTACCCTAGCAGCAACGTACACCTACGAGTAGAATCACAAGGCCCAGCCGGACCATGTGCCTCAGGCACCTGCCTATGTCCGCTCCACTAAGATGTAAGGATACGGACCGCAGCCGAAGCTGTAAGGTATAAGAATGCTACCCTGCCGGTAGCGCTCACCTAGCATAGACAGAGAGATGCCTAGAGGGACGTGCACAGAGCGTCTACTCTCATGCATGAACCAAGAGGACTGAGCGCCAGGCGGCATGCGTTAGGGTCTTATATAGACTCTGTGCATCATCCAAGATGGAGGACACCAGAGCCAATCCGCTGCCAGAATGACAGCAATGACGTCACGCTGGCCTATCACCGAGCAAAGCGTCACAAGCACATGACCAGAGACCAATCGGCATAGAAGGTGTCAGAGACATGTGACCACGTGTCACAAGCACATGACCAGCGGCCAATCAGCTTAAAAGGTGTCAGAGACATGTGACCTCGTGTCAGCGATGATGTCACCCGCACATGTGCAATGGCTCCAAGATAGGACTTAGTCTCCAGTGCTTGCACATGTGCAGTAGCAAGAAATCCGAACATAGTCTCCAGTACCACAGCAACCGTAACACACACCAGGTGAGTGTACCCTTACAGCACCTTTGCTATCAGTGTTTCAGGATAAGACCCTATTTGTGCTTACTGTCTCTTCCAGCACATTTAAACTTTATTATAATATTATTATTTCTTCTTTATGTAGAGCTTACAAATGTAAAATATAATGGTTCTGTCTAATACTATATTAAGTCAAATTCCAGTTGGCACTTGTAGCTCTTATTGGCAGTGGTGGACGATGGTCCTCAAACCATAGGTTAAAGAGCTACGACTCTAGGTAAAACAGTTCAGTGGTAAGTATTTATTGATAAGTCAGCATATCGCTAAAGAAGGAACGACCAATAGATTTTGATCACGGTCTGTCTTCCAATGATTCCAGAAGTTGACTGCTGGTTAGTAGAATATTAAATAATCACTTGTCCTATCACAACATAAACAAAAAAAAACATTTTAATGGGTGGTGAAATAAAAAATCACCTTTAGAGTTTAGTTTTGATACTGTTGGTAAGGTAATGGTCATTTGTCATGTTTGACATGAATTAATACGAAAGGAGGCCTCTATTACATGACATATTCAGGAAATGTCAGTCACCGTCTTACAGAGCCTAAATATCCTCAATGTGTATGGCTGAAAGTGAAGCACACACTCTCCATTCATTACGCACCTAATGGATTTATTTTTCTTTGATTTATATCAGATTTCTCCATAATTAAAGAGCTTTCATTTTTTCGTGAAACTATAACAGACTTAGTGGAACCAATCGTATGTATCCACTAAAATATCTGATTCTGAACATTGGTTAGGGGTAATAAAATAATCTCTATTCCTTTCCAAATATACACTTCAAAACATTAGAAATGTTGTTATGTAAAAAAAAAAAGAAAAAGCTGAACATTTTTGAGCAACCAAAACAGCAGTAGTTAAAAGTTAAATGACAAAGTTATGTTGTTACCAATTTATTCGATGTCTGGAAGGTGCCCTTCTCCTAGAACTTTGATATCAGCAGATTCTATTATGATTTGTGTCTGACAAAGGACAACTGTGTGTGAAGGGTGATGCTCATTTCAACAACCCCAGTCACTTTCTTTACATCGGTTGTGACAGATTTAGGGAAGTGATTTAGCTATCAACATAAGCAATTAGTCAACTCCTTTTACACAGCTGCAGTCACAAACAAACACAGAGGACATAGTACTTAGTCAACACCATGGACAGGCATACTAATGGTGCAACTTGTTTAAAGTTTGGGGTTCGAAACGGACACCAAATGTCCAGTGCCCAAATCCAAACATGGAATTTTCACAGAAGTTCATGGTCGATTTCAGAGTTTAATGCGCAATAAAGCTTGTTGAAAGGCTGCAGCACAGTCAATCAACAAGCTTTTTTGACTGTGGGCACTTACACAGCCATCAGAACCATGCCAAGTATTGGTATGGCTTTGATTGACCGGTGCACCATGTAACCCTGACTGTATAACAAACAAATGAGGGGTAGTGCCGGCATTTTGCTCTTACTAGTGTAGAGACAAGACACTGCTTGAGTGAGGGACAGTATTAGGTTACTCCTCTTACTTTGCATACTCATAACACAGGCTCTGTGTGACCACTCTACACCAGGCTCTGTGGGGGTACTTTAAAATAGGATCTGGGTGGGAACTCTCAAAAAAGCTCTGTGTGGCCTCTCTGCACCAGGCACTGTGGAGCTACTCTTAGAAAAGGGTCTGTGGCGGGGGGGATTTTTAATAAAGGCTCTGTGGGGTTACTCTCAATAAAGGCTGTGGGGTATTCTTAAAAAAGTGTTTGTGTGGTCATTCTGCAGCAAGCTCTGTGGAGGTACTCTTAAAAAAGGGTCTGGGTTGGGAATTTTAATGCAGGCTCTCTGGGGGTACACTTAAAAAGGGTCTGTAGGGGTACTCCACATACAGGCAGTGTAATAATCTGATGGGATCTCTCTTTGAATACAGACCATGTAATACTCTTCAATTCTTCAATTTTTTGGGGTGCAAAGAATGAAGAGAGCATCAAACAGGGAACATGGTCAGGGTGCTGCTGCTGGTGTTGGTGAAGCTGCTGCAGGGATAGGGTGTGGTTGGTCTGTGCCTGCTACATGCCCAAATTAAAAACCTTCCCTTGGTGCACCCACATGACAGGACATGCTGCGTAATTTATTAGGCCCAAGTACCACTGCATGAATGGTGATACCAGAACAAGTAAAGGCTGTTTTGGATTGGATGGCTAAGAGTGCCTCCAGTTCCAGAGATTTGTCTACCAGCCGGTCCACTGCTGAAATTGGAGAGTGTGCACCTGCGGTCCATGGGCATCTGTCTTCCACCTCACCCACTAGCAAATCAGGCAAGCATTACAGCAAGATGGAATTGCAGCTGTATATTGCTCAGGCCAAAAGACTACTACTACTCCAGCAGGATACAGCTAAACCCCCACTAGGTGGAGGCAACACAGGTGCAGGTGGAGCCATTCACACTCACTTCCAATATGGATATTATCTAATAGTATGGGCGTCACCTAATAGGCTGCGGATTTGTGACTGTGCGTCTGCTAGTGTGAACAGTGCTTTATGCAAGCCACCAGTGTGCAGTTTTACCATCCAGCCATCACCTCCTCCATATTTGGAAGTGAGTGTGAATGGCTCCCCCTGCACCTGTGTTGCCTCCACCTAGTGGGGGTTTAGCTGTATCCTGCTGGAGTAGTAGTAGTCTTTTGGCCTGAGCAATATACAGCTGCAATTCCATTTTGCTGTAAGTAATGATATTTTCTTTTTTGCTTTTTTATATTACAAATCAGGCAAGCAGTCTAAGCCCAGAGTCATGCAGCAGTCACTTCTACTTTTTGATGACTCTGCTGGCTGGGGTTCTGTGGGACATCCACTTGGCCCTGCCCCAAAAAAGGCAGAGATTGACTGTACTGATGCCCAAACACTTGTTCAGTTTGAGGATAAGGACGTGGGAGTGCTAGTGCACACAATCAGCAGACTGTGATGATAATAATGAAACATAGGTGTCAACTGCTGCTGCTTTCTGCAGTGTGGGGCCAAAAAGTAGGGCAGGGGTGAGGAGTGGGTGGATGATGCAGGGGATGATGAGATCCTAGATCCCACATATTCTGAGTTATGGGTCTGCCCATTTTTTTACTTCTGGGTCTCCAAATTGGACACATAGCCTGAGCTTGCCCTTTACACCTTGGAGGTGCTGGCCTGCCCTGCAGTTAGTGTACTGTTGGAACGTATGTGTAATATGATTTTTTTATTCTATGATATTTTAAAAAGGTTCTATGTGCTCTTTTAACTACTATTCGTCGAAACCTGGCGAATCTGAACATCCACAAGTCCGTTCATCATTACACAGGAGCCCAAGAGGTAAGGGGGCCACTTCTGCCTCCAAAGTAAGTGGAATTGTGAGTTATGACGATACAAGTAAAATATATCTTTGTATCTTTGTTAGCCAGTAGAGATAAAAAAATTGTTTAAAAGAACTGAGAGTCCTCAATGGTTGATACCTTTTAACCCCTTAAGGACGAAGCCAGTTTTGTCCTTAATGCCCAGGCCATTTTTTGCAATTCTGACCAGTGTCACTTTATGAGGTCATAACTCTGGAACGCTTCAACGGATCCCGGTGATTCTGACATTGTTTTTTCGTGACATATTGTACTTCATGATAGTTATAAATTTAGAACGATATTTTTTGCTTTTATTTGTGAAAAAATCGGAAATTTGATGAAAATTTTGAAAATTTTGCAATTTTCAAACTTTTAATTTTTATGCCCTTAACCCAGAGAGTTATGTCACACAAAACA
The DNA here is from genome assembly GCF_048569485.1 of Anomaloglossus baeobatrachus. Classification (NCBI taxonomy): domain Eukaryota; kingdom Metazoa; phylum Chordata; class Amphibia; order Anura; family Aromobatidae; genus Anomaloglossus; species Anomaloglossus baeobatrachus. Next base: position 292,924,623 of record NC_134355.1, read on the forward strand.
GTTAATAAATAACATTTCCCACATGTCTACTTTACATTAGCGCAATTTCTGAAACAAAATGTTTTGGGGTTAGGAAGTTAGAAGGGGTCAAAGTTCATCAGCAATTTCCCATTTTTTCAACAAAATTCACAAAACCATTTTTTTAGGGACCACATCACATTTGAAGTGACTTTGAGAGGCCTAAGTGACAGAAAATACCTAAAAGTGACACCATTCTCAAAACAGCACCCCTCAAAGTACTCAAAACCACATCCAAGAAGTTTATTAACCCTTCAGGTGCTTCACAGGAACTAAAGCAAAGTGGAATGAAAAAAAGCAAAAAATAAAATTTTACCTAAAATGTTGCTCTACCCCAAATTTATTCACTTTTAGAAGAAATAACACAACAAAATGAACCCCAAAACTTGTTACCCACTTTCTTATGAACGCGCCAATACCCCACATGTGGTCAGAAACCTTTGTTTGGACAAATGGGAGGGCTCGGAACAGAAGGAGCAATATTTGAATTTTGGAAAGCAAATTTGGCTGAAATAGATTGCGGGCACCATGTTGCATTTACATGTCCGCTAAGGTACCTAAACAGCAGAAACCCCTCACAAGTGACACCATTTTGGAAACTAGACCCCTTAAGGCTTCTATCTAGGGGTATAGTGAGCATTTTGGATCCACAAGTACTTCACAGATTTTGATAACGTTACGTTGTCACATTGAAAATTTTCATTTTTTTCTCAAAAATGTTGCTTTAGCATCAATTTTTTCACTTTTTCAAGAGGTAATTCCAAACATTTGACCCCAACGTTTGTTACCCACTTTTTTATGAGCGCGGTGATACCTCACTTGTGGTCTGAAACCTTTGTTTGGAGAAATGGGAGGGCTTGGAACGGAAGGAGCAATATTTGAATTTTGGAAAGGAAATTTGGCTGAAAAAGATTGCAGGCACCATGTCGCATTTGGAGGACCCCTAAGGTACGTAAACAGCAAAAAAACACCACAAGTGACCCCATATTGGAAACTAGGCCCCTCAAGGAATTTATCTTGATGTTTGGTGAGTACCCTGAACCTCCAGGTGCTTTACAGAAGTTTATAACGTTGAGCCATGAAAATAAAAAAATAAAATTTTACCACAAAATTGTTACTTCAACCAGGTAGCTTTTTTTTTCACAAGGGTAACAGGAAATAAATCACCATGAAATTTATTGCGCAATTTCTCCTGAGTTTGTTGATATCTTGTATGTGGTGGAAATCAACTGTTTGGGCACACTACAGGGCTCAGAAGAGAAGGAGTGCAGTTTGACTGCAAAATTGGCTGGAATCAATAGCGGACGCCATGTTGCATTAGGAGAGCCCCTGAGGTGCCTAAGCAGTGGAGGTCCCCCACAAGTGACCCCATTCTGGAAATAAGACCCCTCAAGGCTTTAATCTAGGTATATATTGAGCATTTTGAATCCACGAATACTTCACAGAATTTGATAAGCTTAGGTTGCCATATTGAAATTTTCATTTTTTTCACAAAAATGTTGATTTAGCGACACATTTTTCACTTTTTCAAGAGGCAACAACAAAACGTGTACCCCACAGGTTGTTATCTAATTTCTTGTGAGCGCAGGGATACCCCACATGTGGCCAAAAACCTTTGTTTGGATAAATGGGAGGGCTTGGAATGGAAGGAGCACCATTTGAATTTTGGAAAAGTTGAAGTAAATTGCGCGCACCATGTCACATTAGCAGGGCCCCTTGGGTACCTATACATCAGAAACCCCCCACAAGTGACCTCATTTTGGAAACTGGACCCCTCAAGGATTTTATTCAGGAGTATAGTAAGCATTTTGAATCCACAGGTACTTCACAAAAATGTTGCTGTAGCAACAAATTTCTCACTGTTAAGGGGGCTTTACACGCTGCGACATCGCTAATGCGGAGTCGTTAGGGTCACGGAATTGGTGACGCACATCCGGCCGCATTAGCGATGTTGCTGCGTGTGACACCGATGAGCGATTTTGCATCGTTGCAAAAACGTGCAAAATCGCTCATCGGTGACATGGGGGTCCATTCTCGATTATCGTTACTGCAGCAGTAACGATGTAGTTCGTCGCTCCTGCGGCAGCACACATCGCTATGTGTGACGCCGCAGGAACGAGGAACCTCTCCTTACCTGCCTCCCGGCCGCTATGAGGAAGGAAGAAGGTGGGCGGGATGTTCCGGCCACTCATCTCCGCCCCTCCGCTTCTATTGGGCGGCCGCTCAGTGACGTCACTGTGACGCCACACGGACCGCCCCCTTAGAAAGGAGGCGGTTCGCCGGTCACAGCGACGTCGCCGGGCAGGTAAGTATGTGTGATGCGTCTGCGCGATGTTGTGCGGCACGGGCAGCGATTTGCCCGTGTCGCACAACAGATGGGGGCGGGTACCCACACTAGCGATATCGGGACCGATATCGCAGCGTGTAAAGTAGCCTTTAGGCTATGTGGCCATGATCCAGCGACACAGCGTCTAGTACCCAGTGTCAGCCTCCTGCAGAAATGTGAGTGTTGTCCACGGGAGAACGCAGCTGCCCATGCCCACGATTTGGGTTCAGGCTGCTGTGGACTTTAGTTTTATTCTACCTGCAAAGAACACTCATCTCCGCAGCATAAATTGACATGCTGAGGCTCGGGAAGCTGCGCCACAGGTCGGTTTATGCTGCGGAGAAAAGAAACACAGTGGGCACGGGATTTCTAAAAATCCTGCCACTGTGCTTCTACTGCACAACGCAGCGTTATGGACGCAGGGAAAACACTCTGCGCCCAAAACGCTGCAAACCCTGATTGTGGGCACACAGCGTAAAATGCTACAATGGATGAATGGATGTCAAATATATATAACGTCCCACCCCCCTGCATATTCTAAGCTGGCGCCCTTTAGTGCCTTTCATGTGACACTAAAGGATGCCTAGCCTTGTATTTAGCCCAAAAAAAAAAAAAAAAATTAAAATAAATGACGTGGGGTCCCCCCTATTTTTGATAGCCAGCTAGGGTAAAGCAGACAGCTGTAGCCTGCAAACCACAGCTGACAGCTTCATCTTGTCTGGTGATCAATTTGGAGGGCTCCCCAAGCTGTTTTTTTTTTTTAATTATTTATAAATAAATAATTAAAAAAAAAAACAAACGTGGGGTCCCCCCAAATTAGATCACCAGCCAAGGTGAAGCTGACAGCTGGGGTCTGGTATTTTCAGGATGGGAAGAGCCATGGTTATTGGACTCTTCCCAGCCTAAAAATAGCAGGCCGCAGCCGCCCCAGAAGTGGCGCATCCATTAGATGCGCCAATTCTGGCGCTTCGCCCCAGCTCATCCCGCGCCCTGGTGCGTTGGCTAACGGGGTAATGAATGGGGTTGATACCAGGTGTGTAATGTCACCTGGCATCAAGCCCAGCAATTAGTTATGTCACGGCGTCTATCAGATACCCGACATAACTAATTGACAGTAATAAGAAAAAAAATTGACAACAAAAAAAAATTTATTTGAAAAAACACTCCCCAAAACATTCCCTGATTGACCAATTTATTGAAAAGAAAAAAAAAAAATCCACTATAATCCATTTGGACGTCCCACGTCGCCTCTGGACCTTCTAGAATATGGGGGACACGTTCAGGGAACGTATCCCCCATTTTCTAGGAGGGCAGACCCTCCATTTGAGGAGAGTGGGTGCAAAAAGCTGCACCCACCCTCCCCGGGTCACAGCTGCACAGTGCTGAGCAGCAGCCAGCGTCTCTGAACACAGGAAGCTGTCATCTGCTCGGCACATGTGACCGGAGTCTGCAGAGAAGGAGGAGGGGGCCGCGGGGGATCAGCGCTCCGGTATGTATGACACCGGGGGACACCGGGGGACACCGGGGGACACCAGGGGGCGGGTAGGGGGGGACCCGGCAGGGCCTGGGGAGCAGGTTTCTGTCGTATGTGTTATGGCACATACGACAGAAACCATAGGAACACTGTAAATGCGGCCGGCGCGCTGCTGTGCTCTCCGATGCGCGCGGCCATCTTGGATTTTCGGGAGGGGGTTGGGGGTCGGGGGGGGCACTTTGGGGATACCGAGGGGACCGGAGGGAACCGGGAAAAAGATTTATCTCCCATCTGGCATGTTTGATCATGCCAGATGGGAGATAAATGATTTTTTACCGGCGCGGTCATTTACTATAACTTGATGATCGGTATACGGTGTATACCGGTCATCAGGTGAGCGGGGACCGGAAAAACCGGCCCGAATCATGATCTCCAGGGTCTCAGCTACCCCCGGCAGCTGAGACCCCGGAAATTTTCTGACTCTGGGGGGCGCTAGACCCTTTTTTCCGACCGCCGTTTTAAAACGGCAGAAAGGAATAAGTACCCTTTTTTAGTGCCGTTTTAAAACGTAACGCGGTCGTAATGGGGTTAATGGCTAACTGAAAAGATGGTAATAATTGCAAGCTTTCGAGACTACTCAGGTCTCTTCATCAGGCATGGTATAACACAAAATCTGAAGAGTCACATATTTATACACAACAGGACTTAGAATAGTGCAGTAAAAAAAAAAAAAAAAAAAATATATAAAACAGAACTATCTCTATGGCAGGGGAGCAAGCTGTTGTGGCCATAAATATTGCTGCAGTTCAGTGTGAAAGTTTTATTGTCCTTTGATAAGGGTCTGGTCCAGGGCTGTGACGCACTCGGATGGTCAGAGGAGCACATCTTTTAACTGATGTAAAAAGACATGAATCCATGAGACACATTCATTCCTGCTCTGAATGTGTCAAAGGTCATCATAAGTTTGTACTCCCATAGTCTCCTATCTCTCTGGGACTTGAAATTTCTTTTCAATACCAGCAATTTCATGTCCATGATGCTGTGGTCTGAGTTACAAAAATGTTTGGCCACAGGTAGATCCATCCTTTTTTCCTATGAAAAAATATAACTCCTATGAGTTATGACGAGTTACTTTAACTTCAAAATGACGTTATTCTGTTGTTGCACATGGGCTCTCTCCTGTGTCTGCCCCTGGTCAACACAGTCCCGTAACAACTAGTTATTTTCTTTGTAATTTAATGCAAGAAATGTTAAACTGTATTACTTTTATTGGACTGTTACAGTAAATTCATAGATCAGTAGTACTTGACCACCAGCTAGAAAGCAAAGACTAGAGTTGAGCGCGGTTCGCGGTTCGAGGTTCTCCAGTTCTAGGCTCGAGTGATTTTGGGGCCTGTTCTAGATCGAACTAGAACTCAAGCTTTTTGCAAAAGCACGATAGTTCTAGAAACGTTCGAGAACAGTTCTAGCAGCAAAAAACCAGCTAATTCCTAGCTTGGTTTCCGCTGTAATAGTGTAAGTCACTCTGTGAATCACACTATTATGACATTTCAGTGTATAGTGTGCGTGAACAGCGCCTTCAGATCACTGCTGTTTCTATAATGGCCATTTTTTTTTTTTTTCCTTGTGTTCCTTCCCTAAGCGCGCGCGTGTAGTGGGGCGGGCCAGCATGTCAGCCAATCCCAGACACACACACACAGCTAAGTGGACTTTTAGCCAGAGAAGCAACGGCATGTGTGATAGGATGTCCATGTCACATGTCCCTGCATTATAAAACCAGACATTTTCCTCCAGGACGCCATTATCTCTTCTGCGTCTTTGGTGTCAGACATCACTGTCGCAGCTCCGTCCTCCTGAGTCCTATCGCCGATACAGCTGTATGCGCTCCATACACAGCGTTAGACAGCTTAGGGAGAGCACTTTCTATCAGTCCTTTTAAGGGCTCAAACCGGCAGGGTCAGAGCCATAGGTGACAGGTCCTGCAAACAGCAACAGCGTCTGTGTAGCCAAGGTCAGGGATTTCGTCGCTGCATTTCACCATTAGGAGGGAATAGAAAGGCAGGCTTCCATTCCTCTACCCAGAGCCCCACAATCCTGGCACTGTACCCTCCTGTCCTCTGCACACTCCAACTCTTTTTAACTAAGCCATTATACTAGCAAACAGTCAGTGTACCTAGTGGCATCCTAAACGTGGCTATTGTACTTTTGTCTATTCACACTATTGTAAAGATATTTGCAGCACGTCTGCCTGCATTGCACACTCCAACTTTTTTTAACTAAGCCATTATACTAGCAAACAGTCAGTGTACCTAGTGGCATCCTAAACGTGGCTATTGTACTTTTGTCTATTCACACTATTGCAAAGATATTTGCAGCACACCTGCCTGCATTGCACACTCCAACTTTTTTTTAACTAAGCCATTATACTGGCAAACAGTCAGTGTACCTAGTGGCATACAAGAAGTGGCTGTTGTACTCCATTAGTGCCCCACTGGTGCCAAGCTATTTCTAGCACCTGTGCAGGACACCCTCCTGCTCTGTTTTTAATAAGCTATATTGATAGGAAAAAATACTGCCATTTAGTGGCATCATAGAACTGGATGTTGTATTCCATTAGTGCCCCACTGGTGCCAAGCTATTTCTAGCACCTCTGCATGACACCCTCCTGCTCTGTTTTTAATAAGCTATAATGATAGCAAAAAATACTGCCATTTAGTGGCATCATAGAACTGGCTGTTGTATTCCATTAGTGCCCCACTGGTGCCAAGCTATTTATAGCACCTCTACATGACACCCTCATGCACATTTTGCTACGCTAATGTTATAGCAAACTCAGGGAATTCATTGCTGCATTTGATAATTCGGAGGGATAGAAAGTCAGGCTTCCTTTAGCTTTTCCTTCTGTTCATAGACAGCATCTCCAAGAGCAATTTCCCCTCCACGTCTAAGTGTGGAGAGGCAGCTAGTGCGCATGCGTGTGCCGATTTACCCCAGCTGCAGCCTAATTACAGTGTTTCGCCTAGTGAGTATGCTCAGCCTGACTGTGCCATTCCTGACGCTAAGTCTTCATTTCGGGATACAGCGCATGCTCCCACACTAAGTGTGAAAAGCCTCTTTGCACAGGTGCTTGCATTCCGTGCCGGGTCTAAGTCCTGTTTTGTGCCTAGACACCATGCTAAAGCTGATAGTCTTTTTTCAGAGACTGTATTTCATGCTACTGAGCATGCTCAGGCACTTACTGCATCAGAGACTATGTCCGGTAATAAACTCTTTGGCCCTGCCCCTGATGTGGGGGTCCCATATAGACCACAGGGCATCAGGTGTCCTCCCAAATGGCTTGCAGAGGCCCACCCCTATGACTTGTCACCGCATTATTGATGGTCAGACGATGACTGGTGAGGTGTTTGGGTCATGGCAGCCATGAGGTCATCATTGAAGTTGCGTTTCCAAATAGGACGCTAGTTATGCCACTCATGACGTGTCACTCTACTTTTGTCTCCAGGAGGTGCATTGTGGTTCACCCTGGTTTGGGGCGGACCCAGGTTATAAAAGGGGCTGGAGCCAACAAGGAGGTGCGCAGTCTTCTATTATGCTCCGAAAGAGCACACCTCCATGTGTTGAACCCATTGCGGCTTTAGGCCAGAGGTAGGCAAGGATAGGGTGTCGATGCACGCCACCACCACAGTTGGTAACGCAGAACGGTTAAGACCAGCACCTGTCCTACCAGTCCTGCTTGTGCAGCCCAGTGGCATTAACAGGCCTGCTGCTGCTGATGCGCCTGCTGTCCACAGGTGTGCCCCTACGCACACGGTCAGCGTACTCAATGGCCCCTGTGTTGTTAACAGGGAGTTCCTGGGCTGGGTGGGCATGTGGACCCTGTGACGCTAACAGTGCTCCCAGTCTCCAGATCCGAATGGCGTCTAACTCGGTTCAGGCTACTATTAGTTTCATAGCCACACAGCTCTGTATCCTCCACCAAACCTTCCAACTGGGAGCACGGTGGACACTGACTGCTGATGGGGATATATACCTTTCTCTTTCTTTTCTTATTAATTTTCGTTATATAGCGGTAACATAGTATATACCACTTTATCCAAATCTGCCAGTCCCACTGTAACAGATGGTGTTTCTTCAGCAAATGTTACTGTTGCTTAACCACCAAATCCACGGACCAAAACTTTTTCCCCTTTCCAACACACCTGTTCCCCTTTCCACCAGCATCTGTCCTTTTTCAACTCATTTTGGTATATGACCAAAAGTGCAACTCTGCAGGGACACCGTACTCAACGCCATCTCAGCACAGCAGCCAGCCCTCGGTCCCTCAGATGTGGACAAGTAAAAGACCATTTCCTCCTATCCATGACAAAGCGTTGAGATTCACTCTGTGCAGCACTGGTGTTTAGTGGAAAAGTAGATCAAAGATTGCGTACCACATTCTGCAGATACTCCTGTATACGTGCGTCCATTTCTATGGCAGGAATTATTTTGCCAAATTTTGTCTTGTACCGGGGATCTAACAGTGTGGCAACCCAGTATTCTGCATTACTTTGAATTCGTACAATCCGAGGGTCATGTTGTAGGTAGTGCAGAAAGAAGGCTCTCATGTGTCTTGTGCATCCAAGATGTAAAGATATTTGCAGCACGTCTGCCTGCATTGCACACTCCAACTTTTTTTTAACTAAGCCATTATACTAGCAAACAGTCAGTGTACCTAGTGGCATCCTAAACGTGGCTATTGTACTTTTGTCTATTCACACTATTGTAAAGATATTTGCAGCACGTCTGCCTGCATTGCACACTCCAACTCTTTTTAACTAAGCCATTATACTAGCAAACAGTCAGTGTACCTAGTGGCATCCTAAACATGGCTATTGTACTTTTGTCTATTCACACTATTGTAAAGATATTTGCAGCACGTCTGCCTGCATTGCACACTCAAACCTTTTTTTAACTAAGCCATTATACTAGCAAACACTCAGTGTACCTAGTGGCATCCTAAACGTGGCTATTGTACTTTTGTCTATTCACACTATTGTAAAGATATTTGCAGCACGTCTGCCTGCATTGCACACTCAAACTTTTTTTAACTAAGCCATTATACTAGCAACCAGTCAGTGTACCTAGTGGCATCCTAAACGTGGCTATTGTACTTTTGTCTATTCACACTATTGTAAAGATATTTGCAGCACACCTGCCTGCATTGCACACTCCAACTTTTTTTAACTAAGCCATTATACTAGCAAACAGTCAGTGTACCTAGTGGCATACAAGAAGTGGCTGTTGTACTCCATTAGTGCCCCACTGGTGCCAAGCTATTTCTAGCACCTGTGCAGGACACCCTCCTGCTCTGTTTTTAATAAGCTATATTGATAGCAAAAAATACTGCCATTTAGTGGCATCATAGAACTGGATGTTGTATTCCATTAGTGCCCCACTGGTGCCAAGCTATTTCTAGCACCTCTGCATGACACCCTCCTGCTCTGTTTTTAATAAGCTATAATGATAGCAAAAAATACTGCCATTTAGTGGCATCATAGAACTGGCTGTTGTATTCCATTAGTGCCCCACTGGTGCCAAGCTATTTATAGCACCTCTACATGACACCCTCATGCACATTTTGCTACGCTAATGTTATAGCAAACTCAGGGAATTCATTGCTGCATTTGATAATTCGGAGGGATAGAAAGTCAGGCTTCCTTTAGCTTTTCCTTCTGTTCATAGACAGCATCTCCAAGAGCAATTTCCCCTCCACGTCTAAGTGTGGAGAGGCAGCTAGTGCGCATGCGTGTGCCGATTTACCCCAGCTGCAGCCTAATTACAGTGTTTCGCCTAGTGAGTATGCTCAGCCTGACTGTGCCATTCCTGACGCTAAGTCTTCATTTCGGGATACAGCGCATGCTCCCACACTAAGTGTGAAAAGCCTCTTTGCACAGGTGCTTGCATTCCGTGCCGGGTCTAAGTCCTGTTTTGTGCCTAGACACCATGCTAAAGCTGATAGTCTTTTTTCAGAGACTGTATTTCATGCTACTGAGCATGCTCAGGCACTTACTGCATCAGAGACTATGTCCGGTAATAAACTCTTTGGCCCTGCCCCTGATGTGGGGGTCCCATATAGACCACAGGGCATCAGGTGTCCTCCCAAATGGCTTGCAGAGGCCCACCCCTATGACTTGTCACCGCATTATTGATGGTCAGACGATGACTGGTGAGGTGTTTGGGTCATGGCAGCCATGAGGTCATCATTGAAGTTGCGTTTCCAAATAGGACGCTAGTTATGCCACTCATGACGTGTCACTCTACTTTTGTCTCCAGGAGGTGCATTGTGGTTCACCCTGGTTTGGGGCGGACCCAGGTTATAAAAGGGGCTGGAGCCAACAAGGAGGTGCGCAGTCTTCTATTATGCTCCGAAAGAGCACACCTCCATGTGTTGAACCCATTGCGGCTTTAGGCCAGAGGTAGGCAAGGATAGGGTGTCGATGCAGGCCACCACCACAGTTGGTAACGCAGAACGGTTAAGACCAGCTCCTGTCCTACCAGTCCTGCTTGTGCAGCCCAGTGGCATTAACAGGCCTGCTGCTGCTGATGCGCCTGCTGTCCACAGGTGTGCCCCTACGCACACGGTCAGCGTACTCAATGGCCCCTGTGTTGTTAACAGGGAGTTCCTGGGCTGGGTGGGCATGTGGACCCTGTGACGCTAACAGGGCTCCCAGTCTCCAGATCCGAATGGCGTCTAACTCGGTTCAGGCTACTATTAGTTTCATAGCCACACAGCTCTGTATCCTCCACCAAACCTTCCAACTGGGAGCACGGTGGACACTGACTGCTGATGGGGATATATACCTTTCTCTTTCTTTTCTTATTAATTTTCGTTATATAGCGGTAACATAGTATATACCACTTTATCCAAATCTGCCAGTCCCACTGTAACAGATGGTGTTTCTTCAGCAAATGTTACTGTTGCTTAACCACCAAATCCACGGACCAAAACTTTTTCCCCTTTCCAACACACCTGTTCCCCTTTCCACCAGCATCTGTCCTTTTTCAACTCATTTTGGTATATGACCAAAAGTGCAACTCTGCAGGGACACCGTACTCAACGCCATCTCAGCACAGCAGCCAGCCCTCGGTCCCTCAGATGTGGACAAGTAAAAGACCATTTCCTCCTATCCATGACAAAGCGTTGAGATTCACTCTGTGCAGCACTGGTGTTTAGTGGAAAAGTAGATCAAAGATTGCGTACCACATTCTGCAGATACTCCTGTATACGTGCGTCCATTTCTATGGCAGGAATTATTTTGCCAAATTTTGTCTTGTACCGGGGATCTAACAGTGTGGCAACCCAGTATTCTGCATTACTTTGAATTCGTACAATCCGAGGGTCATGTTGTAGGTAGTGCAGCAAGAAGGCGCTCATGTGTCTTGTGCATCCAGGAGGACCAAGTCCTTGGTGTGTTGGTGGCAGAGACGTGAGAATCGTGCCTCCTTCCTCTGCCCTCTCCCCACAACTTCGCACAACCGAAATGTGAGCAAGCTCTCACTCATCTGCTGAGTCTTCCATGCCCATCGCCAGTTCGTCCTCCATTTCTTCATGGGCTCCTGCACCTTCCTCAACACTTTTTGCTGATACTATGTGCCCTTGTTAATCCCTCTCCCTCACCATGACTGCCGCATAGGTGCCGCTGACCATCTGGACCTCGTAGATCTTGTTATCCCTTCCGCATATGACTCCTCCTGTACTTCCTCCCCTTCCTCTTGTCCCAACACCTGACTCCGAATAATAATTACAGTGTCCTCCATCCTGTAGATGACCAGAATTGTCACGCTGAGACTGACATTGCCAGTGCTAAACATCTTCGTCGACATTTGTAAACTGTGTAGCAGGGTGCATAGGTCCTTGATCTGACACCACTCCAGCAGCGTGATCTGCACCACCTCTGGATCAAGTTAGCCCAGGCTATATGTCATAACGTATTGCAGCAGGGTTCGGCGGTGCTGCCACAAACGCTGCAACATGTGCAGATTCAAATTCCTGCGTGTCGGCACATCGCATTTCAGGCGTTTAACCACCAGACCTAAAGACTTCTGTAGCGACGAAAGTTGTTGAGCTGCTGTGTGCGCACGATGGAAGTGAGCACATAGCGAGCGTGCACGCTGCACAAGGCCATGTAGGCCGTGATGGTGTTTTAAAAATTGCTGGAGAATTAGGTTCAACACATGAGCCATACAAGGCACGTGTGTCACATTGCCCTGATGATGGCCCGCAGCCAGGTTTGCATCATTGCCGCACACGGCTGTTAAGTAGAGATGAGCGAACCGGTCGCGGTTCGGCTCGAGGTTGGTTCGCCGAACGGACCTCCCGTTCGAGTTCGGTTCGTCGAATGTTCGACGAACCGAACTCGAACTGCATAGGAAACAATGGCAGGCAATCACAAACACAGAAAAACACCTAGAAAACACCCTCAAAGGTGTCCAAAAGGTCACAAACAACTCACAACACATGGGAAAGTGACAAGGACATATACTCATGCGAAAACAAAAGAGCTGGACAAGGAAAAAGAGGAGGACACACAGATATATGAGTATATGCAAGGAAACATCGATTCCATTATTGTGCAACTTGAGCCCTGCTCATTCTTGGCTTCCAATCTTGATAAATTGCCTGAGCTCGCCACGTACGTCTTGGGGATCTTGTCGTGTCCTGCAGCCAGCGTTCTCTCGGAACTTGTCTTCAGTGCTGCTGTGGGTCTGCTGGCAGATAAGCACACGTGTCTGTCCACTGACAATGTGGACATGGCTCTCAGAGGACTTTTCTTCCCCTGGGTCAGCCAGGGGACGGGAAAGGCACGCGTATTTTTGAGAGTGCTTCATGCAAAGCATCTTTTTCTTTTTCAAAAGGGGGCTCAACCGATGTCAGTCAAGTGGGGTGTGTGTGGCCCAGTGAGTGGCAACGAGGGAGACTGTGGTTGGAGTCCCCTCGCTGTGTTTCTAAAAGAACCAAGATGAACAAGTCATGGCTCTCAGAGGACTTTTCTTCCCCGGGGTCAGCCAGGGGACGGGAAAGGCACGCGTATTTTTGAGAGTGCTTCATGCAAAGCATCTTTTTCTTTTTCAAAAGGGGGCTCAACCGATGCCAGTCAAGTGGGGTGTGTGTGGCCCAGTGAGTGACAACGAGGGAGACTGTGGTTGGAGTCCCCTCGCTGTGTTTCTAAAAGAACCAAGATGAACAAGTCATGGCTCTCAGAGGACTTTTCTTCCCCGGGGTCAGCCAGGGGACGGGAAAGGCACGCGTATTTTTGAGAGTGCTTCATGCAAAGCATCTTTTTCTTTTTCAAAAGGGGGCTCAACCGATGCCAGTCAAGTGGGGTGTGTGTGGCCCAGTGAGTGGCAACGAGGGAGACTGTGGTTGGAGTCCCCTCGCTGTGCTTCTAAAAGAACCAAGATGAACAAGTCATGGCTCTCAGAGGACTTTTCTTCCCCGGGGTCAGCCAGGGAACGGGAAAGGCACGCGTATTTTTGAGAGTGCTTCATGCAAAGCATCTTTTTCTTTTTCAAAAGGGGGCTCAACCGATGCCAGTCAAGTGGGGTGTGTGTGGCCCAGTGAGTGGCAACGAGGGAGACTGTGGTTGGAGTCCCCTCGCTGTGTTTTCTAAAACAACCAAGATGAACAAGTCATGGCTCTCAGAGGACTTTTCTTCCCCGGGGTCAGCTAGGGGACGGGAAAGGCACGCGTATTTTTGAGAGTGCTTCATGCAAAGCATCTTTTTCTTTTTCAAAAGGGGGCTCAACCGATGCCAGTCAAGTGGGGTGTGTGTGGCCCAGTGAGTGGCAACGAGGGAGACTGTGGTTGGAGTCCCCTCGCTGTGTTTCTAAAAGAACCAAGATGAACAAGTCATGGCTCTCAGAGGACTTTTCTTCCCCGGGGTCAGCCAGGGGACGGGAAAGGCACGCGTATTTTTGAGAGTGCTTCATGCAAAGCATCTTTTTCTTTTTCAAAAGGGGGCTCAACCGATGCCAGTCAAGTGGGGTGTGTGTGGCCCAGTGAGTGGCAACGAGGGAGACTGTGGTTGGAGTCCCCTCGCTGTGTTTCTAAAAGAACCAAGATGAACAAGTCATGGCTCTCAGAGGACTTTTCTTCCCCGGGGTCAGCCAGGGGACGGGAAAGGCACGCGTATTTTTGAGAGTGCTTCATGCAAAGCATCTTTTTCTTTTTCAAAAGGGGGCTCAACCGATGCCAGTCAAGTGGGGTGTGTGTGGCCCAGTGAGTGGCAACGAGGGAGACTGTGGTTGGAGTCCCCTCGCTGTGTTTCTAAAAGAACCAAGATGAACAAGTCATGGCTCTCAGAGGACTTTTCTTCCCCGGGGTCAGCCAGGGGACGGGAAAGGCACGCGTATTTTTGAGAGTGCTTCATGCAAAGCATCTTTTTCTTTTTCAAAAGGGGGCTCAACCGATGCCAGTCAAGTGGGGTGTGTGTGGCCCAGTGAGTGGCAACGAGGGAGACTGTGGTTGGAGTCCCCTCGCTGTGTTTCTAAAAGAACCAAGATGAACAAGTCATGGCTCTCAGAGGACTTTTCTTCCCCGGGGTCAGCCAGGGGACGGGAAAGGCACGCGTATTTTTGAGAGTGCTTCATGCAAAGCATCTTTTTCTTTTTCAAAAGGGGGCTCAACCGATGCCAGTCAAGTGGGGTGTGTGTGGCCCAGTGAGTGGCAACGAGGGAGACTGTGGTTGGAGTCCCCTCGCTGTGTTTCTAAAAGAACCAAGATGAACAAGTCATGGCTCTCAGAGGACTTTTCTTCCCCGGGGTCAGCCAGGGGACGGGAAAGGCACGCGTATTTTTGAGAGTGCTTCATGCAAAGCATCTTTTTCTTTTTCAAAAGGGGGCTCAACCGATGCCAGTCAAGTGGGGTGTGTGTGGCCCAGTGAGTGGCAACGAGGGAGACTGTGGTTGGAGTCCCCTCGCTGTGTTTCTAAAAGAACCAAGATGAACAAGTCATGGCTCTCAGAGGACTTTTCTTCCCCGGGGTCAGCCAGGGGACGGGAAAGGCACGCGTATTTTTGAGAGTGCTTCATGCAAAGCATCTTTTTCTTTTTCAAAAGGGGGCTCAACCGATGCCAGTCAAGTGGGGTGTGTGTGGCCCAGTGAGTGGCAACGAGGGAGACTGTGGTTGGAGTCCCCTCGCTGTGTTTCTAAAAGAACCAAGATGAACAAGTCATGGCTCTCAGAGGACTTTTCTTCCCCGGGGTCAGCCAGGGGACGGGAAAGGCACGCGTATTTTTGAGAGTGCTTCATGCAAAGCATCTTTTTCTTTTTCAAAAGGGGGCTCAACCGATGCCAGTCAAGTGGGGTGTGTGTGGCCCAGTGAGTGGCAACGAGGGAGACTGTGGTTGGAGTCCCCTCGCTGTGTTTCTAAAAGAACCAAGATGAACAAGTCATGGCTCTCAGAGGACTTTTCTTCCCCGGGGTCAGCCAGGGGACGGGAAAGGCACGCGTATTTTTGAGAGTGCTTCATGCAAAGCATCTTTTTCTTTTTCAAAAGGGGGCTCAACCGATGCCAGTCAAGTGGGGTGTGTGTGGCCCAGTGAGTGGCAACGAGGGAGACTGTGGTTGGAGTCCCCTCGCTGTGTTTCTAAAAGAACCAAGATGAACAAGTCATGGCTCTCAGAGGACTTTTCTTCCCCGGGGTCAGCCAGGGGACGGGAAAGGCACGCGTATTTTTGAGAGTGCTTCATGCAAAGAATCTTTTTCTTTTTCAAAAGGGGGCTCAACCGATGCCAGTCAAGTGGGGTGTGTGTGGCCCAGTGAGTGGCAACGAGGGAGACTGTGGTTGGAGTCCCCTCGCTGTGTTTCTAAAAGAACCAAGATGAACAAGTCATGGCTCTCAGAGGACTTTTCTTCCCCGGGGTCAGCCAGGGGACGGGAAAGGCACGCGTATTTTTGAGAGTGCTTCATGCAAATCATCTTTTTCTTTTTCAAAAGGGGGCTCAACCGATGCCAGTCAAGTGGGGTGTGTGTGGCCCAGTGAGTGGCAACGAGGGAGACTGTGGTTGGAGTCCCCTCGCTGTGTTTCTAAAAGAACCAAGATGAACAAGTCATGGCTCTCAGAGGACTTTTCTTCCCCGGGGTCAGCCAGGGGACGGGAAAGGCACGCGTATTTTTGAGAGTGCTTCATGCAAAGCATCTTTTTCTTTTTCAAAAGGGGGCTCAACCGATGCCAGTCAAGTGGGGTGTGTGTGGCCCAGTGAGTGGCAACGAGGGAGACTGTGGTTGGAGTCCCCTCGCTGTGTTTCTAAAAGAACCAAGATGAACAAGTCATGGCTCTCAGAGGACTTTTCTTCCCCGGGGTCAGCCAGGGGACGGGAAAGGCACGCGTATTTTTGAGAGTGCTTCATGCAAAGCATCTTTTTCTTTTTCAAAAGGGGGCTCAACCGATGCCAGTCAAGTGGGGTGTGTGTGGCCCAGTGAGTGGCAACGAGGGAGACTGTGGTTGGAGTCCCCTCGCTGTGTTTCTAAAAGAACCAAGATGAACAAGTCATGGCTCTCAGAGGACTTTTCTTCCCCGGGGTCAGCCAGGGGACGGGAAAGGCACGCGTATTTTTGAGAGTGCTTCATGCAAAGCATCTTTTTCTTTTTCAAAAGGGGGCTCAACCGATGCCAGTCAAGTGGGGTGTGTGTGGCCCAGTGAGTGGCAACGAGGGAGACTGTGGTTGGAGTCCCCTCGCTGTGTTTCTAAAAGAACCAAGATGAACAAGTCATGGCTCTCAGAGGACTTTTCTTCCCCGGGGTCAGCCAGGGGACGGGAAAGGCACGCGTATTTTTGAGAGTGCTTCATGCAAAGCATCTTTTTCTTTTTCAAAAGGGGGCTCAACCGATGCCAGTCAAGTGGGGTGTGTGTGGCCCAGTGAGTGGCAACGAGGGAGACTGTGGTTGGAGTCCCCTCGCTGTGTTTCTAAAAGAACCAAGATGAACAAGTCATGGCTCTCAGAGGACTTTTCTTCCCCGGGGTCAGCCAGGGGACGGGAAAGGCACGCGTATTTTTGAGAGTGCTTCATGCAAAGCATCTTTTTCTTTTTCAAAAGGGGGCTCAACCGATGCCAGTCAAGTGGGGTGTGTGTGGCCCAGTGAGTGGCAACGAGGGAGACTGTGGTTGGAGTCCCCTCGCTGTGTTTCTAAAAGAACCAAGATGAACAAGTCATGGCTCTCAGAGGACTTTTCTTCCCCGGGGTCAGCCAGGGGACGGGAAAGGCACGCGTATTTTTGAGAGTGCTTCATGCAAAGCATCTTTTTCTTTTTCAAAAGGGGGCTCAACCGATGCCAGTCAAGTGGGGTGTGTGTGGCCCAGAGAGTGGCAACGAGGGAGACTGTGGTTGGAGTCCCCTCGCTGTGTTATACATGCTTTTAGAAGGGCATGACATGGCTTGGAGGTTGACTTTCATAAAATGCAAACTGTTGGCTACCAAAATGCTGCCTTTCCAACAACTGTGGTTATAGGCAATGAGGAACATACTGATGAAGATGAGACGCAGATACCCGATTGGGATGACAACTTAAATATTCGGTCAGGGCAAGAAGAAACTCGGTCTGAGGGGGAGGGGAGTGCAAACACAACAATTGATGATGAAGTTGTAGATCCCACCTACTGTCAACCCACAGTCAGACACTCGAGGAGGTCAATAGAGGCGGTGGAGGAGGATGCAACCGACGTCGAAGTAACCTGGCGCCTTCCTGGACACAGTCGGAGCACTGGTAGCACGTCTACAACTGCATCCTCAGCCACCACTCTGCCTCTGAGCATTATTCGGGGTGGATCAACAGGTCGCATGGCCTCTAAGCCTTGCCTAGCCTGGTCCTTTTTTGACATAAAAAAAGATCGGCCAAATTATGTGATCTGTAACATTTGCCATGGTTATCTTAGTAGAGGTCAAAACCTCAGCAGTTTGACAACTTCTTCCATGAATCGTCACATGAATAAATATCATATGGCCTGGTGGGAAGCTCACCGTGCTGCAATGCGGCCTAGTGGAGCCAACCATCCACCGCCTGCCCCTTCCAGGGCATCCGCGCGCTCGTCATCTTCTAGGACTGTGGGGACAGCTGTCACACCTGTATTTCCACCCACAACTTCCACCACTGTAACCGCAACAGGCAGTTTGCTTGGTAGGTCGTCAGTTGGTTTGGAAGGGGAAACAAGTGAGTGTGTACAGCTCTCTCAGACATCGATAGCACCAACTTTGGATGAAGGCAACATCATGTCTCCGCCTGCACTTTCCTCCCAAAGCTGCATTTTTCCAGGGACACCCTACTCAACACCGTCTACACACAGCAGCCAGATCTCTGTCCCTCAGATGTGGTCAAATAAAAGGCCACTTCCTTCGACCCATGACAAAGCGAAGAGGTTGACTCTATCCCTCTGTAAGCTGTTGGCTACAGAAATGCTGCCTTTCCGCCTAGTGGACACACAGGATTTTAGAGACCTTATATCTGTCGCTGTGCCCCAGTACCAGATGCCTAGTCGCCACTACTTCTCTAAGAAAGGTGTGCCCGCGCTACACCAGCATGTCGCACACAATATCACCGCTTCCTTGAGAAACTCTGTGTGTGAACGGGTGAATTTCACCACCGATACTTGGACCAGTAAGCATGGACAGGGACGTTACATGTCGCTGACTGGGC
This sequence comes from Anomaloglossus baeobatrachus, assembly GCF_048569485.1. Lineage (NCBI taxonomy): Eukaryota > Metazoa > Chordata > Amphibia > Anura > Aromobatidae > Anomaloglossus > Anomaloglossus baeobatrachus. The sequence goes on from NC_134355.1 coordinate 292,943,111, forward strand.
ACTGGGTAACTATGGTGATAGATGGTGAAGGGTCTGCTGCACAAGTCTTGCCGTCCCCACGACTTGTGTGTCAATCCTCTGTCTGTCCAAGTTCCGCCACTGCTTCTGCATCCTCCACCTCATCTGGGTCCTCCACCTCCGCCCCAAGCCTGCCTGGTCAGGCCACCAGCGTTCTCACTGCGCAGAAGGAATGACGCACCCCTCATTACTATGCTGGCAGCAGAGCGCAACGGCATCAGGCGGTCTTTAGCTTGACATGTCTTGGGAATAAGAGTCACACAGCTGAGGAGTTGTGGTCAGCTCTGCGGTCCGAGTTTAATAAATGGTTGTCTCCACTCAACCTGCAGCCTGGTAAGGCCGTGTGCGACAATGCTGCAAACCTGGGTGCGGCCCTTCGCCTGGGCAAGGTGACACACGTGCCTTGTATGGCTCACGTGTTGAACCTTGTTGTCCAGCAATTTTTAACACACTATCCCGGCCTAGATGGCCTTCTGACCAGGGCACGGAAACTGTCTGCAGTGCTCACTTCCGCCGTTCAACCGCCGCAGCTGAGCGACTTGCATCGCTCCAGAAGTCTTTCGGCCTGCCGGTTCATCGCCTGAAATGCGATGTGGCGACACGCTGGAATTCAACTCTCCACATGTTACAGCGACTGTGGCAGCACCGCAGAGCCCTGGTGCAATACGTCATGACGTATAGCCTGGGCCAACGAGATGCAGAGGTGGGGCAGATCACCCTGATGGAGTGATCTCAGATCAAGGACCTATGCACCCTTCTGCACAGTTTCGACATGGCGACTAATATGTTTAGCGCTGACAATGCCATTATCAGCATGACGATTACAGTCATTTACATGCTGGAGCACACGCTAAACACTATTCGGAGTCAGGGGGTGGGACAACAGGAAGGGGAGGAACTACAGGAGGATTCATATGCGCAAGACACAACAACATCACCAAGGTCCAGACGTTCATCATCACCAACGCGGCAGGCATGGGACCATGGGGGACAGGGATCAACAAGGGCACATGGTAGCAGGCGAGATGTTGAGGAAGGTGCAGGAGGACATGAAGATATGGAGGACGAACTGTCCATGGACATGGAAGACTCAGCAGATGAGGGGGACCTTGGTCAAATTTAAGTTGAAAGAGGTTGGGGGGAGATGACAGAGGAAGAAAGAACGGTTAGCACCTCTATGCCACAAACACAGCGTGGACTTGGTCCGCATGGCTGCGCAAGACACATGAGTGCCTTCTTGTTGCACTACCTCCAACATCACCCTCGTATTGTCAAAATTAGAAGTGATGATGACTACTGGCTTGCCACACTATTAGATCCCCGGGACAAGTCCAAATTTTGTGACATAATTCCACCCATAGAAAGGGACGCACGTATGCAGGAGTATCAGCAGAAGCTGTTACTCGATCTTAGCTCGGCTTTTCCACCAAACAACCGTGCAGGTGAAGGGAGTGATTCTCCCAGTTGTAACTTGACAAACATGGGACGGCCTCGTCATCTTCAACAGTCTACCCGTACCAGTAGGACCGTATCTGGTGCTGGTAACAGCAATTTTATGGAATCTTTTCATAATTTTTTTAGACCCTCCTTTGCAAGGCCACCAGAGACATCAAGTGTGTCACATAGTCAACGGATGGAGAGGATGATACAGGAGTATCTCCAAATGAACATCGATGCAATGACTTTGCAAATGGAGCCTTGCTCCTTTTGTGCTTCAAATTTAGAAAAATGTCAAGAGCTCTCCAGTTACGCCTTGAAGATTTTGTCGTGTCCAGCTGCCAGCGTTGTCTCTGAACGTGTCTTCAGTGCTGCTGGGTGTGTGCTGACAGATAAGCGCACGCGTCTGTCCAGTGACAATGTGGACAGACTGACGTTCATCAAAATGAACAAGTCATGGATCCAGAAGGAATTTACTACCCCTGTGTCATCCTGGGGAGAGTAAATGCTTGTGGATTTGGAATGTGCTTGATGCAAATCAAAACATCCTGTTTGCAACTAGGGCACAAGTCCTGCCACTGATGGGGTGTCTGTGTGCCCAATTTGGGGAAAAAAGGTAGACTCCGCTTGGAGTAACCCTTGCTTGCTGTGTTTTTTAAAAATGATACAAGATGAACAGATCTGAAGGCAAGATGAAGGCAACATCATGTCTCCGCCTGCACTTTTCTCACAAACCTGCATTTTTCCAGGGACACCCTACTCAACACCGTCTACAGACAGCAGCCAGATCTCTGTCCCTCAGATGTGGTCAAATAAAAGGCCACTTACTGCGACCCATGACAACGCTAAGTGGTTGACTCTATCCCTCTGTAAGCTGTTGGCTACCGAAATGCTGCCTTTACGCGTAGTGGACACACAGGATTTTACAGACCTTATGTCTGTCGCTGTGCCCCAGTACCAGATGCCCAATCACCACTGCTTCTCCAAGAAAAGCATGCCCGCGCTACACCAGCATGTCGCACACAACATCACCACTTCCTTGAGAAAATCTGTGTGCGACAGGGTGCATTTCAACACAGATACTTGGACCAGTAAGCATAGACAGGGTCATTACATGTCACTGACTGGGCACTGGCAAACTATGGTGAGAGATGGAGAAGGGTCTGCTGTACAAGTCTTGCCGTCCCCACGAGTTGTTTCAATCCTTGTTCTGTATGTAGAAGTTAATACACTGCTTCTGCCTCTTCAACCTCATGTGGGTCCTCTACCTTGGCGCAAACCCTGTGTGGTCAGGCCACCCTTCCTTGCAACTGCGCACAAGGACTACCACACACCTCCTTACTATGCTGGCAGCAGAGCTCAATGCCATCAGGCGGTCAAAGTTTTACTTTGAAATGTATGGGAAATGTGAGTCACACCGCTATTACAGAGAATAGTAGTCAGGCAGGGTCAAAACATTAATTGAGGAACAGGAACAGAATGGGACGGCCAGGAAAGAATCAGAAAACAAGCAGAGGTGAAATGCGTATCGGCCAACAAGGTACATAAACAGCAAGCAGGAAAAGTAGTCAGGTAACAAGCACACAAAATCATAAAACTGAACTGGGGGTAAAATTAACCAGAGGTTCATAGCTATGTCTGGCAGTGGTCTGCAGACAGGATGGGCATAAAAAAGGGTGTGGTGTCTTCCCATTGGTTGTAGCTGAATGATGGTATTTCATCTGTGAGATACCCACCAGCTACATTCAGCCAGAGATTCTGCATCTGTCAAGGTAATGCAGCCCAGTGGGTGAGCATAACCTGCGTCCACCTGCGCCGCTGGCATCGACTACTCTCCCATCATCAGCACTATTCATGAAAGGAACACGTTGTCACCTGGCGACCGGAGTACAAATTGACGGAGCGGACTCCGTTGGTGACTTAACAGCCGTGTGCGGCAATGATGCAAACCTGGCTGCGGGCCATCCTCAGGGCAATGTGACACACGTGCCTTTTAGGGCTCACGTGTTGAACCGAATTCGCCAGCAATTTTTAAAACACCATCACGGCCTACATGGCCTTGTGCAGTGGGCACGCTCGCTATGTGCTCACTTCCATCGTGCGCACACAGCAGCTCAACAACTTTCATCACTCCGGAAGTCTTAGGGTCTGGCAGTTAAACGCCGTAAATGCGATGTTTCGACACGCAGGAATTTGAATCTGCACATGTTGCAGCGTGTGTGGCAGCACCGCAGAGCCCTGCTGAAATACGGTAAGACATATAGCCTGGGATAACTTGATCCAGAGGTGGTGCAGATCACGCTGCTGGAGTGGTGTCAGATCAAGGACCTATGCACCCTGCTACACAGTTTTGAAATGTCGACGAAGATGTTTAGCACTGGCAATGTCATTCTCAGCGTGACAATTCTGGTCATCTACATGATGGAGCACACTGTAATTATTATTCGGAGTCAGGTGTTGGGACAAGAGGAAGGGGAGGAAGTACAGGAGGAGTCATATGCGGAAGGGATAACAAGATCTACGAGGTCCAGATGGTCAGCGGCACCTATGCGGCAGTCATGGTGAGGGAGAGGGATTAACAAGGGTGCATAGTATCAGCAAAAAGTGTTGATGAAAGTGCAGGAGCCCATGAAGAAATGGAGGACGAACTGGCGATGGGCATGGAAGACTCAGCAGATGAGTGAGAGCTTGCTCACATTTCGGTTGTGCGAGGTTGGGGGGAGAGGGCAGAGGAAGGATGCACGATTCTCACCTCTCTGCCACCAACACACCAAGGACTTGGTCCTCCTGGATGCACAAGACACATGAGCGCCTTCTTGCTGCACTACCTACATGACCCTCGGATTGTATGAATTTGAACTAATCCTGAATACTGGGTTGCCACACTGTTAGATCCCCGGTACAAGACAAAATTTGGCGAACTAATTCCTGCCATAGAAATAGACGCACGTATACAGGAGTATCTGCAGAATGTGGTACGCAATCTTAGATCTACTTGTCCACTAAACACCAGTGCTGCACAGAGTGAATCTCAACGCTTTGTCATGGATAGGAGGAAATGGTCTTTTACTTGTCCACATCGGAGGGACCGAGGGATGGCTGCTGTGCTGAGATGGCGTTGAGTACGGTGTCCCTGCACAGTTGCACTTTTGGTCATATCCCAAAATGAGTTGAAAAAGGACAGATGCTGTTGGAAAGGGGAACAGGTGTGTTGGAAAGGGGAAAAAAGTTTTGGTCCGTGGATTTGGTGGTTAAGCAACTGTAACATTTGCTGAAGAAACAACATCTGTTACAGTGGGACTGGCAGATTTGGATAAAGTGGTATATAATCTGTGACCGATATATAACGAAAATTAATAAGAAAAGAAAGAGAAAGGTATATATCCCCATCAGCAGTCAGTGTCCACCGTGCTCCCAGTTGGAAAAGGAGAGGTTGGCAACTTGAAGGTTTGGTGGAGGATACAGAGCTGTGTGGCTATGAAACTAATAGTAGCCTGAACCGAGTTAGACGCCATTCGGATCTGGAGACTGTGAGCCCTGTTAGCGTCACAGGGTCCACATGCCCACCCAGCCCAGGAACTCCCTGTTAACAACACAGGGGCCATTGAGTACGCTGACCGTGTGCGTAGGGGCCACACCTGTGGACAGCAGGCGCATCAGCAGCAGCAGGCCTGTTAATGCCACTGGGCTGCACAAGCAGGACTGGTAGGACAGGAGCTGGTCTTAACCGTTCTGCGTTACCAACTGTGGTGGTGGCCTGCATCCACCACCCGATCCCTGCCTACCTCTGGCCTAAAGCCGCAATGGGTTCAACACATGGAGGTGTGCTCTTTCGGAGCATAATAGAAGACTGCGCACCTCCTGGTTGGCTCCAGCCCCTTTTATAACCTGGGTCCGCCCCAAACCAGGGTGAACCACAATGCACCTCCTGGAGACAAAAGTAGAGTGACACGTCATGAGTGGCATAACTAGCGTCCTATTTGGAAACGCAACTTCAATGATGACCTCATGGCTGCCATGACCCAAACACCTCACCAGTCATCGTCTGAGCATCAATAATGCGGTGACAAGTCATAGGTGTGGGCCTCTGCAAGACATTTGGGAGGACACCTGATGCCCTGTGGTCTATATGGGACCCCCACATCAGGGCCAGGGCCAAAGAGTTCATTACCGGACCTAGTCTCTGATGCAGGAAGTGCCTGAGCATGCTCAGTATCATGAAATACAGTCTCTGAAAAAAGACTATCAGCTTTAGCATGGTGTCTATGCCCAAAACAGGACTTATACCCGGCACGGAATGCAAGCACCTGTGCAAAGAGGCTTTTCACACTTAGTGTGGGAGCATGCGCTGTATCCCGAAATGAAAACTTAGCGTCAGGAATGGCACAGTCAGGCTGAGCATACTCACTAGGCGAAACACTGTAATTATGCTGCAGCTGGGGTACATCGGCACACGCATGCGCACTAGCTGCCTCTCCACACTTAGACGTGGAGGGGAAATTTGTCTTGGAGATGCTGTCTATGAACAGAAGGAAAAGCTAAAGGAAGCCTGACTTTCTATCCCTCCGAATTATGAAATGCAGCAATGAATTCCATGAGTTTGCTATAACATTAGCGTAGCAAAATGTGCATGAGGGTGTGATGTAGAGGTGCTAGAAATAGCTTGTCACCAGTGGGGCACTAATGGAATACAACAGCCAGTTCTATGATGCCACAAAATGGCAGTATTTTGTGCTATCATTATAGCTTATTAAAAACAGAGCACGAGGTTGTCATGCAGAGGTGCTGCACATAGATTTGCAGTAGTGTGAATTGACAAAAGTACAATAGCCACGTTTAGGATACAACTAGGTACAGTGAGTGTTTGCTAGTATAATGGCTGAGTTTAAAAAAGTTTGAGTGTGCAATGCAGGCAGATGTCCTGCAAATAACGTTCCAATACTGTGAATTGACAAAAGTACAATAGCCACGTTTAGGATACAACTAGGTACAGTGAGTGTTTGCTAGTATAATGGCTGAGTTTAAAAAAGTTTGAGTGTGCAATGCAGGCAGATGTCCTGCAAATAACGTTCCAATACTGTGAATTAACAAAAGTACAATAGCCACGTTTAGGATACAACTAGGTACAGTGAGTGTTTGCTAGTATAATGGCTGAGTTTAAAAAAGTTTGAGTGTGCAATGCAGGCAGACGTGCTGCAAATAACGTTCCAATACTGTGAATTGACAAAAGTACAATAGCCACGTTTAGGATACAACTAGGTACAGTGAGTGTTTGCTAGTATAATGGCTGAGTTTAAAAAAGTTTGAGTGTGCAATGCAGGCAGATGTCCTGCAAATAACGTTCCAATACTGTGAATTGACAAAAGTACAATAGCCACGTTTAGGATACAACTAGGTACAGTGAGTGTTTGCTAGTATAATGGCTGAGTTTAAAAAAGTTTGAGTGTGCAATGCAGGCAGACGTGCTGCAAATAACGTTCCAATACTGTGAATTGACAAAAGTCCAATAGCCACATATAGGATGCCACTAGGTACACTGAGTGTTTGCTAGTATAATGGCTTCGTTATAATTAGTTGGAGTGTGCAACGCAGGCAGATGCGCTCTGCAAATGTCTTGGCACTAGTGGGACTATAGCAAAGTCCAATAGCCACGTATAGGATGCCACTAGGTACACTGAGTGTTTGCTAGTAAAATTGCTTAGTTTAAAAAAGTTGTAGTGTGCAATGCAGGCAGACGTGCTCTGCAAATGTCTTTGCACTAGTGGGACTATAGCAAAGTCCAATAGCCACGTATAGGATGCCACTAGGTACACTGAGTGTTTGCTAGTAAAATTGCTTAGTTTAAAAAAGTTGTAGTGTGCAATGCAGGCAGACGTGCTCTGCAAATGTCTTTGCACTAGTGGGACTATAGCAAAGTCCAATAGCCACGTATAGGATGCCACTAGGTACACTGAGTGTTTGCTAGTATAATGGCTTAGTTATAATGAGTTGGAGTGTGCAATGCAGGCAGACGTGCTCTGCAAATGTCTTTGCACTAGTGGGACTATAGCAAAGTCCAATAGCCACGTATAGGATGCCACTAGGTACACTGAATGTTTGCTAGTATAATGGCTTACTTAGAATGAGTTGGAGTGTGCAGAGGACAAGAGGGTACAGTGGCAGGATTGTGGTGCTCTGGGTAGAGGAATGGAAGCCTGCCTTTCTATTCCCTCCTAATGGTGAAATGCAGGGAGGAAATCCCTGACCTGGGCTACACAGACGCTGTTGCTGTTTGCAGGACCTGTCACTTATGGCTCTCTGACCCTGCCGCTTTGAGCCCTTAAAAGGACTGCTAGAATGTGCTCTCCCTAAGCTGTCTAACGCTGTGTATGCAGCGCATACAGCTGTATCGGCTATAGGACTCAGGAGGACGGAGCTGCGACACTGATGTCTGACACCAAAGACGCAGAAGGCAGATAATGGCGTTCGTGAAGAAAATGTCCGGTTTTATAATGCAGGGACATGTGACATGCAGATCCTATCACACATGCCGTTGCTTCTCTGGCTCAAAGTCCACTTAGGTGTGTGTGTGTCTGTGATTGGCTGACATGCTGGCCCGCCCCACAAGACGCGCGCGCTTAGGGAAGGAAGACAAGAAAAAAAAAAAAAAAAAATGGCGATCGCCATTATAGAAACAGCAGTGATCTGAAGGCGCTGTTCACGCACACTATACACTGAAATGTGATAATAGTTTGATTCACAGAGTGACTTACACTATTACAGCAGAAACCAAGCTAGGATTTTGCTGTTTTTTGGCTGCTAGAACCGTTCTCGAACGTTTCTAGAACTATCGAGCTTTTGCAAAAAGCTCGAGTTCTAGTTCGATCTAGAACATGCCCCAAAATCACTCGAGCCGCGAACTGGAGAACCACGAACCACGAACCGCGCTCAACTCTACTGTTAAGTCACCAACGGAGTCCGCTCCGTCAATTTGTACTCCGGTCGCCAGGTGACAACGTGTTCCTTTCATGAATAGTGCTGATGATGGGAGAGGAGTCGATGCCAGCGGCGCAGGTGGACGCAGGTTATGCTCACCCACTGGGCTGCATTACCTTGACAGATGCAGAATCTCTGGCTGAATGTAGCTGGTGGGTATCTCACAGATGAAATACCATCATTCAGCTACAACCAATGGGAAGACACCACACCCTTTTTTATGCCCATCCTGTCTGAAGACCACTGCCAGACATAGCTCTGCTTTTACCCCCAGTTCAGTTTTATGATTTTGTGCGCTTGTTACCTGACTACTTTTCCTGCTTGCTGTTTATGTACCTTGTTGGCCGATCCGCATTTCACCTCTGCTTGTTTTCTGATTAAGTCCTGGCCGTCCCATTCTGTTCCTGTTCCTCAATTAATGTTTTACCCTGCCTGACTACTATTCTCTGGAACTCCAGCCTTCCACAGGTATTAATCACCTTGGACCCTGTGCAATTCCTAATCCCTGTATAGGGGTTAAAGGGTTTCAGGGTTCTAGGGGTCCTGCTTGGTGAGTGGCTTCCATCTAGTCTATCATTTACAGCCCATCTGAGTGTGTGGATCAAGCAAGGCGTTACACCGTGCTCTCTGCAGAAGGCCATGTGGGCCAGGATAGTGCTTTAAAAATTGCTGGACAACCAGGTTCAACACGTGAACCACACAAGGCACGTGTGTCACATTGTCACAGCGAAGGGCCGCACCCATGTTTGCATCATTGTCGCACCCGGCCTTCCCTGGCTGCTGGTTGAGTGGAGACAACCATTGATGAAACTCGGTCTCCAGAGCTAACCGTCCACAACTTCTCAGCGGTGTGACTCACATTTCCCATACATTTCAAAGTAAAACTTTGACCGCCTGATGGCATTGAGCTCTGCTGCCAGCATAGTAAGGAGGTGTGTGGTAGTCCTTGTGCGCAGTTACAAGGAAGGGTGGCCTGACCACACAGGGTTTGCGCCAAGGTGGAGGACCCACACGAGGTTGAAGAGGCATAAGCAGTGTATTAACTTCTACATACAGAAGAAGGATTGAAACAACTCGTGGGGATGGCAAGACTTGTACAGCAGACCCTTCTCCATCTCTCCCCACAGTAACCCATTGCCCAGTCAGCAACATGTAACGCCCCTGTCCATGCTTACTGGGCCAATTATCTGTGGTGAAAAGCACCCTGTCGCACAGAGTTTCTCAAGGAATCAGTGATGTTTAGTGCGACATGCTGGTGTAGCGCGTGCACGCCTTTGTTGGAGAAGGAGTGGCGCCTGGGCATCGGCTCTTGGGGCACTGCGATGGGCATAAGGTCTCGAAAATCCTCGGTTAAAAAGGTTGGAAAGGCAGCATTTTGGTAGCCAACAGTTTCCAGATGCTGAAAGTCAACCTCTAAGCCATGTCATGCCCTTCTAAAAGCATGTAAAACACAGCGCGGGGACTCCAACCACAGTCTCCCTCGTTTCCACTAACTGGGCCACACACACCCCACTTGACTGGCATCGGTTGAGCCCCCTTTTGAAAAAGAAAAAGATGCTTTGCATGAAGCACTCTCAAAAATACGCGTGCCTTTCCCGTCCCCTGGCTGACCCAGGGGAAGAAAAGTCCTCTGAGAGCCATGACTTGTTCATCTTGGTTCTTTTAGAAACACAGCGAGGGGACTCCAACCACAGTCTCCCTCGTTGCCACTAATTGGGCCACACACACCCCACTTGACTGACATCAGTTGATGCCCCTTTCCAAAATGAAAAAGATACTTTGCATGAAGCACTCTCAAAAATACGCGTGCCTTTCCCGTCCCCTATCTGACCCAGGGGAAGAAAAGTCCTCTGAGAGCCATGACTTGTTCATCTTGGTTCTTTTAGAAACACAGCGAGGGGACTCCAACCACAGTCTCCCTCGTTGCCACTAATTGGGCCACACACACCCCACTTGACTGACATCAGTTGATGCCCCTTTTCAAAATGAAAAAGATGCTTTGCATGAAGCACTCTCAAAAATACGCGTGCCTTTCCCATCCCCTGGCTGACCCAGGGGAAGAAAAGTCCTCTGAGAGCCATGACTTGTTCATCTTGGTTCTTTTAGAAACACAGCGAGGGGACTCCAACCACAGTCTCCCTCGTTGCCACTAATTGGGCCACACACACCCCACTTGACTGACATCAGTTGATGCCCCTTTTCAAAATGAAAAAGATGCTTTGCATGAAGCACTCTCAAAAATACGCGTGCCTTTCCCGTCCCCTGGCTGACCCAGGGGAAGAAAAGTCCTCTGAGAGCCATGACTTGTTCATCTTGGTTCTTTTAGAAACACAGCGAGGGGACTCCAACCACAGTCTCCCTCGTTGCCACTAATTGGGCCACACACACCCCACTTGACTGACATCAGTTGATGCCCCTTTTCAAAATGAAAAAGATGCTTTGCATGAAGCACTCTCAAAAATACGCGTGCCTTTCCCGTCCCCTGGCTGACCCAGGGGAAGAAAAGTCCTCTGAGAGCCATGACTTGTTCATCTTGGTTCTTTTAGAAACACAGCGAGGGGACTCCAACCACAGTCTCCCTCGTTGCCACTAATTGGGCCACACACACCCCACTTGACTGGCATCGGTTGAGCCCCCTTTTGAAAAAGAAAAAGATGCTTTGCATGAAGCACTCTCAAAAATACGCGTGCCTTTCCCGTCCCCTGGCTGACCCAGGGGAAGAAAAGTCCTCTGAGAGCCATGACTTGTTCATCTTTGTTCTTTTAGAAACACAGCGAGGGGACTCCAACCACAGTCTCCCTCGTTGCCACTAACTGGGCCACACACACCCCACTTGACTGGCATCGGTTGAGCCCCCTTTTGAAAAAGAAAAAGATGCTTTGCATAAAGCACTCTCAAAAATACGCGTGCCTTTCGCCTCCCCTGGCTGACCCAGGGGAAGAAAAGTCCTCTGAGAGCCATGTCCACATTGTCAGTGGACAGACACGTGTGCTTATCTGCCAGCAGACCCCCAGCAGCACTGAAGACAGGTTCCGAGAGAACGCTGGCTGCAGGACACGACAAGATCCCCAAGGCGTACGTGGCGAGCTCAGACAATTTATCCAGATTGGAAGCCTAAAATGAGCAGGGCTCAAGTTGCACAATAATGGAATCGATGTTTCCTTGCATATACTCATATATCTGTGTGTCCTCCTCTTTTTCCTTGTCCAGCTCTTTTGTTTTCGCATGAGTATATGTCCTTGTCACTTTCCCATGTGTTGTGAGTTGTTTGTCACCTTTTGGACACCTTTGAGGGTGTTTTCTAGGTGTTTTTCTGTGTTTGTGATTGCCTGCCATTGTTTCCTATGCAGTTCGAGTTCGGTTCGTCGAACGTTCGACGAGCCGAACTCGAACGGGACCTCCGTTCGGCGAACCGACCTCGAGCCGAACCGGGACCGGTTCGCTCATCTCTAGCAAAGACTGCTGATGGAAATATGCGTTTTTAACATTTAACATTCTTGGCAAGCAATAGAGATGAACATTCTGATTGCTCATCAAAATATAATGTTGCACATGGTGATTGCAAATTATGATCCAATACCACACGACTCAAGAGCTGGGTGAGGGAATCATAAAAGTAATTAAGACACATTTACAACAGAACAGAATCAATCACCAACCACAACTTCCGAGACTGCAACAAACAATCATGATGTGTTTCCCTGTAACATATACTTAAGGATTTAATTATCTCATATTTGTGGTGTTTAGCAAATAAAGGGTTAAGTATTGATTATCTTGCTGATTATAACAGCGTTAGTTAAAGTACGTTTTTAGCTAACTACACAGCATGTTTGACTTCTACTGTACATAAGGTGTCTTTGTTTGGAAATGTGTCAGCCGTGTCCTTAAATGTCCATGTTTGCATGTTTATGGTAGGCTCAGGAGTAGAGATTGAGTATACCCAAGGTTCGATGTTGGGTTCTCGGCCGAATACCACATTTTTAAAATAAGCAGAGTTCGGGTTCAGAGTTCTGGTGCTTTACGTATGAACTTCACTCGCTCGAGCATTTCTGTGCTCGGATATGCTTGGTGCTCTGCCCAGTGGAGACACTTGCAGCGTTTGAGCAGCTTGCACTGGGGGTAACAATAGCGAGATCAATGTAGTGTGCAACCCCCCCAAAAAATTAAAAACCTCACCCACCTGCCCCCAAAGTGATATTTTTATGGCTGGCTACATGTGGGCAGAAATACAAACTGCCAATTAGTGACTTCCATTGTGGTTCTGGCAAAATCCGAACCCATGAAGGTACGGCTGCACTCATCTCTACTCAGGAGGAATAGTTGTCAGTTTAACGCCATGTTAAAAGTTACGTGTTTTGATACTTTAGGTGTGCTGTGATTAAAAGCAATGCCTTTCTATTGCTGCCCCTGGTCTTTGATGATGGGGATGCAGCCGCTGAAACCAATAATGATGCTTAGGGGTAATACCTAGAATAAAGCGAGTTCTTCAAGTCCAAAACTTGATAGTAAAAAAATAAACACATAAAATAAAAGGACCAGATGCTGTTTCCCCCCCACCAGTCAAGTAACCATTACTACGATGTCAGTTAAGACCAGTGGCAGGAGCTGGGAGGCAGGGGTTAAGTAAAACTGACGTGGACTTAAAAAAGTTAAACATGGAAAACTCCTTTATAGGAAATCCCATCTCTCCTCTTACCACGATGATAACTTGACAGCAGAATATGCATCGTTTCTGAATAGGACGACAGCCCCTTTTATTATAGGCTCAATAGGCTGTATTTCTTCTCAGAATAAAACCATATCTAAATGAAGAAAAAGGTCGTAGGGTTCCCTGTCATGCACGAGCTTTACCAATGCTGCTTCTCAGCAGGTTGGTTACATGAGTAGTGCAATACTTAAAGCGTTCCGTCATTTTCATTTCTATTTTAACATCAATAGTACACATTAGAATAAACAACTTTGTAAGTAATTTTATCAGACAAATTTGCTTCTTTCTCCTCCTGGATTTTCATTCTCAAAACTCTCAATTCCCGGGTAAAATCTGTCTTCAGTGAATACAGATTTTTATATTGCAGAGATAGAAGATAACAGTTAATGCTGATAAGATTTTATTATAGAAAGGAGGGGAGAGGTGGAATGAGAAGCTCTGCCTCTATCTCCTCTCTGCCCCTCTATTATACAATAGAATCTTGTTAGTAGTAACTGTTATCTCTCATTTCCGTAATAAAAAAAAAAACTTTATTCCTGGAAGACAGATTTTACCTGGGAATTAAGAGTTTTGAGAATGAAAGTTCAACCCAGGAGGAGAAAGAAGCAATTTTCTTTGATAAGATATCACAAAGTTACTTATTTTCATGTGTACTATTGATTTATGAAATAAAAATGAAAACTATGATGACACTTTAAGTCAATAAGATCCTGTGTGTTTTGCAACTCCAGTGCAAGCTATAATAATAATTTTTTCACCTGAATAAATGTAATTGCAGTTGTAATTTTAACGCTCAGGATACTTTGCAAAAAAGGAATTCATCAATTGTAGCATAACAAAATGAATCATGTACTGCCAAGCACAGGCTTACTGCCCATAGTGGCAGCCCACGTAACCGCTATTGTGTAGTCTGCACTCCCAGGATAAAGATACCATTGAATGCAATGATGGAACAGAGAGCAGTTGGTTCCTGGTGCCATCATTCTTAAGGCCCTGTCACACAAGAGATAAATCTGCGGCAGATCTGTGGTTGCAGTGAAATTGTGGACAATCAGTGCCAGGTTTGTGGCCGTGTACAAATGGAACAACATGTCCATGATTTCACTGCAACCACAGATCTGCCAAAGATTTATCTCTGTGTGTGACGGGGCCTTTACTGTGCATTTGAGATATTAGTGTTACCATAACAAGCGCAGAGATCACAATACATTGCACCTGCTGAGTGGAGCCTCGGTCTACACAATTTTTATATTTTTTTCTATTTCGGAAGTCACTGTTTTTGAGAATACTGCGGTGAATCATTGTGTGTAGGGGCTGTGGGGACTTACACCATTTGGGGGCTGTGGGACCATCACACTGTGGGAGAAGGCTGTGGGACCATCATACTGTTTGATGGTCTGCTAGGGCTATTAAACTGTCTGGGGGATATTAATTAAAGGTCAGCATATTGTTTGAAGGGCTGTGCAGGCCATAATATTATCTGAGGGCTGTGGCACCATCATGCTGTTTGAGGGACTATGAGGTCATCAAACTGTTTGGGGACTGTGGGACCATCATATTATTGGATGGGCTGTGTGGGTAATCATATTGTGTATTCATTATATGGTGGAAGTGGGGAAAACCATTATACTGTTTGGGGTAGGGCTGTGAGGGCCACCATAATGTTTAGGGGTCTGTAGAACCATCATATTGTGGAGAGTGGGTGGCGGCTTAGGGACCATTATATTGTTTGGTGGGTTGTTGGAGCCATCTTTCTGTTTGGTAGTCTGTGGGACCATCTTACTATTTGGACGGCTAAGGACCACCATACTGTTTGAGAACTGTAGTGACCTCAATATTTGGGGAGTTGTGAGTAGAGTTGAGCGCGGTTCGCGGTTCGAGGTTCTCCAGTTCGCGGCTCGAGTGATTTTGGGGGCTGTTCTAGATCGAACTAGAACTCGAGCTTTTTGCTAAAGCTCGATAGTTCTAGATACGTTCGAGAACGGTTCTAGCAGCAAAAAGACCAGCTAACTCCTAGCTGGCTTTCCGCTGTAATAGTGTAAGTCACTCTGTGACACACTATTATGAAATTTCAGCGTATAGTGTGCGGGAACAGCGCATTCAGATCACTGCTGTATGTATAATGGCGATCGACATTTTTTTTTTTTCCCTTGTCTTCCTTCCCTAAGCGCGCGCGTGTAGTGGGGCGGGCCAGCATGTCAGCCAATCCCAGACACACACACAGCTAAGTGGACTTTTAGCCAGAGAAGCAACGGCATGTGTGATAGGATGTCCATGTCACATGTCCCTGCATTATAAAAACGGACATTTTCCTCCAGCACGCCATTATCTGCCTTCTGCGTCCTTGGTGTCAGTCATCACTGGCACAGCTCCTATCTCCGATACTGCTGTGTACGCTCCATACACAGCGCTGTACAGAATAGGGATAGAAGTTTCTATCAGTCCTTTTAAGGGCTAATACCGGCAGGGTCAGAGCCATAGGTGACAGGTCCGTGAAAACAGAGTTTAACAGCTACACAAGATGACAGCGTCTGTGTGGCTAAGGTCAGGGATTTCCTCGCTGCATTTCCTCATTAGGAGGGATAGAAAGGCAGGCTTCCTTTCCTCTACCCAGAGACCCACAACCCTGGCACTGTACCCTCCTGCCCTTTGCACACTCAAACTCATTGTTACTAAACCATTATACTAGCAAACACTGAGTGAACTTAGTGGCATCCTAAAAGTGGCTGTTGGACTTCTGTATTGTCCCACTAGTGCAAAGATATTTGCAGCACGTCTGCCTGCATTGCACACTCAAAACTCATTGTTACTAAGCCATTATACTAGCAAACACTGAGTGAACTTAGTGGCATCCTAAACGTGGCTGTTGGACTTCTGTATTGTCCCACTGGTGCCAAGCTATTTCTAGCACCTGTGCAGGACACCCTCCTGCTCTGTTTTTAATAAGCTATAATGATAGCAAAAAATACTGCCATTTAGTGGCATCATAGAACTGACTGTTGTATTTCATTATTGTCCCACTGGTGCCAAGCTATTTCTAGCACCTGTGCAGGACACCCTCCTGCTCTGTTTTTAATAAGCTATAATGACAGCAAAAAATACTGCCATTTAGTGGCATCATAGAACTGACTGTTGTATTTCATTATTGTCCCACTGGTGCCAAGCTATTTCTAGCACCTGTGCAGGACACCCTCCTGCTCTGTTTTTAATAAGCTATAATGATAGCAAAAAATACTGCCATTTAGTGGCATCATAGAACTGGCTGTTGTATTTCATTATTGTCCCACTGGTGCCAAGCTATTTCTAGCACCTGTGCAGGACACCCTCCTGCTCTGTTTTTAATAAGCTATAATGATAGCAAAAAATGCTGCCATTTAGTGGCATCATAGAACTGGCTGTTGTATTTCATTATTGTCCCACTGGTGCCAAGCTATTTCTAGCACCTCTGCATGACACCCTTCACATTTTGCTACGCTAATGTTATAGCAAACTCAGGGAATTCATTGCTGCATTTGATAATTCGGAGGGATAGAAAGTGAGGCTTCCTTTAGCTTTTCCTTCTGTTCATAGACAGCATCTCCAAGTCCACACCCGAAGAGCAATTTCTCCTCCACATGTAAGTGTGGAGAGGCAGCTAGTGCGCATGCGTGTGTCGATTTACCCCTGCTGCAGCCTAACTACAGTGTTTCGCCTAGTGAGTATGCTCAGCCTGACTGTGCCATTCCTGAGGCTAAGTCTTCATTTCGGGATACAGCGCATGCTCCCACACTTAGTGCGAAAAGCCTCTTTGCACAGGTACTTGCATTCCGTGCCGGGTCTAAGTCCTGTTTTGTGCCTAGACACCATGCTAAAGCTGATAGTCTTTTTTCAGAGACTGTATTTCATGCTACTGACCATGCTCAGGTACTTACTGCATCAGAGACTAGGTCCGGTAATGAACAATTTGGCCCTGCCCCTGATGTGGGGGGCCCATATAGACCACAGGGCATCAGGTGCCATGACGATGTGGCCAGGCCATTCCCAAATTGCTTCCAGAGGCCCGCCCCTATGACTTGTCACCTCATTATTGATGGTCAGACGATGACTGGTGAGGTGTTTGTGTCGTGGCAGCTATGAGGTCATTATTGAAGTTGCGGTTCCAAATAGGACGCTAGTTATGCCACTCATGACGTGTCACTCTGCTTTTGTCTCCAGGAGGTGCATTGTGGTCCACCCTGGTTTGGGGCGGACCCAGGTTATAAAAGGGGCTGGAGCCAACAAGGAGGTGCGCAGTCTTCTATTATGCTCCGAAAGAGCACACCTCCATGTGTTGAACCCATTGCGGCTTTAGGCCAGAGGTAGGCAGGGATAGGGCGTCGATGCAGGCCGCCACCACAGTTGGTAACGCAGAACGGTTAAGACCAGCTCCTGTCCTACAAGTCCTGCTTGTGCAGCCCAGTGGCATTAACAGGCCTGCTGCTGCTGATGCGCCTGCTGTCCACAGGTGTGGCCCCAATGCACACGGTCAGCGTACTCAATGGCCCCTGTGATGTTAACAGGGAGTTCCTGGGCTGGGTGGGCGTGTGGACCCTGTGACGCTAACAGGGCTCCCACTCTCAAGATCCGAGTGGTGTCTAACTCGGTTCAAGCAACTATTAGTTTCATAGCCACACAGCTCTGTATCCTCCACCTAACCTTCCAGTTGCCAACCTCTCCTTTTCCATCTGGGAGCACGGTGGACATTGACTGCTGATGGGGATATATACCTTTCTTTTCTTATTAATTTTCGTTATATAGCGGTAACATAGTATATACCACCTTATCCAAATCTGACAGTTCCACTGTAACAGATGGTGTTTCTTCATCAAATGTTACTTTTGCTTAACCAACAAACCCACAGACAAAAACTTTTTTCCCCTTTCCAACACACCTGTTCCCCTTTCCACCAGCATTTGTCCTTTTTCAACTCATTTGGTATATGACCAAAAGTGCAACTCTGCAGGGACACCGTACTCAATGCCATCTCAGCACAGCAGCCAGCACTCGGTCCCTCAGATGTGAACAAGTAAAAGACCATTTCCTCCTATCCATGACAAAGCGTTGAGATTCACTCTGTGCAGCACTGGTGTTTACTGGAAAAGCAGATCTAAGAATCCGTACCACCTTCTGCAGATACTCCTGTATACGTGCGTCCCTTTCTATGGCAGGAATTATTTCGCCAAATTTTGTCTTGTACCGGGGATCTCACAGTGTGGCAACCCAGTAGTTAGCATTACTTCGAATTCGTACAATCCGAGGGTCATGTTGTAGGTAGTGCAGCAAGAAGACGCTCATGTGTCTTGTGCATCCAGGAGGACCAAGTCCTTGGTGTGTTGGTGGCAGAGAGGTGAGAATCGTGCCTCCTTCCTCTGCCCTCTCCCCCCAACCTCGCACAACCGAAATGTGAGCAAGCTCTCACTCATCTGCTGAGTCTTCCATGCCCATCGCAAGTTCGTCCTCCATTTCTTCATGGGCTCCTGCACCTTCCTCAACAATTTTTGCTGATACTATGCGCCCTTGTTAATCCCTATCCCCCACCATGACTGCCGCCTAGGTGCCGCTCACCGTATGGACCTTGTACATCTTATTATCCCTTCTGCATATGACTCCTCCTGTACTTCCTCCCTTTCCTCTACTAACAACACCTGACTCCGAATAATGCTTACAGTGTGCTCCATCTTGTAGATGACCAGAATTGTCATGCTGAGAATGGCATCGCCAGTGCTAAACATCTTCGTCGACATTTGTAAACTGTGTAGAAGGGTGCATAGGTCCTTGATCTGACACCACTCCAGCAGCGTGATCTGCACCACCTCTGGATCAAGTTAGCCCAGGGTATATGTCATACCGTATTTCAGCAGGGCTCTGCGGTGCTGCCACACACGCTGCAACATGTGCAGATTCCAATTCCGGCGTGTCGGAACATCGCATTTCCGGCGTTTAACCGCCAGACCCTAAGACTTCCGGAGCGATGAAAGTTGTTGAGCTGCTGGGTGCGAAGGATGAAAGTGAGCACATAGCAGCGTGCCCGCTGCACAGGGCCATGTAGGCCGGGATGGTATTTTAAAAATTGCTGGAGAATCAGATTCAACACGTGAGCCATACAAGGCACGTGTGTCACATTGCCCTGACGAAGGGCCGCAGACAGGTTTGCATCATTGCCGCACACGGCTGTTAAGTCACCAACGTAGTCTACTCAATCAATTTGTACTCCGGTCGCCAGGTGACAACGTGTTCCTTTCGTGCATAGTGCTGATGATGGGAAAGGAGTCGATGCCTGCGGCGCAGGTGGACGCAGGTTATGGTCACCCACTGGGTTGCATTACCTTGACACATACAGAACCACAGGCTGAATGTAGGTGGTGGGTATCTCACAGATGAAGTACCATCATTCAGCTACAACCAATGGGAAGACACCACACCCTTTTTTAGGCCCCTCCTGTCTGCAGACCACTGCCAGACAAAGCTATGAACCTCTTGTTACTGTTACCCCCAGTTCAGTTTTATGAGTTTGTGTGCTTGTTACCTGACTACTTTTCCTGCTTGCTGTTTATGTACCTCGTTGACCGATCCGCATTTCACCTCTGCTTGTTTTCTGATTAAGTCCTGGCCATCCCATTCTGTTCCTCTTCCTCAATTAATGTTTTTGACCCTGCATGACTACTATTCTCTGGAACTGCAGCCTTCCACAGGTATTGATCAACTTGGGCCCTGTGTAATTCCAAATCACTGTCTAGGGGTTAAAGGGTTTCAGGGTTCTGGGTGTCCAGCTTGGTGAGTGGCTTGCCTTTAGCCTATCCTTTACAGCCCATCTGAGTGTGTCGATCCAGGCAGGCGTTACACCGTGCCCTCTGCAGAAGGCCATGTAGGCCGGGATAGTGTTTTAAAAATTGCTGGACAACCAGGTTCAACAAGTGAGCCATACAAGGCACGTGTGTTACATTGCCCTGAAGAAGGGTCGCAGACTGGTTTGCATCATTGTCGTACCCGACCTTCCCTTACTGCTGGTTGAGTGGAGACAACCATTGATGAAACTCGGTCTCACTCTCCAGAGCTAACCGTCCACAATTCCTCAGCGGTGTCTCACATTTCCCCTACATTTCAAAGTAAACATTTGACCGCCTGATGGCCTTGAGCTCTGCTGCCAGCATAGTAAGGAGGTGTGTGGGATTCCTTGGGCGCAGTTACAAGGAAGAGTGCCCTGACCAATCAGGGTTTGGGCCGAGGTGGAGGACCCACACGAGGTTGAGGAGGCAGAAGCAGTGGAGGAACTTGTACATACAGATGAAGGATTGACACACAAGTCGTGGGGACGGCAAGACTTTTACAGCAAACCCTTCTCCATCTCTCACCATAGTTACCCAGTGCCCAGTCAGCAACATGTAACTCCCCTGTCCATGCTTACTGGTCCAAGTATCTATGGTGAAATGCACCCTGTCACACACAGAGTTTCTCAAGGAATCGGTGAGGTTGTTTGCGACCTGCTGTGGTAGCGCGGGCACGCCTTTCTTGGAGAAGGAGTGACGACTGTCCATCGGCTCTTGGGGCACTGCAATGGGCATAAGGTCTCGAAAATCCTCGGTCTCAAAAGGGTGTAAAGGCAGCCTTTCTGTTGCCAACAAGTTGCAGATGATGAAACTCAACCTCTTAGGCATGACATGCCCTTCGAAAATCATGAAAAACACAGCGAGGGGACTCCAACCACAGTCACCCTCGTTTCCACTAATTGGGCCACACACCCCACTTGACTGGCATCACTTGATCCCCCTTTTCAAAATGAAACAGATGCTTTGCATGAAGCACTCTCAAAAATACGCGTGCCTTTCACCTCCCCTGGATGACCCAGGGGAAGAAAAGTCCTCTGAGAGCCATGACTTGTTCATCTTGGTTCTTTTTTCAAAAGCGAGGGGACTCCAACCACAGTCTCCCTCATTTCCACTAATTGGGCCACACACACCCCACTTGACTGGCATCACTTGATCCCCCTTTTCAAAATGAAACAGATGCTTTGCATGAAGCACTCTCAAAAATACGTGTGCCTTTCACCTCCCCTGGATGACCCCGGGGAAGAAAAGTCCTCTGAGAGCCATGACTTGTTCGTCTTGGTTCTTTTTTCAAAAGCGAGGGGACTCCAACCACAGTCTCCCTCGTTTCCACTAGTCCACAGACACCTCACTTGACTGGCATCACTTGATCCCCCTTTTCAAAATGAAACAGATGCTTTGCATGAAGCACTCTCAAAAATACGCGTGCCTTTCACCTCCCCTGGCTGACCCAGGGGAAGAAAAGTCCTCTGAGAGCCATGTCCACATTGTCAGTGGACAGACACGTGTGCTTATCTGCCAGCAGACCCCCAGCAGCACTGAAGACAGGTTCCGAGAGAACGCTGGCTGCAGGACACGACAAGATCCCCAAATCGTACGTGGCAAGCTCAGGCAATTTATCCAGGTTGGAAGCCTAAAATGAGCAGGGTTCAAGTTGCACAATAATGGCATCGACGTTTCCTTGCATATACTCATATATCTGTGTGTCCTCCTCATTTTCCTTGTCCAGCTCTTTTGTTTTCGCATGAGTATATGTCCTTGTCACTTTCCCATGTGTTTGTGTTGTGTTGTGAGTTGTTTGTCACCTTTTGGACAACTTTGAGGGTGTTTTCTAGGTGTTTTTATGTGTTTGTAACTGCCTGCCATAGTTTCCTTTGCAGTTCGAGTTCGGTTCGTCGAAAGTTCGACGAACCGAACTCGAACGAGACCTCTGTTCGGCGAACCGAACTCGAGCCGAACCGGGACCGGTTCGCTCATCTCTAGTTGTGAGGACAGTAATACTGTTTGAGAGGCTGTGGAACCATCGTAGTGTTTCTGGGGGACCTTGGGTGCTTCCTACTATGTGGTGAGTTACCGTGGGACCATCATACTGTGTATAGCGGGTTATGGATACTATCATACTATGTATAGTGATGTTGTTGCACCTGCTCTGTGGAGCTTCAATCCATATAATGTACAGAACAGAGCAGTATTTTAGGGGAACAGGAGCAAAGTAGTTAATATTTTATTTTGTGAGGTTTTAATTTAAAGGGCATCACACTGTGGGCATTTCATTATACTGTTTGTGGAGCTTAGGAACCATCATATTATTTGGAGAGCTATAGGGGCCATCATATTGTATTGGGGGTTGTGGGTGCTAGCTCTGTTTGGAGTGCTGTATGACCCATGATACTGTCTGGGGAATGTGGGACCAATATACTGTGAGTGGAAATGTGGTCCAGCATGCTGTGGAACCATCATACTGCTTGGGAGTTGTAGGACCATCATACTGTTTGGGGAACAGTGGAGGCCATCATGTTGTGGAATAATTATACCGTTTTGGGGTTGTAGAAACCATTTTGTTGTTTGGGGGATGTGGAGACCATCATACAGTGTATCTGTGGGTATAGAAATCATCATACTATTTGTGAGCTGTAGAGCACATCATAATATGGGAAATCATATTGGTTGGGAACTGTGGTGACCATTATACTGCGTGGATGGCTGTGGTGGGGTGGGGAGGACAATCATTCTATGCTGGTGTTTGAATAGTATCATACTGTTTGGGGGGTTGTGGTGACCATAAGGCCCCTTTCACACGTCAGTGATTCTGGTACGTTTGTGCTTTTTTTAAAACGTACCAGAATCACTGACATACGCAGACCCATTATAATGAATGGGTCTGCTCACAAGTCAGTGATTTTTCACTGCACGTGTCTCCGTGTGGCGTACCCGCGTGTGCGTGATTGCCGCACGGAGACATGTCCATTTTTTTCTGGCATCACTGATGTCCCATGGACCACGCAGTGGTGTGGTCCGTGAAACACGTGCCAGAAAAAAACGTGCATTTAAAATAATAAACATTTTAACTCACCCGGCTTCAGCCGCGCTGTCTGCAGCCTGTTCTCCCTGCTGCTACTAAGCCGGCTGATTACTGTCGCGCATCTTAATGATGCACGACACAGCCGACCCGGAAGCAGCTGCTGCAGGGGTCAGCGCCGGCCGGATGCTGCACCGCGGGAGGATTCAGCACCATGGAGAGCTGGAGCGGGCACAGGTGAGTTGATTTCTAAGTGCAATCACGGGCCACGGAGAACGGAGCCCGGATTGCACTTAGACAACCCACGTGTGCCGAGATTCACGGCACACGCAGGGACATGTGCGTGTTTTACACGCCAGTGAAAAACGTCTGTGTTTTTCACTGACGTGTGAAACGGGCCTAATATTGTGTGAGAGGCTGTGAGGCCATTATATTGTGTAGGAAGCATGTTTGTGTTTTTGTGCAGGGGCATCATACTGTTTGGGGCACTATGGGGGCCATCATACTGTGTTGGGAGATATGATATCTACATACTGTGTGGGGAGAACTGTGCGGGCATTATACTGTGGGGGAATTGAGGGGATCTTTGGAAGCAATCATATTGTAAGGGGGATGTACTGTGAGGGCTCACACACACTATTTGGGGGGATGTATGGTGGGTACATTAGACTGTGTAGTGAAGCACTGTGCCGACATTAGACTGTGGGGGATCATTGTGTTGGCCTCATATTGTGTGAGGAGGGGATTGTAAAGACATCATAATGTGGGTTGTCACTCAGCAGGTATTTAAATTTAGGGGTCAATGTGGGGGCATCATACTATGGAGGATTGCTGTGGGTTCATTATACTATGAATGGGGTGATACTATGAGGGCAAATTGTATGGAGGAATTTACTGTGGGTATACAGTTAGTTCCAGAAATATTTGGACAGTGACACAATTTTCGCGAGTTGGACTCTGCATGCCACCACATTGGATTTGAAATGAAACCTCTACAACAGAATTCAAGTGCAGATTGTAACGTTTAATTTGAAGGTTTGAACAAAAATATCTGATAGAAATTGTAGGAATTGTGCACATTTCTTTACAAACACTCCACATTTTAGGAGGTCAAAAGTAATTGGACAAATAAACCAAACCCAAACAAAATATTTTTATTTTCAATATTTTGTTGCGAATCCTTTGGAGGCAATCACTGCCTTAAGTCTGGAACCCATGGACATCACCAAACGCTGGGTTTCCTCCTTCTTAATGCTTTGCCAGTCCTTTACAGCCGCAGCCTTCAGGTCTTGCTTGTTTGTGGGTCTTTCCATCTTAAGTCTGGATTTGAGCAAGTGAAATGCATGCTCAATTGGGTTAAGATCTGGTGATTGACTTGGCCATTGCAGAATGTTCCATTTTTTTTTGCACTCATGAACTCCTGGGTAGCTTTGGCTGTATGCTTGGGGTCATTGTCCATCTGTACTATGAAGCGCCGTCCGATCAACTTTGCGGCATTTGGCTGAATCTGGGCTGAAAGTATATCCCGGTACACTTCAGAATTCATCCGGCTACTCTTGTCTGCTGTTATGTCATCAATAAACACAAGTGACCCAGTGCCATTGAAAGCCATGCATGCCCATGCCATCACGTTGCCTCCACCATGTTTTACAGAGGATGTGGTGTGCCTTGGATCATGTGCCGTTCCCTTTCTTCTCCAAACTTTTTCTTCCCATCATTCTGGTACAGGTTGATCTTGGTCTCATCTGTCCATAGAATACTTTTCCAGAACTGAGCTGGCTTCATGAGGTGTTTTTCAGCAAATTTAACTCTGGCCTGTCTATTTTTGGAATTGATGAATGGTTTGCATCTAGATGTGAACCCTTTGTATTTACTTTCATGGAGTCTTCTCTTTACTGTTGACTTAGAGACAGATACACCTACTTCACTGAGAGTGTTCTGGACTTCAGTTGATGTTGTGAACGGGTTCTTCTTCACCAAAGAAAGTATGCGGTGATCATCCACCACTGTTGTCATCCATGGACGCCCAGGCCTTTTTGAGTTCCCAAGCTCAGCAGTCAATTCCTTTTTTCTCAGAATGTACCCGACTGTTGATTTTGCTACTCCAAGCATGTCTGCTATCTCTCTGATGGATTTTTTCTTTTTTTTCAGCCTCAGGATGTTCTGCTTCACCTCAATTGAGAGTTCCTTAGACCGCATGTTGTCTGGTCACAGCAACAGCTTCCAAATGCAAAACTACACACCTGGAATCAACCCCAGACCTTTTAACTACTTCATTGATTACAGGTTAACGAGGGAGACGCCTTCAGAGTTAATTGCAGCCCTTAGAGTCCCTTGTCCAATTACTTTTGGTCCCTTTAAAAAGAGGAGGCTATGCATTACAGAGCTATGATTCCTAAACCCTTTCTCCGATTTGGATGTGAAAACTCTCATATTGCAGCTGGGAGTGTGCACTTTCAGCCCATATTATATATATAATTGTATTTCTGAACATGTTTTTGTAAACAGCTAAAATAACAAAACTTGTGTCACTGTCCAAATATTTCTGGACCTAACTGTATGTACTGTGAGTAGGGGACATAATATGTAGAGTGACAGGGGGTGGAAGTTGTGGGAGAAGGATTGACTACAGATGCTCCAGCACAGCATGGAATGAATGCCCCTGGTTGGGTGTGTATACATGTGAGGTGTTGGCTGTATGTCTGTGCAGGCTGCATGTTGCCGCTGGCTTCAGCTGCCAAGCACCGGAAAATTACTTATCCCCACAAGAAGACCCCCAGTTCAATTAAAATAATAGTACTTTACTCAACAGTTCCTCAAAACTTTACACACCAGATAGTAGGCACACATCTTCCAGCAGGTTTAGCCCTTTCATGACCGGGCAATTTTCTATTTATCGTTTTTGGTTTTTGCTCCCCTTCTTCTGAGAGCCGTAACTTTTTTATTTTTACTTTAATCTTGCCATAAGAGGGCTTGTTTTTTGCAGGATGAGTTGTACTTTGAAATTAAACCATACATTTTACCATATAGTGTATTGGAAAACATAGTTACATAGTTAGTTACATAGTTACTTAGGTTGAAAAAAGAGCTAGGTCCATCTAGTTCAACCTTCCTCCACCAGTTCTACATTTCGCCACTAAGGGGTATTTTGCACGTTGTGACATTGCTAGCAATGCCGAGCGCGATAGTACCCGCCCCCGTCGCACATGCGATATCTTGTGATAGCTGCCGTAGCGAACATTACCGCTACGGCAGCTTCACACACACTTACCTGCCCTGCGACGTCGCTCTGGCCGGTGATCCGCCTCCTTCCTAAGGGGGTGAGTCATGCGGTGTCACAGCGACGTCACACGGCAGGTGGCCAATAGAAGCAGAGGGGAGGAGATGAGCGGGACGTAAACATCCCGCCTACCTCCTTCCTTCTGCATAGCTGGTGGAGGCAGGTAAGGAGATGTTCCTCACTCCTGCGGCTTCACACACAGCGATGTGCGCTGCCGCAGGAATGAGGAACAACATCGTATCTCCTATTAGTGTGATATTATGAAAATGACTGACGCTACACAGATCACCGATTTTCAACGCTTTTGCAATTGTTTATCAGCGCATCTAGGCTTTACACGTTGCGACGTCGTTACCGGCGCCGGATGTGTGCCACTTTTGATTTGACCCTGACGATATTGCAGTAGCGATGTCGCAACGTGCAAAGTACAACTTAGTCATTTAGAACCAACAATGTTGTGTGTACTGAGGAAATCATGCAGCCCTTTTTTAAAAGCTGGCATAGTATCTGCCATTACTACCTCTTGTGGTAGGGCATTCCACGGTCTGACTGCTCTAACTGTAAAGAGCCCTTTTCTATTTAGCTGTCTGAATCGCTTTTTTCCACTCGCAGTGAGTGCCCCTGGTCCTTAGTATTGTCTTTGGAAGGAATAAGTCATGTGCCAGTCCTTTATATTGACCACACATGTATTTATACATATAAATGAGATCTCCTCTGAGACATCTTTTTTCTAAGATAAACATATCTAACTTTTTCAACCTCTCATCATATGGGAGGCCTTCCATTCCTTGTAATAGTCTAGTTGCCCGCCTTTGAACTGACTCTAACTTCTGAATGTCCTTTTTAAAATGTGGAGCCCAAAATTGGATCCCATATTCCAGATGTGGCATTACAAGTGATTTATAGAGGGGTAACAGTACGTTGGGATCACGGGATCTAATCTCTCTTTTTCTACACCCTAAATTCTTGTTTGCTTTAGCAGCTGCTGCTTGACATTGAGTGCTGTTGCTCAGGTTATTTGTAATGAGAATACCCAAGTCCTTCTCCTGTTCTGTAGTCCGGAGTTTACTTCCATTTAATGTATACACAGTTATAGGATTACTCCGTCCTAGGTGCATTACTTTACATTTATCAACATTAAATCTCATTTGCCAAGTATTTGCCCATTCTGACAACATATCCAGATCTTTTTGTAATATTGTGTTATCAAGGTCAGTTTTTAATATCCTACATAGTTTGGTGTCATAGTTTGGTGTCATCAGCAAAGACTGACACTTTATTAATGACCTTGTGGATGGGATTGATAGTAAAGAGATTAAAAAGAATCGGTCCTAGCACAGATCCCTGCGGCACCCCACTGCTGACTATGGCCCATTTAGAGAATGTTCCATTTATGACTACTCTTTGTTTCCTATCTTTTAGCCAATTCCTTACCCAGTTGCATATAGTTCCCCCTAGTTCTTGCTTCTGGAGCTTTAGTATAAGGCTGTTATGTGGTACAGTATCAAATGCCTTTGCAAAGTTCAAATAAATCACATCAGCTGCATTACCAATATCCAGGTTTGCACTTACCCCCTCATAGAACCCCAACAGGTTGGTTAGACATGACTTATCTTTCATGAATCCATGCTGTCTGTCAGTTATTATATTATTTTCTGCAATATATTTTTGCATATCATCCCTTAAAATGGCCTCAAAAACTTTGCATACTACTGATGTCAGGCTTACTGGACGGTAGTTGCCTGGATCCACCCTCTTACCTTTCTTAAATATCAGTATCACATCAGCAATCCTCCAATACTGAGGCACCAACCCTGTTACAAGCGAGTCTAAACGGCAAAAAGATTCCAAATGCAGAAAAATTGATGATTGTTTTGGTGATATTTTATTCACTGTGTTCATTATATTGTAAAATTGAAGTGCGCACTTTTTGCGCCATTTTCAGAGACAGATAGTGTTTTCATTTTTCGGGATATGGGACTCAATGACAGCTTATTTTTTGCGTCTTCAGCTGACGTTTTTAATGGTACAATTTTGCACAGATGCTACTTTTTGATCACCTGTTATTGCATTTTGCGTAAAATTTGCGACAACCAAAAAATGTAAATTTGGCATTTGGAATGTTTTTGCTGCCACGTCGTTTACCGATCAGATCAATTGATTTTATATTTTGATAGATTGGGCGCTTCTGAACGCGGTGATACCAAATGTGTGTATATTTTTTCATTTTTTAATCCTTTAATATTCAATGGTGTGAATGGGGGGATTTGAACATTCAGATTTTTTTTTTAATTTTTTAAAACTTTTTTATTTTTTTTTTATTTTACTAAGGATCAGCAGTCTGATCGCTCATTCATTTCTCTTGATCAGAGCAGCATCGGTCTGATCAAAAAAAATGCTCCGTTTTTGTTACAGCTGGCTTTCTATTGGCTATAAAAGGAACTATGTCTTGATTGCGACAGGAGTCATCCCATGACCCTGTGTTACCATGACAACCATCAGCTCTCCGTGATCGCGTCACGGGGCCTCTGATAGTGGCGGGAAAATGCGATTTCCCAGCTGCGGCGCTTTAACTTGCACTGTCACATTTTGACAGCACTATTTAAGGAGTTAACAGGTGCGGGTGGATCACGGATCCATCTGCTCCTGTTAGGCACAGATGTCTGCTCTACAAATTAGCAGATATGTGCGGGGATCACAATCGGCTCACTGCAGCAGCCAGTTGTGATCACCCTTTCATGATTTAGGACGTACCATTATGTCCTCGGTTGTGAAGAGGTTAAGTTGTACAAGCATATTCAGACACATTTGCAGTTCTATCTAGATTGATTCCATTCTTACCAGTTCTGTGAGTCCCAACACAAGACAGCCTAGACCAACAGTTCAATTTTTGACAGTTACTTAGCCTTTCCCCGGATCCACATCTATTCATGGAAAGAATAGAGCCTTATGCTCAACGACGCTAAGCAATGTACGGCTCTTCTCCTCATAGAGAAGGGGTAGTCAGTAATGCCAGATTAGAGTGTTGCGTCTCTTTCCCTGTCAGCTAACCCCTCCAATTGTGGACTAGTCCCCCCAACACTTAACTGTCTCTGACTATGCTCACTGTCTGTTGCTGAGCACAAACTCAAAACCCCAACAGGATAGTGCACAACATCATTCATGAAAACATTACAACATGTTACATTACTACATATAGTCTTACTGTACACTACATCACAATTAACATATAACATTATTTAAAAAGGACACAACTCATATGACACATTATGACATGTTACAGTAAGGTGATTGGTGTCTTCAGGGAAAGGAAAGCGACAGCACCCAGACCACTTCTTTACATACTGTATATGTACCGCCCCCGGGCGAGCAACCGGGCTGCTGCCGCCTCTCAGATCTGGATCCGCGGTGGCTCGAGGGATCTCTGGACCCAGGGTTCATGTGGCCACTCAATTAAAAGAAGGGGGGAAATATGTACAGGGGGATTAGAAGTTCGTGACGCCACCCACGGTGCGTGGTAAGATAGAGGGACCACCGCTGCCGTTGGGGAGCCCGGTGACGATGGTGCGGAAGCCTGATGTTTAACCCCTCCGTGGGTAGGGGGTTTGTGTCCCAAGGCCCATTGGTGATGGATGGTGTTTGGGTGCCATTGGCGGATAGGTGCAGGGGGTTTCCAATGTACTCACTCAGTCCCAGAATAACCACAGCGACAGCTTGTAAACCAAAGTTCTGAGCACCACCGTAGTCTGCGGAGAGCACGCCTGGATCCGTGCCCCTGGTGTTGTTGTTGGTCTGTGGCCCTATCCTTGGCACCTTAGTCTCAATTGGGCCCATTGGTATGAAACTTTCCGGGTCCCGCTTACCCATATGGCTAACGGAGTGAGCTTGCTCTCAGGGTTCACGCGTAGGATTTCTTTGGACTCTAGTGTTAAAGTCCTATCCCATCGGTGCGCTAGTACCCTGATTTTAGAGCGGGTTGGGGATGACACTTGAAGTCTTCACCCCCGTCGGGTAAATTACCGGAACGCGTGAAGCTACTTTCCGGCCTGGGGTCCACGTACCCCGTCGTGTCCTGGTCCCTGCCCGATGATAGCTCAAGGCCACCGGCTGCCCTGCTCGACAGTCCGTGTCCCTTGACACTGTCCCCTGTGACCAGGGTTCCAGCTCCTACCAGGCCCAGACCAACATCTGCCACCTAGTATACAGGAGCTCTCCTCCGTGGCCTTTCCTCACGAGAGCCACTTCACCTCCTCTCTCATTCACTCTCGACTCTTTACTCCCAACTCTCAATTCTCAACTCTCGACTGTCAGTGTCCTCACTTTCTTCTCACCAACCCCCCATGTGGGCGGCCCTATTCCCTTCAGGCCCCCCAATGGTGTGTCTGGTAGGCTCAAGTGGGAAGTGTTCCTAGGATTTTAATTGGACTAGCTGTTGACAACACCAGAGGACTGGGGTCTGTTAACCATGGAGGGTGGATACTGTGCGGGAAGGCAGATTGCACAATACCCTGTGACTACCTGATAGTCCAGGGCGTCACATATACTCCATGGGAGTTATGAAAGGAATATCATAATGGATGAGAACACAACATGCTGCAATAACAGTCCCTCTTCCTATGTTTAAAATTTGAGAGGTATGCTATTCTATGACTGTGCTTTTGTTCCCTGACTTTGCTTACTTCACAGAATATTTTTTTTTTTGAGGGAGAGGTCCAATATGGACTTTTACTATCAGCCTCCATGATTTCTATGTATGCGCCTACTGTTCATTGAAGTGATACATGTGCAAAAAACTTCATGTTTATGATTTCTACAATTAGATGCTGTCACGCTCCCGGTGTCCCGGCAGCCCCCGCCCCCGCTCGTGCTCTCCTGTGTTCTGTTCCTGGTCTCAGGAGTCTGACTCTGACTAGTGCCTCTGTATAGGACCAGGCCGCGCCCACTCCCCTGGTTTTATAGGCCCAGCACACCTGAAGTAGGAAATGACATAGGGCTGTGCTGGGTATATAAGACTTGCCTTTCCATGTGGGCGGGGACTGATCAACGTGTCTTGAAGCCTTGTCTTTTGAGCTAGATCCTCAGGTCCCCTTGTAGCGTGTCCTGTTACCTGTACCAGCATTCTGTACCGCCTTAAGGTACTCCGTGACCCTGGTGACCAGGTTATACCTGTCCCTGCCTCGCCAGTGCTCCGGCTGCCGTGTACCCTGCCCTCCGGTGGGGTGCATGGTCCAGTGGCTCCACCTCCTGGGCCTACCAGTCCTCCCTGCCCTGACAGATTGATCAGGCCATGGATTCCGCCGGAGCACAGACGTCTGAACTGGCTGAACTGCGCCAGGAACTGGTGCGACAGAGAGAAACCTTAACCCGTATATTGAATTTTCTGACGTCTGTGGACAGCCGCTTGTATACGTTACAGACTGCCGCCTCGACCCCATCTACACAGCGTACAGCGACTACGTCCGAACCCGTTGTCTCCTCGGCCTCGCATCTCTGCCTCGCTGCACCGCCTCGCTATGCGGGAGATCCCAAGACCTGCAGAGGCTTCTTGAACCAGTGCTCTCTGCATTTCCAGCTGCTCCCGCACCTGTTTGTTTCGGACCAAGCAAAAGTGGCATTTCTAATGTCACACCTAGAAGGCGAAGCTCTGGCCTGGATAAATCCGTTGTGGGAGAATGAGGATCCGGTAACGACCGACATCCGGGAATTCCTTCAGGCTTTTTGAAGTACCTTTGCTGAACCGGGACGCACTACCGCGGTTACCTCCTCGCTCCTCCGGCTACGCCAAGGAACCTTGACGGTGGGCCAGTACGCCATCCAGTTCCGCACGCTTGCCTCTGAGCTAGGCTGGAAAAACAAGGCATTGCTGCCGCCTTCTGGGAGGGGCTCTCTGGTCGCATCAAGGATGAATTAGCCGGTCGTGATGTTCCCCGTACCTTGGATGCTTTGGTATCACTAGCTACCTGGATTGATCTCCGTTTTCAAGAGCGAACCAAGGAAGTATCCCGGGAGAAATGACCAATCCGTCACATCTCCCTTCCGCAGAGGTCTACCGTTCCCCCGCCATTGCCGTCCTGCGATTCCGCCTCCGAACCCATGCAAATCGACCGACTGAGCCAAGCTGAACAACGCCGAGCAGAGCGACTTGCCCTGGGCCTGTGTTTCTATTGTGGAAGCGGTACACATCTGCTTCGTTCTTGCCCGGAGAGACCAGGTAGACCCCAAGTCCAAGGGATGGTGGGAACCGCCACCCTTGGTACCGGAATCCCTTCAGTCCCGGTTACACAGACTGTCCAGGTCACGACCGAGAAGACCCAGATCACGGCAGAGGCTTACATTGATTCGGGAGCAGCGGGTAATTTCATTCTACAAGCTACAGTGGACCGTTATCGAATACCGGTCATCCCGCTTGCTAAACCCCTTTGGTTCGCCTCCGTGGACGGAAAACCGCTATACGAACCCGTCCGGTACACCACCGAACCCATGAGACTCTGTGTTGGTGCCCTGCACACTGAGACTATTGCTTTGTACATCATCCCGAGAATGACTCCCGCGCTCCTGCTGGGTCTGCCCTGGCTACAACTCCATGACCCTGACATCAGTTGGCGCTCTGGCGCAATCACTCGCTGGAGTCCCTTGTGCCATGATAACTGTCTACAGCCCGTTCCTCGGCCCCTGGCACCTGAACCTGTTATGCCGCAGGAAGAAGAGGCGACGACGCAGTCCAGCGCCGTACCACAACTCCTGTCTCTTGTACCTGTGGTGCCACCAGAACAAGAAGAGGAGACGACGCAGTCCAGCGTCGTACCACAACTCCTGTTGCCTGAGTCCTTGGTACCACCGGGTCCTGAAGAAGAAACGACGCAGTCTAGCGTCGCTCCACCGTCCCTGGCTATTGAGACTTCGATGTCACCGGCTACTGAGGATGAGACAATGTCCTGTACCCAGTCTGAGACGCCCGATCCGGCCGTCCAAGATTCCAGTCCTGCTTCTGACTGTCCTCCCCTTTCCGTTGCCTCCGTTGCCGCTGACTTGGGTTCTCCAATACGGGACATAGTGGCCATGAAAACGGTCCGGGGTAAGCAGTCCTTCCTGGTCGATTGGGTGGATTGCGGTCCTGAGGCCCGGTCCTGGTTGTCCCGGAAGTACGTTGCTGCCCCTCTTCGGCGCGCCTACATGTCCCGGCCGCGGGGAGGGGGGCTTCAAGGGGGGGTACGGTCATGCTCCCTGTGTCCCGGCAGCCCTCCTTACCCACTGACCCGGTTCCTGCATCGCGCCACCGCTCCGTACCCACTGATCCAGTCATACCTGCATCGCACCACCGCTTCGTACCCACTGATCCAGTCGTACCTGCATCATACCACCGCTCCGTACCCACTGATCCAGTTCACGTGTCCACTGGTCATGGCTACCGCCCCCGCTCGTGCTCTCCTGTGTTCTGTTCCTGGTCTCAGGAGTCTGACTCTGACTAGTGCCTCTGTATAGGACCAGGCCGCGCCCACTCTCCTGGTTTTATAGGCCCAGCACACCTGAAGCAGGAAATGACATAGGGCTATGCTGGGTATATAAGACTTGCCTTTCCATGTGGGCGGGGCCTGATCAACGTGTCTTGAAGCCTTGTCTTTTGAGCTAGATCCTCAGGTCCCCTTGTACCGTGTCCTGTTTCCTGTACCAGCATTCTGTACCGCCTTAAAGTACTCCGTGACCCTGGTGACCTGGTTATACCTGTCCCAGCCTCGCCAGTGCTCCGGCTGCCGTGTACCCTGCCCTCCGGTGGGGTGCATGGTCCAGTGGATCCACCTCCTGGGCATACCAGTCCTCCCTGCCCTGACAGATGCCTAGAATTCCACCTGTGCATCATAAAAACATAGCACACAATTATAGTAAACCAATGAGTCTTTCCTGAAAATACTTTTATTTTTAGATTTTTGGATCCATTCTTTTGATTGTGAAATGTGACAGTGTTAAAACGCAATTCTCTGAACATTTGGTCTATCCAAAACTTTGTCTTGTGAAAGTGATTAATTAAGATTTTTAATGTAATGAGTATCTGTTGGCAATGAAAACAGGGAAGCAAAGGTCAGTGACAACAGCTTGTTAGTCTGTTGGTGTTCCCAAAAGCTGTTTATATATTGTTAGATGTAACTGCAAAGCATAAAAAGTAGTGATGAGCGAGCATGCTTGTAACTACTCGGTACTCGCACGAGTATCGCTGTACTCGGGCTGCTCGGCGGGGACCGAGTAATCTCGCGATACTCGTGCTGTACTCGTGGTCTTCATTTCTGCATGTTGGCGCTCTTTTGAGAGCCAGCCCTCATGCAGGGATTGGCTGGCAGACCACTGCAATGCCACAGCCCTGTTAGTTGTGGAATTGCAGTGATTGGCCGGCCTGCACAGCGTGACCGAGCCTTTATATCGGCCGGCGCGCTGTGCTCTGCTCACAGCTATCCAGACTGTCAGTGCAGGGAGAGTGTCGCTGATTCAGGGAAAGCTTTGCGGCCCTTTATAGCTTTTTCAGTTGCAGGGCTGCAAACAGTGTGACCAAAAGTCCTTCTGAGGACTATTCTAGTTGTATACAGGCAGGCAGGGTATAGCCAGGTCGGAGTACAGTAGCAGAGTCCTTCTCAGGACTATTGTTGCTATATACAGGCAGGGTATAGCCAGGTCTGAATACAGGCTAGTGACCAAAAGAGTCCTTGTCAGGACTATTGTACCAGTATACAGGCAGGCAGGCAGGCAGGGTAGTGGTGACCGTATACCAGCCTTCATCATATCTGGGGCTGGTGTACACAGTGTAAAACAGTCCAGATAGTGTCTGACTTGTCTGTAATTGTCGCTCCCCAAAAAAACCTGTTAGGTTCTTATTGCGTCCGTGCTTGGTTTTTAAAACCGCACGTGTGTGCCTGTTGGTGGCAGCGTACAGGTGCACTTGTGTGCAATTTCCAGAAACTTTGATATAACGCACAAGTAGTGAATATACACGTCAGCAGTGCACAGCATTGCTAAATGCGCAAGGGCATTGGCAAGGAACAAGGAAGTGGACGTGATGGTGGTGCAGGCAGAGGCCGAGGTCGTGGGCAAGCTCTAATTTCGCCACAACAAAGGGCCACATCTAGTCGCTCGCACGTCCTGTCCCAAATTCTTGGGGACCGCAGCAGTACACCGCTCTTGAACCAAGACCAGTGTCAACAGGTTGTTAGTTGGATAGCAGATAATGCTTCCAGTCAGATTGGCACCACCACAAACACTCTGTCTTCCACACGGTCAAGTGTCAGTAGCCGTGATACTGCACCGCACATTTCTGAACCTGATCCTCCTTCCTACCACCAGGCTGAGTACACGTCCTCCTCGGACATTAATGATCCCACACTTGGACACTCGGAAGAGCTGTTCACGTTTCCATTCACACATTCTGGCCTCTCGCCAGCTCATATTGAAGTGGGTCATGAGGAGATCGTCTGTACAGATGGCCAAATATTTGAGCAGCCACATTCTCACGAAGTTGGCAACGTGTCTCAACAAGTGGTGGACGATGATGAGACACAATTGTCAGCAAGTCAGGAGGAGGAGCAGGGTGCGGAAGAGGAAGACAACGTGGTGGATGATCTAGTAACTGACCCAACCTGGCAGGAGGATATGCAGAGCGAGGACAGCAGTGCACAGGGGGAGGGAGGCGTAGCATCACAACAGGCAGTAAGAAGCAGGGTGGTGGCCCCAGACAGAAGTCAGGCAACCGTTCCCCGGAACAACACGACGACACAAGGTGCCTGTACAAATGTTAGGTCTTCCCGAGTCTGGCAGTTTTTTAAGTTGGATCCAGATGATTCAAAAAGGCCATTTGCAACACCTGCCATGCCAGCATCAGCAGGGGTACCAAAACTAGCAGCCTGACCACCACCAGCATGATCAGGCACATGTCAGCCAAGCACCCGACTTTGTGGGAAGTACAACAGAGTCGAGGAGCAGTGCTTGCTGATGTCACTGCTACGTCTTCGCTGGTTGTGCATGCGAGCCAATCCCCTGTCCATGCTGCCTGCGAACAAGCCTCCTCCACTCCTGCACCTGCAGTTGCCTACGCAGAAAGAACACCATCATCAAGCACGTCCTTGTCCCAGCGCAGCGTTCAGTTATCCATTCAGCAAACCTTTGAACGCAGGCGCAAATACACTGCCAACACCCCACATGCCACAGTTCTAAATGCTAACATTTCGCGACTGCTTGCGCTGGAAATGTTGCCTTTTAGGCTGGTGGAGACCGAAGCATTCCGTGACCTGATGGCGGCAGCTGTCCCACGTTACTCGGTCCCCAGCCGCCACTATTTCTCCCGGTGTGCCGTCCCCGCGTTGCATAACCACGTGTCACAAAACATCACACGTGCCCTGAACAACGCTGTTTCACCCAAGGTCCACCTAACCACAGACACGTGGACAAGTGCTTGTGGGCAAGGCCGCTACATCTCGTTGACGGCACACTGGGTTAATATTGTGGAAGCTGGGACCCAGTCTGAGCGAGGGACGGAACACGTCCTTCCCACACCAAGGTTTGCAGGCCCTACCTCAGTCAGTGTTTCACCCACACTCTACAGCTCCGGAATGTCATGCTCTTCAGCCTCCTCCTCCTCCTGCGCATCCTCATCCACTGTACCCTCCACACCAGTCACAAGCTGGAAGCACTGCAGCACTGCCTCGGCAAAGCGGCAACAGGCTGTGCTGAAGCTAATCTGCATAGGTGACAAACCCCACAATGCAGAAGAGCTGTGGACAGCTCTGAAACAGCAGGCAGATCACTGGCTCACACCTCTGAACCTAAAGCCAGGAAAGGTCGTGTGTGACAATGGCCGGAACCTGGTGGCGAGGCCAGCTGACACATGTTCCATGCGTGGCCCATGTGCTCAACCTCGTGGTTCAGCGGTTTCTAAAGTCATACCCAGAGCTGTCTGATCTGCTGGTAAAAGTTCGCCGCCTGTCTGCACATTTTCGAAAGTCACCTACTGCTTCAGCCGGCCTTGCCGGCTTTCAGCGCCGTTTGCATCTTCCGGCTCACAGACTGGTGTGTGATGTCCCCACGCGTTGGAATTCAACTCTGCACATGTTGGTCAGGATATGTGAGCAGAAGAGGGCAGTTGTTGAGTACCTGCATCACCTAAGCCGTCGGGAAATGGGTCAAACTCCACACATAACACCTGAGGAGTGGAGATGGATGTCAAACCTATGTACCATCCTCCAAAACTTTGAGGACTCCACCAAGATGGTGAGTGGTGATGACGCCATTATTAGCGTCACCATACCGCTACTCTGCCTTCTAAAACGGTCTCTGCTGAAAAACAAACATGATGCATTGTAGGCGGAGCGCGATGAGTTGCAGCAAGAAACAGTAGTGGGTGTGGGTGATAACGCACAGCCCAGCCTCGTCTCATCACAACGTGCAGTGGAGGACTATGACGAGGAGGAGGATGAAGACATGGAGCAACTCTCCGGCCAAATTGAGGATATGACATGCACACCAGTCATATCCTCGGTTCAGCGTGGCTGGCCAGAGGACAGGGTAGATGAGGAGGAGGAGGAGGAGGAGGACAGCATGTTCAGTCATCTTGTTGGTCAGGCTACTGAAGTCCTGGCTGTTAAGAGTCTGGCGCACATGGCTGACTTTATGGTAAGCTGCCTGTCTCGTGACCCTCGCGTTAAGAACATCTTGGCCGACAATCATTACTGGTTGGTAACACTGTTAGACCCACGCTACAAGGAGAACTTTTTGTCTCTTATTCCCGTGGAGGAGAGGTCAACCAAAATGCAGCAGTTCCGGAAGGCCATAGTCACGGAAGTAGGCAAAGCATTCCCCTCACAAAACGCTAGCGGCATAGGTCAGGAATCAGTGGACAACCGAGGCGTACAGCCGAGAGAGGCACAAGTCCAATCCGCCAGAGGTAGGGGAACAGTCTTTAAGATGTGGGACAGTTTTCTCAGCCCCTCACGTACCACAGCCCCTGAGGTGCGGGGTAGTGCCACAAGAAATCCTAAGTTTGCCCAGATGCTGAAGGAGTACCTTGCAGATCGAACAACTGTACTCCGACATTCCTCTGTGCCTTACAATTATTGGGTATCCAAGCTGGACACGTGGCATGAATTGGCTCTCTACTCCTTGGAAGTCCTGGCCTGCCCTGCTGCTAGCGTTTTGTCAGAGCGTGTTTTTAGTGCCGCAGGTGGAATCATTACAGATAAACGCACCCGCCTGTCAACTGAAAATGCTGACAGGCTGACTCTGATCAAGATGAACAAGGGTTGGATTGGGCCAGACTTCACCACACCACCAGCAAATGAGAGCGGAATTTAAAGTTTGCCATGTACCTCCACTCACCCATGGGTACACACTTCTGGACTTTGGATAATCGCTGGACTGCTCCTCCTTCTCCTCATGCGCCACCATGATGATGACCGTTACAAATTGCAATACTTAGGCCTTTGTTTCAGGTATACCCCCAGTGGTAAATTTTTTCGCCCATTCTTTGCAGAATGGACATTACAACGACAGGAGACCCGCTCCTTTGCAATGGGAACAATGTTTTGAGGCCCTCATGCACGTCTCTACCCAGGGACAACGTGGAGCCTCCCAATTTTTGGCTGCCCTGCCTAAGGGCTATACTATAATACACCCACTTCCTGACAATGGACACTTAATGTTTTGAGGCCCTCATGCACGTCTCTACCCAGGGACAACGTGGAGCCTCCCAATT
The DNA here is from genome assembly GCF_048569485.1 of Anomaloglossus baeobatrachus. Taxonomy (NCBI): domain Eukaryota; kingdom Metazoa; phylum Chordata; class Amphibia; order Anura; family Aromobatidae; genus Anomaloglossus; species Anomaloglossus baeobatrachus. Next base: position 292,982,120 of record NC_134355.1, read on the forward strand.
TTTGGCTGCCCTGCCTAAGGGCTATACTATAATACACCCACTTCCTGACAATGGACACTTAATGTTTTGAGGCCCTCATGCACGTCTCTACCCAGGGACAACGTGGAGCCTCCCAATTTTTGGCTGCCCTGCCTAAGGGCTATACTACAATAGACCCACTTCCTTACAATGGGCACTTCAGGTTTACAGGCCATCATGCACGTCTCTATCCAGGGACAATGTGGAGCCTCCCAATTTTTGGCTGCCCTGCCTAAGGGCTATACTAAAATAGACCCACTTCCTTACAATGGGCACTTCAGGTTTACAGGCCATCATGCACGTCTCTATCCAGGGACAATGTGGAGCCTCCCAATTTTTGGCTGCCCTGCCTAAGGGCTATACTAAAATAGACCCACTTCCTTACAATGGGCACTTCAGGTTTACAGGCCATCATGCACGTCTCTATCCAGGGACAATGTGGAGCCTCCCAATTTTTGGCTGCCCTGCCTAAGGGCTATACTACAATAGACCCACTTCCTTACAATGGGCACTTCAGGTTTACAGGCCATCATGCACGTCTCTATCCAGGGACAACGTGGAGCCTCCCAATTTTTGGCTGCCCTGGCAAAGGGCTATACTAAAATAGACCCACTTCCTTACAATGGGCACTTCAGGTTTACAGGCCATCATGCACGTCTCTATCCAGGGACAATGTGGAGCCTCCCAATTTTTGGCTGCCCTGGCAAAGGGCTATACTAAAATAGACCCACTTCCTTACAATGGGCACTTCAGGTTTACAGGCCATCATGCAAGTCTCTATCCAGGGACAATGTGGAGCCTCCCAATTTTTGGCTGCCCTGCCTAAGGGCTATACTAAAATAGACCCACTTCCTTACAATGGGCACTTCAGGTTTACAGGCCCTCATGCACGTCTGTATGCAGGGGCATTGGTGAACCTCACAATTTTGGACTGCCCTGGCAAAGGAAAATACTACAAAGACTCACTTCCTCAAAATGGGCACATTAGACTCAAGAGGCCTTCATGTACGTCTCTTCTCAGGGACATCGGAGTGCCACACAATGTTTTCACGTAAAATCTTTCATGTATTAATCTCAAAAAGTAACATACACCAGCTCTATCTCATTATTGCGTATGTGCCCTTAACATTTCTGCCATGAAAAATCATTTTGGGGTCATTTTGGAAGGTTTTCTGGTGAGTCCGTAAAAATGGCGTGAAACGCGGACAAAATTGTTCACAGCTGTGACTTTTGAGTGATAAATGCTTCAAGGGGTCTTCCCCATGCTGTTGCCATGTCATTTGAGCACTCTTCTGAGACTTTTGTGACATTTTTAGGGTTTCTCCATGCTGCCGGGGGGTCATTTCACAAAAATACTCGGGTCTCCCATAGGATAACATTGGGCTCGTTGCTCGGCCCGAGTACACGAGTATCTTGGGAGGCTCGGCCCGAGCTTCGAGCACCCGGGCTTTTTAGTACTCGATCATCACTAATAAAAAGGCATCTTGTTCTATTAATTGATTACTTTTTTGCACTGAAGTTTGGGATTTAAGCTGCACTCATAAATAGTCAAAATCGAAAAACATTGTTACATGAAATGAAATAGGAATTTTTAAAGAACACATTCTGCAAACTATATTTTTATTCTGATCTTCAATCTGGTGTGAGCAGTGGAAAGAGAAATGAAGCTCAAAGGGAACCTGTCAGATGCATCTTCCACCAAATCGTCACTATTACCCGACTGTTCGGCTCCTATACTTTCTAAAACTGACCCTGTTAGACAAAACAGAAGCCTCATTTTGAGTTTAATGTCTTTGCAAATGAACTGTAGTTGTCGCGGGCGGGGAGGACACCGCTGCGCTGCGCTCGCTAACGCTCAGGTCCTGCGCTGCTGCGATGGCTGCTCGGTGGCTCGAGCGGTGGGCCGGATCCGGGGGCTCGAACGGCGCTCCTCGCCCATGAGTGAAAGGGGTGGTTGGTTTGGTGGATTTAGTCCGGACGCCACCCACAGGTCGTGGTGAAGATAGGCACCACCGCTGCTGAGGGCGGGGATCCCAGGAGCGATGGTAATGAGCAGCTGGGATGTTGTTTTCCCCCTCCGTGGGCAGGGGTTGGTGGTCCCGGGGCCCGATGATGTGACGGCGAGGCAGGGTTGGTGAGGTGCAGGGCTGCAGGGACAGCGTGGCGCGGTGCCGGATGGCATGGGTGTACTCACTCAGCAAGAAAGGTACAAAGTCCTCGGTAAACCAAACGGCTGGATGGACGGGTCCCGCAGCCGGCTGCTGTGTCTCTCCCCGGACAGGTGATGGCGGCTGTCTTTCCCTGCACCTTGATGTTCTCCTTCTAACTACTATGGATTCCCAACGGTAGTCCGCTCCCCGATGTATGGGTACCGGAGGAGCCTTTTGCCCGCCGGCGCTGGCCCTTGGGTCTCTAGCCTTAGGCGGTAGCTGTATACCCTCACGGTGTGGGCTGTTGCCTTCAATCGGGACTTTTGCTGTTGTGAAACCCCTGGGGTTCCAGTCACATTCGGATCTGTTTATTGTCGGCGGCTCCAAGCCTTGTCAGGGTCCGATGGCCCTGCCTGTGTGTGCTGGCTTCACTTCGCTCCCCGGTCGGTACCGGCGGGCCGTCGCCTGACCCTGGTCCTACGGTTCCGCGTTGCTCCACCACTCCTGCAGACGGCCACCACTGTCTGCCAACCTTGCTGTCAGTGCCTGGGCCACAAACCCAGACACCCAAGTGCTTGCTCCTCTCACTTCAAACTCCAACACTCAACTCTCACTTTTCCCGCCTCCAGGCCTGTGAACTCCTCGGTGGGTGGGGCCAACCACTTGGCTCCGCCCCACCTGGTGTGGACATCAGACACTGGAGGGAGGCAACAAGGGTTTTTGTTTGGCTGGTGTCCCTGTCTAATGGGGGTGGGGGTGTTTGTATGTTATCTGTGACGACCTGGCTAGGCCAGGGCGCCACATTCCCCCTTGGTGAAATGCAGACCGTCCGCGGGCTGCCCGTCCATCACCGGTTTTATTTTTTTTTCAATAATTGTAAAGATATAAACAACAGGTAAACATTTTAAACATATAAGCATTTTTGTTAGGACACTTAAACGTTGCACAAATAAACAAAACATTTTTAATAATGACGGATGTCTTCCGCTCTCCCACCCAAGCAACCTAGCCCTGATGCTGCCCCTAAGAAGTGGACAGCACCCCTTGACCCCAGTCCAGGTTCAGGCTGCTTGAGCGGGAATGGGTACGGTTACTCGCACCCGGCTGTCACTTCAGGGGACCCCACATCCTTGGGGGACCCCTGACCCCCGGAGTATGGCCACCGGTCCTGGTGGTGGCCGGGCCCCAGCCTTCTCTGCTGCGGGCCCTTCCTCCAATCTGCCTCTCCGGAGGTGGCTAAAACAGAAAATCACCACTCAACTTATTTACAAGCCCACAAGTTCGTGGGTGGCGTGCCAGTTCTCGGCCATGTCCATGAGTAGTTTCTCATGCAGGGGGGGGGTAAAAGCACACAGCGTCCCTCCGGGGACAACTTGCCGGCAACGGCCGGAATAATCACATGGATAATTAGATGAAGGTCACAGTTCATTAAAGTCATTCAATCAAACTGCTGAGGGTCCCAATGGGGGACAACTGCTTGCAACGGCGGACCGCTGCCGCTACTTAAGGTCATACTTTTCCAGGACCTCTTCCTGCTCCACATCCAGACGGCTTGGTGGAGGAGGGGGCTGGAGCTGCATCTGCTCACTGTGGCTCTTCCTCTGCTTTACATCCAGGGCAAACCAGACCCTCTCTCCGCAGTGACAGATATAAGTCACTAGGTCGCCCGGCAATAGATCACGACCTGGATGGCCCGTGGGGAGGTGTGAATTGACATCACGGCGGGCCACGAATACTTCGGCCTTCAGGCCCGGCTCATAGATGAAGCCAAACCCCCTCCGTTGGTCGAACTGCCGGACTTGACCCTCGTACACCGGGCCCCGCACCCGAAAGGTGGCATGACGGAGTGCATCCTTCTGCCTGATCACCCTCGCCATCACTTCGGCCCTCTGCTGCTCTCTGGCGGCAATCTCCCGGCCCAACGGGTTTGGTTCCCTGTCCCAGCATGGGGCGTTCGGAGACCCCTGCGCCCGGGTCGGGCCCCGCTGGACCGCACCCACACCGGCCACTACCGGTTCTCTTTCGTGGGGGTCCTGCGGTGACATGGCCTAGACTGCGACTTTGCAGTTGCGGCCCGGCACAGCCTTAGCCGAGGCGGGGGACTCAGGGTTAGCTGACCTCACCGGTTGAGCCTTCGGGCCAGCAGCGGCCGGTTCTTCCACGGCCGGGTGGACTGCCGGAGCCGGGACGGCTTCAGGTGCGGCCACTTCCGGGGACGAAGGCTCCTTGTCGCGGACAGCTACTTCCCGCGGGGCCTTCCATGTTAGCGAGAGGGACACAGGCCGTTCCTGAACAATGCCCCCAGGCCGGTCCTCTAGGGCGGATGGGTTGGATTCTGCTACCGGTGTTGGGGGTAGCGGACTGAGCGGAGGGGCGACAGCAGCCAGTACAGATAGCGGGGGAAGCAGGATGGTGAGCGGGCGCAGGCCGGGCCCCTCAGCCGTAGCGGCCGGTCCTTCCCAGACATAGGGGCATGGGTCGCTTACCCGCTCCTCCAACTCTGTCTCGACCTCGCATCTCCGCACGGCCGCCACCACCTCCTCCATCTCGGCCACCCAACGCTCCATCAGGAACTGGACCTGGGCTTGAAGGCGGCAGCCCATCTGCGCGGTCCGGGCTTCCACCCACGCCGCTGTTCCTGGCGTGGGCTCGGGGGTTTCCACGGTGCCGGACGGACGGGACATCATGCGTGGCCGTGTTCCAGGAACCAAATGCTTGCAGAGTCCTGGCGTCCCCCGCTTTTATAGCCTCGGCTACATTAGGCAGACACTTTCTCGTGCCCCCTTGGTACTCTTCAGCACTTCCATGTGTTGGGGGCGGGGCTTCGCTTTCGCGCTTTCCCTGCTCGGAGAAGACGCTCGAGCGGGAGATTTTCGCGCCAAGATGGCGGCGCTCCAAAATTTTCGGCCGGACGCCGCTGGCGGAGATCACAAGGCGCACTTCTACTGGTAAGTAGAGGGGTTCAATCCTGTTCGTGACGCCAAGTTGTCGCAGGCGGGGAGGACGCCGCTGCGCTGCGCTCGCTAATGCTCGGGTCCGGCACTGCTGCGATGGCTGCTCGGTGGCTCGAGCGGTGGGCCGGATCCGGGGACTCGAACGGCGCTCCTCGCCCGTGAGTGAAAGGGGTGGTTGGTTTGGGGGATTTAGTCCGTGACGCCACCCATGGGTCGTGGTGAAGATAGGCACCACCGCTGCTGAGGGCGGGGATCCCGGGAGCGATGGTAAGGAGCAGCTGGGATGTTGTTTTCCCCCTCCGTGGGTAGGGGTTGGTGGTCCCGGGGCCCGATGATGTGATGGGGAGGCAGGGTTGGTGAGGTGCAGGGACAGCGCGGCGCGGTGCTGGATGGCACGGGTGTACTCACTCAGCAAGAAAGGTACAAAGTCCTCGGTAAACCAAACGGCTGGATGGACGGGTCACGCAGCCGGCTGCAGTGTCTCTCCCCGGACAGGTGATGGCGGCTGTCTTTCCCTGCACCTTGATGTTCTCCTTCTAACTACTATGGATTCCCAACGGTAGTCCGCTCCCCTATGTATGGGTACCGGAGGAGCCCGTTTGCCCGCAGGCACTGGCCCTTGGGTCTCTAGCCTTAAGCGGTAGCTGTATACCCTCACGGTGTGGGCTGTTGCCTTCAATCGGGACTTTTGCTGTTGTGAAACCCCTGGGGTTCCAGTCACATTCGGATCTGACTATTGTCGGCGGCTCCAAGCCTGGTCGGGGTCCGATGGCCCTGCCTGTGTGTGCTGGCTTCACTTCGCTCCCCGGTCGGTACCGGCGGGCCGTCGCCCGACCCCGGTCCTACGGTTCCGCGTTGCTCCACCACTCCTGCAGACGTCCACCACCGTCTGCCAACCTTGCTGTCAGTGCCTGGGCCACAAACCCAGACACCCAAGTGCTTGCTCCTCTCACTTCAAACTCCAACACTCAACTCTCACGTTTCTCGCCTCCAGGCCTGTGAACTCCTCGGTGGGTGGGGCCAACCTCTTGGCTCCACCCCACCTGGTGTAGACATCAGACACTGGAGGGAGGCAACAAGGGTTTTTGTTTGGCTGGTGTCCCTGTCTAATGGGGGTGGGGGTGTTTGTATGTTATCTGCGATAACCTGGCTAGGCCAGGGCGCCACATAGGCATCCAACAAGGTTGAGGCACTTAAAGACAAATCAAGTTTTGCCCACAGAGTAGCTTTTATGCCGCCCTTGGACACTGGGCTAGGTGCACGACTAACTCGGTAAAAAACTAGAGATGAGCGGATCTGGCAAAATTCAAAATTTTCCTCTTTGCATGGATTTGTTCAGGAAATTCAAATTGCAGAGAAGTTATTCTCCATACATTGAACGTCATTACACTCACCTTACCGCTCACCTCTCCGGCCTCCCTGCTCATCACCATCACTGGTCCATTTCGCATCACATCTACTTACCACAGCTGTGCAGAACCTCTAAGAGTCTTCTCTTCACACTTGGCTGGGATTTCCAGCTCTGATGAGGCCTGAGACAGTTCTGTTCAAGTATGCAGAAGGTTATGATCTTATGAAGTGCGCAGTGACCATGCATGAACATGTGCTGAAACTTAACAGGAGTCAGAGCCAAAAGTCCCATCCTAGCCTGGACAGGCCTGGGGTTTCATCAATCAGGCTGGTGAATAGAAAATGCGATGAGGATCGGACCAGGTGATAGTGAGGAGTGGAGGGGCTGGAAAGGTGAGCGGTAAAGTGAGTATAAGGGTTTTTTTACCTTTTGATGGCCCTTTATGGTTCAGTAAAATGATGGAAAGCGGGCAAAAGGTCAGCATTTTAGTGGATACAGATTTTTTTATTTTAATATTCAAATAGAATTTAATTCCAGTTGAATATATTCGCTCAGCTCTATTAACAACACATTTGATAGAACATACTATAAATTTGTTTCCCTGTTTGTTTTGTACAGCACACACCTGATGCAGGATAAAGGGATCCAAAGCTTTCTATGAATGCCATTATTATTGCTTAATGCAACTTGTTTACTGAATCAGATACTGTTTTAGTACAAAATAGGCAAGACAATAAACTAGAGTGTATGAGGCTGATCATCAAAGCTTCATAAGAGCTTGTCAAGGTCTTTAAAAGTGTATGCCAGAATTGCTACTCCAATCCCTAACTGGAGTAGCATTTCTGGCGACGTGAACAAAAAAGTGGTGCTTTAAATCTAAGTCCCCTGACCCCTGTTTGATACTTAACTTCCAGCGGCGTCATCTTCAATTGCTGTCACTCAGGCAGGACTTGGCGAATTTGTGACCTGCCATCGTGCGTCAATGTTTTATGGAGTGTACCGAAGGTCACTCTTCAATGCATCTCTATGAGAGAGATGCATTGAGTGCTTCTGATGTACCTTCTAACTACCAACCAGTCAAAAGCTGCTGTCACAAGATGATGTTGTGGGACCAGATCGGTTTCGGTAAAAGACAAAGCCACCACAACTTGGGTATATGACAGTGAGCAGGGGGCTTAGAACTAAAGCACCACTCCAGTGCTGAAAAAAATAATGCTGGAGTGGTAAAGAATGGACTAAAGCATCGCTCCCACTTACATTTAATACAGATTGCACATGCATCAATGTTATTCAAGGAGGCAGTGTCCATCTGCAATTTTTTTCCTCAGGTGAATGGGGCTGTGGAAAAAAAAATTGCAGCATACTGTGGGTTATGCATGGTCAATGTTACACCTGGTACATAATGAAAAAATAAGGTTTTACCTAAGACTACTAAACCTAACCCCCCCCAGTCAGTTGTTTTACAGACTACAGGACCCAGCTGCAAAGGCCTTAATGGCCTCTGCAAAGACTGAAACCACCCTAACCGGTTAACTCAGATGAGTACTTGGACCAATTGCTCCCTAAGTGGCCATCTAGGGTTCCACATACCTACTTAAGCTCTCGGGAGAAGATGCAGAGTAAAAGAAGGTAAACAAAAAATAAAAATAAATGAGGAAAACCACAAATCTAGCAGTCTGTAATTCCAAGCAGGGTCCATTTAAGAAATATCACCAGTAGGAATGGAAGCCTGGGGCCGGTTTAAATAGTTACATCTGGCGGGTGATAGGGCAAACAAAATTACAAAATAGAGACACCTGATGACTAGAAAGGCAATGAATACAAAACTTGTATTCACAAAGACAAATTGTTCAGAACCCCAACAGCAACTGAACCTGACTCTGGTCCAGTGGAGAGGGAAACAGACCACAGTACAGGAGGCAACTGGATCAAATTTGAGGTATGACACTGCATGTGGCCAATGTTATTGCATGAAGCTCACCAATGTGGATTTATGGATATGAGAAAAAAAATGGACAGCAGATGGATCATCTGAATGCCATCTGTTTTTTACAGATACTGTACTTTACTATTCTGCAGCATAGAACACTTTAAATGGTCATAAAAATGATTATAGAATAATAGTTGCTGAGAAAAAAATAGATGTCATATAGATGCTATGTGTGAAAAAACTTGCGCCCTCTCATGGAAAACCAAATGGATTTCATTCTCCCAACTTTTCTGGATGAAAATTGGTGCAATTTTTTTATATGCAAGTCGGAGCAATTCACTACTGTTCTTTAAGTGCACAGCAGAAAGAAGCCAGAAATGTAATCCTATGGTATATATCTTTCAATGCTACCACTATTCTTGACCTGCCAATTCATCTGTTTAATGCACAGGTATGTGTTTGCTTCCTAAATGCAATATCCCTTCAATGCACTGATTCTAATTCACAAATGTCTACAGTAAATCTGTCCACTTTGGTATGTGTCTGCTTCCCCTGCTGTGTAGCAAGCAAAATGTTCATATTATCTGATACCTCTTACTTCATCCCCTACTGTGATTCTCTGACCTGTTTCCCCTCCTTCGTGCTCACACCTAGTCTATTTAATGTACATTTACAGATGTTTAAATTTGGAGACACAGGTCTGTGATGAACGTGATCTCTGCAGCTCCATAAATTGTCGCTCTTTAAGTGCACAGCAGAAATATACTAGAAATGTCTAAGAAGTGACCAGAAAGGTAAAAGCTATGACCATTTACTGACTGTCACTACCATTTTACTTCCCCACTAATACTTTCACCATGCTTATGTGACGCCCTGGGCAAGCCAGGGGTCACAGGTCACAACATCACATGCACCCCACATTCCCGGCAGGTACACCAAGGCTAACCTAAAATCCTTGTTGCCTTCCTCCAGGGGCTGATGTCCACACCAGGGGGTGGGCCAGGCGGTTGGCTCCGCCCACCGAGGAGTACACAGCCCTAGAGGCGGGAAAACCAGGCAGACGAGAGAGAGAGTTCAGTTTTAGGGAGTGAAGTAGAAGGAAGTGAAGTGGTAGAGGAGCAAAGGAGGGAAGCTGACAGAAAAGGAACAGTTAAGAAAGCCTGAAGTTGGTCCGGGTGTGTGCCCCGGACTGAGACAGCAAGGTCAGCAGACAGTGGTGATAGTCTGCAGGGGGACTGTTTGGAGATTGCTGGAAGGACCGCGGACGGGTGGTGACCCGGCAGTACCGGAGCGGTATACGAAGAACAGTCAGCACCAGGGCAGGGGCCTTTCGGATCCCGGCAAGGCTAGGAGTCGCCATAATTTGCCAAATCCGTCAGTGAAGGGGACCTCTGTCTCCTAACAACCAAGTCCCGATTGAAGGCAACAGTCCGACCGTTAAGGGGAGACACCGCCACCGCCAAGGCACCAGTTTCCCAGGGCCAGCGCCTGCGGGCAAGAGAGGGGCTCCTCCGGCTCATCTCCAGGTCGGGGAGCGGGTAACCGGTGGGAACCCATCACTACGAAAAAGACTTTACATAGGTGCAGGGAAGACCGTCACCGCTAACTGAAGGGAACATCAGCACCGTAACCGTCCGAGGGACCCGTCTAACCAGCTGTTTGTTTACCGAGAACTGTGTCGTGTTTACTGGCTGAGTGAGTACCTCCGTGTCATGCGGCACAGCGCTGCCCCTGAACCTCCACAGGCCCCATACCCGCCTGTCCACCATACCAACCCCATCACTGGGCCCCGGGACCACCAAACCCCCTACCCACGGAGGGGCAAATCAACAACTGGCTGCTCCATACCATCACTCCCGGGCCCCCCCAGATAGAGCAGCGGTGGTGTCCACTTAATCACCACAACCGTGGGTGGCGTCACGGACAATAAACTATCCCCACAACCAATCCCCTTTCACTCACGGGTGAGGAGCGCCGTTCGAGTCCCCGGGATCCGGCCCATCGCTCGAGCCACCGAGCAGCAGCAGGCCGCAGCAGCCGCGGCAGCCGGACCCGAGCAGTGGGAGAGCGTGGCGTCCCCTCCTCCGCCCGCGACACTTACATATGCCCTAACAGTTTATTGCTCGACTAATCATTACTTTCCTTCACTAATCCAAAACCCCATCACTCTAAAAAACATATATTTATCTCATCTTCCATTTTTCCTCCCCATCTAACCTTACCTGACCTGCTACTCAACCTCACATCCCTCCTACAAAAACACAAAACAGGCTGGGCATTCTCCTTCTTCCCTTTTTGCTTCTCTTCAAAGCTGGTGACCTTCACTTCACCCATACTCCTCTCCCTGGCAATAAACACCGTGGAGTAGTGGGTCTTCTCTTTTTTAACAACTGCAGTTTTAGCCAAATCTCCCCTCCACTTTCTCTTATCCTTCCGTATTTTGAAGTACACTCTGTCCTTTTCCACTCTTCCTCCAATTGGCTGTCATATATCAACTCTGGGCCCAGCCAATGCCTTTATTGACCAACTTTCCACCTGGCTTCTATACTTTCTCTCCACTGACATTCCCACAATCATCATGGGTGACTTCAATATCCTCCCTGACTCCCATCAGTCAGCAGCCTCTAAACTCCTGTCACTTACTTCATCTTGTGGCCTTGCTCAGTGGTCCTCTACAGCGAGCCATACAGATGGACATACATTAAACCTTATCTTCACCCCCTCTGCTCCCTATCTAATCTCACAACCTCACCGTTCCCCCTTTCTGACCACCATCTACTTTCATTCCCATGCCTGTCCTCTTCACTTGCCCCCCAAGTTCAGCAGTGTGCACCCACCTGCAGAAACCTCACACACCTAGACACTCACACATGCTCTGATTTTATTCTATCATTGACCTTCATTTCTTTACTTTGTGACATAGACAGTGCCATCATTTTTTTACAATGCTACACTCACATGAGCTATTGACTCAGTTGCCCCTCTCATGCATGGCACAGTGCGATGAATCAATAGACAACCCTGGCACACCATCCTGAAAAAAAATGTCCACGTTTGCGGAGTGGCATTTTAAGACAACACATTCATAGGAAGACTTCACCACACTTAAATAAGTAACTTTCATATTTAAGTCGGTCCTCACCTCTGCTAAAGATTCCAACTTCACAATCCTAGTATCTTTTTTATCCCACAACCCCAAACAGTTATTCAACACTTTTAACTTTTTTCTCTGCCCACCACTGCCCCCTTCAACCTCCCCCATCTCTGAAGAAGACTTTGACTTAGGCCAGGGACACACGGGGCACTATTGCGATGCTCGCATGACACTCGGCTCGTGTTGGCAGCACAGCAGGAGCCGAGTGTCATGCTAGTGTCCATGCGACTGCTGTCCGACCATGCGAGCGGACCTCAGCTGCAAGGGGCGGGCTGACTCTGAGGAGGGGAGGGATGGCTCTGAGGAGGGGAGGGAGGCATTTCTCTCCCTCTCTCCTCTGAAACCGGCTATTGCGATTCTCGCTCTGGACGCACGGTACACCGGAGTACCGCGAGTGCAGTGCGATTTTTCTCTCTCCCCATTCACTTAAATGGGTGCAAGAGAAATGAGTCTCGCATTACAATCGCAGCATGCTGTGATTGTTTTCTATGTCCTATTAGGGAAGAGTAAATAATCGCTCATGTGCGCTCACACACAGGCTAGAATTGGTCCGAGTGGAATGCAATGTTTTATCGCACTCCACTCACACCGATTTTCTCGCCGTGTGGCTTAGGCCTAAAGGTACCGTCACACTAAGCGATGCTCCAGCGATCCAACCAGCAACCTGACCTGGCAGGGATCGCTGGAGCGTCGCTACACGGGTTGCTGGGGTGCTGTGAAACAGGCAGATCTCACCAGCAACCAGTGACCAGTCCCCAGCCAGCAGCGACACGTGGAAGTGATGCTGCGCTTGGTAACTAAGGTAAATATCGGGTAACCAACCCGATATTTACCTTGGTTACCAGTGAACACCGCTTAGCGCTGGCTCCCTGCACTCCTAGCCAGAGTACACATCGGGTTAATTACCCGATGTGTAGTCTGGTTATTTGTGCAGGGAGCCGACACTGACAGCGTGAGAGCGACGGACACTGGTAATGAAGGTAAATATCGGGTAACCAAGGAAAGGGCTTCTTTGTTACCCGATATTTACATTGGTTACCAGCGTCCGCAGAAGCCGGCTCCCTGCTCACTGCACATTCAGTTGTTGCTCTCTCGCTGTCACACACAGCGATGTGTGCTTCACAGCAGGAGAGCAACAACTAAAAAATGGTCCAGGACATTCAGCAACAACCAGCGACCTCACAGCAGGGGCCAGGTTGTTGCTGGATGTCACACACAGCAACATTGCTAGCAACATCGCTGTTACGTCACAAAAGTTGTGCCTCAGCAGCGATGTTGCTAGCGATGTTGCTAGCGATGTTGCTTAGTGAGATGTGGCCTTAACATTTCAACTACAAGATCGACCAACTGCTGTCTGACTATGCATCACTTTTGCAGCTGCTGATATCCGCAGGTCATAAGTCTAAATTCTAAAAACCCTTGTCTTGAAGGGGTTGAATAATTCTGAGACAGCATGAATCAATAACAGTGGAATTTTATGTTAACTTTGGAAAATTCCCTTGATATATTAGTTGTGTTGAGTTATATAAATTTCACTTGTTTCACATCAGAAAGATTTAAAAATTTGCTAACAAACCTAAGTTAAAAACAGATTGTATGTATCTATCTATCTTTTCTATCTAACTTTGTGAAATTTTCTGTGATAGGACCATAACTTCAGGCTGAAAAAAAAGAAAAAATCTATCAGAGAGATAGCAGACATGCTTGGAGTAGCAAAATCAACAGTCGGGTACATTCTGAGAAAAAAGGAATTGACTGGTGAGCTTGGGAACTCAAAAAGGCCTGGGCGTCCACGGATGACAACAGTGGTGGATGATCGCCGCATACTTTCTTTGGTGAAGAAGAACCCATTCACAACATCAACTGAAGTCCAGAACACTCTCAGTGAAGTAGGTGTATCTGTCTCTAAGTCAACAGTAAAGAGAAGACTCCATGAAAGTAAATACAAAGGGTTCACATCTAGATGCAAACCATTCATCCATTCCAAAAATAGACAGGCCAGAGTTAAATTTGCTGAAAAACACCTCATGAAGCCAGCTCAGTTCTGGAAAAGTATTCTATGGACAGATGAGACAAAGCTCAACCTGTACCAGAATGATGGGAAGAAAAAAGTTTGGAGAAGAAAGGGAACGGCACATGATCCAAGGCACACCACATCCTCTGTAAAACATGGTGGAGGCAACGTGATGGCATGGGCATGCATGGCTTTCAATGGCACTGGGTCACTTGTGTTTATTGATGACATAACAGCAGACAAGAGTAGCCGGATGAATTCTGAAGTGTACCGGGATATACTTTCAGCCCAGATTCAGCCAAATGCCGCAAAGTTGATCGGACGGCGCTTCATAGTACAGATGGACAATGACGCCAAGCATACAGCCAAAGCTACCCAGGAGTTCATGAGTGCAAAAAAGTGAAACATTCTGCAAAGGCCAAGTCAATCACCAGATCTTAACCCAATTGAGCATGCATTTCACTTGCTCAAATCCAGACTTAAGACGGAAAGACCCACAAACAAGCAAGACCTGAAGGCTGCGGCTGTAAAGGCCTGGCAAAGCATTAAGAAGGAGGAAACCCAGCGTTTGGTGATGTCCATGGGTTACAGACTTAAGGCAGTGATTGCCTCCAAAGGATTCGCAACAAAATATTGAAAATAAAAATATTTTGTTTGGGTTTGGTTTATTTGTCCAATTACTTTTGACCTCCTAAAATGTGGAGTGTTTGTAAAGAAATGTGTACAATTCATACAATTTCTATCAGATATTTTTGTTCAAACCTTCAAATTAAACGTTACAATCTGCACTTGAATTCTGTTGTAGAGGTTTCATTTCAAATCCAATGTGGTGGCATGCAGAGCCCAACTCGCGAAAATTGTGTCACTGTCCAAATATTTCTGGACCTAACTGTATCTATGCATCTATCTAGCTATCTATCTCATCAAAAAAAGGGGTAGCATGCTATCGTGGGTGGAAAAAAATTAGGTCTATCTGGACTACAGCTCGGGGGCCAATTCTCTGTGTGGGGCTCATAACCAGATTGCCTTCATTATAATGTTAATAGCAGCTCAAGAGGAGCTCCCATCAGCTTTTCTATGCTGTGTCGACCACCGCTGTCTGTCGTTTTGCATCTGCAGGTGTGCACCAAAGCACCTGTGTGTTAATCCTGTGACCTATCACAGGATCACTCATGATCTCTAAATTGCCCGGGGGCCCTGGCTACTCTTAATCCACACCTGCAATAATCCAAATATAAAGTAAAATTGATTTTTTGCAGCCTATGGGGCAACATTTCTGCTCGTTATAACAGTCTCTCTTAAGCCCTTGAGCATGAAGGCTCTGCTGTACCATGAACCAATGTTGCCACATGGGCTGAATAAAGTCTGTTTTACTTAACACCTGAATTTAGGTGTCCTATCTTTATCTTTGGTGTCATACATACACTATTCAACATTGAAATTACAACACCAAAAATAAAAGCCGTGTAATTATGAAAATCACAGTCTATATAGACATGTTAATGATAAGCAAACGTTGAGAAAAATGGAAACATATTTTTGAATACCTATTAGTTTATTCAGAATGAAGCCATGCACAGAGCTCCATGCTCTCATACTCCTTGGCATACTATCAATGAGGTTAATTACACTTGTCTGAGGATTTTTTTGCCACACTAAGTGCACTTTGACATGCAAATCATTGTGATACTCTGCCGGCAGCTTCTTTTGCAATTGCCAACAAATGACTTCCTGGATGTGCTCCATGGGAAACAAGTTTGGTGACACTGCCGGATATGGTAGGCCATGCAGATTGCTCACAGTAGCATAAGCAACATGCGGCCCAGTGATGTTGTGTTGCGAAATGACTCTTGAGACAACGATACCATGAAGAGGCCTTTACAATGGAACATCACATCAGTCTTACTCCTGGGATTATGGTGAGGGGTGGCATAATGTTCAGTTGCTGGACCACTCTAGTTTTCATTCCATATACACTAACATTAGTGTTTCATTGATTTGTTTGTGGAACCATTTCTTCAAAGTGTCCCAGGAGCTGTCTTTTAATACATGTTATCCATGCTACTGTGAGCAGTGTACAATACCTAGATGTACTTGCAGCTTCACTGGATTTGTCTCTCATTGAACGCATATGGAATGTTATAATCATCAATTTGTGTGCCCATGAAAATTCAGCATAACAAAGCATTCCTCAGACAAGGATCTGTATGTTTTGAAAATATTGTTTCCATTTCTCATCATTAATGTACCATTATCATGGCTATCCATCCTGTGATTTCAATAATTTCGCAACTTTTGCTTTTTGGTATTGCAATTTTTAATTTTGAGGAGTCCAAGAATTTTTTTGTGTAATCCTTGGAAGCACTGGACCCCAGGGGGGTCCAAGGCTTGCCTTTTAGAGGGAGGGGCTTGACAAAAGTCCCACCACGAGGCGGATGCCAGGTACTACTCACAGGGCAGAGACTGTGACAGCTGTTCCCGAGGACAGGGATGGACACAGGTGCAGATAGGCTGAGCCTCTATTGTAGACAGGGACCACCAGGATAGCTGAGGCAGACAGCATGGCCAGGATGGACGGGCAGAGTCACTAGCAAGGCTGGGACAACCGGAGTGGCCAAGGTTGATGGCACATCCAGCATAGACAGGCAGCATTGCTAAGCAAGCCTAGTACCACCAGAATAGCTGAAGCAGATATCATGGCCAGGATGAGCAGGCGGAGTTAGTAGAGCCGACAGAACAGGACGGACAGGTAGCAGTTACCAACAGGAAAGTACAGACTGGAAACAGGTGCTAACAGGGCAGGACAGGACTGGAGCCAGGTCAGGCAGGACAAGACTGAAGCAGTTGCCAGCAGGGCAGAATGGGACTGGAATGAGGTGCCAACAGGGCAGGGCATACTGGAGTCAGGTACAGGTAGAACAGGACTGGAACGAGGTGCCAATAGGGCAGGACAGACTAGAGATAGGTGCCAAAAGGGCAGGACGTGACTGGAACAAGGTAAAGGCAGTACAGTGCAGACAGGACAGAAAAGGGAATCTGACTACTGGCTGGTTAGGGAATAAACCAGTAACTAACTAAACAAGGACGTTGATCAGACACCTTCCCAGTGGGAGAGTGCCTTAAGTAAACATATAGGATAGGAGGCACTTCCTGGCAGTGATACGCTGGCCTTTTAAGAGAGGGGCAATGGTGAGCGCGCACACCCTAGGAGCATTCCCAAAAGACCTGTACTGCATGCACAGACCCTAGGAGGCGGAAGCAGGAAACTCCCACGTGGAGCGCCGCAGGGATGCCAGGTAGTCTGGAGAGAGACAGCCATGGCAGTGAGGGAGCGCGCATGCCTGCGGGGTGCAGGGAAGCCAGCACTACACATCTGCTTTGAAGGTAGAAATGGACCTTGTTACCTTAGGTCCTTCTGCACAGGTTGCACTAGTAATATGTCTAACCTTGACTCTAGCCACTGGAGAAGCAGCATGGACCACTATTACAGATGACAATAACGGTAGACTATTTTCATTTAGATTTGATATCTTTCCACATGCTCTTTTGTATTTTTTGAACAAGATTATTCATGAGACAGCCTCTTTAATTATATAACAGAGCCTTGTTCAGAGCCTTTAACCTGATCCCTCAATACAGCATAATTTTTACAACTCTTTTAGAGGAGAATATCATCATTAACAAAGCATCTGATGGATGATGATTATCTTATCTGTTGCATTCTTGTGGAATATGCAAGAAAAACAAAACCTGACAGAGGCATAGTAAGGCTGCATAGATTTCTATGGATGCTTGATTGCAGCAGTGTAGAAACTAGCATGTACAAACCTGTGGGAACACTGGTAAGCCATTAGTCAGTATAAGCCCTGCTGATCCAGAAGTCGTACATAGTAGTCTAATGTTTAGTATTCTTTCTATACCCAGGAAATAAAGAGCTTTAGTAACCATCTAGCTTATTATCAATTAATTGGTTCTACTGGTGCGGTGATGACCATCGGTGATCTAGTAGTAATCCACTTCTAAACATTACAAATCTTCCTACTGAAAGAAAGCATGCTGATAGACGTTCGAGAAGGTGCTAAGACTAGTCTTCCTATGTTCAATGTGACAATAATGATATCTAAAACATGTCAGCTTGATGAAATCTAGCCAAAACCCAACAAGAATATGGGGCTTATTTCACTAGTCTCATTTTTTCATATTCCTACTGAGGGTTAGAAACTATCTCACTTTTTAGGGATGTTCAAACAAAGGCAATTCACTTGTACATGGCTGAATTGTATAAAGAAGTATTTCTAAGAATGAAAAATATGAAGTTTTCTTCCAGGCAAACTATTAAAAAATAAAATATATTACCACAAAGTAATAAAAGTAATAATAATGTATAGTTCTTAAAGACATTTTGTTGGAATGACACCTATTCTGCATGACATGACCTAAATTCCTTGGGGATTAATAGCTTAACGGACAGTGTAAACTGTGAAAGTTTAGTTGCCTGTTACTGGCACATACCTTATACACTCATTTATCTGTCTGACATGAATGTAAACAGAATAAAGGGCTTAGGTAGGAAATCTCTGACACACATTGAGTAACATTTATTGTATATTTTACACATCTCTACGTGCCTCTTGATATATAATGTTGTAAAAACTACTTTATCAAAGGATATACATACAAGTGCTCGGAGAAGAAGAGATCATTTCTCCCAGATTTTTACCCATGGAAAGTAAATAATGAAGGTTCCTACTGAATGACCGAAAGCAGAGATCCTGAAAAGCATGAGTAGTTAATAGAGGAAATAAATATAAATATACTATATTGAGCCTATAAGAAGCCATGTTGACCTTAATAAGAAGTAAGATATCCTTCTAAATATTTTTTTATGTGTGATCCGTTACAATGTAGCAAATATTAATATTTTCTAGACTCTGTCATATGTCTTAGTCTATCATTCCATGGGTTGTATTTTACGCTCTGCTGTCTTTCAGGGATTGCAGCTCTTGGAGAAGAAGAGGAATAATAATAATAATAATAATTTTTATTTCTATAGCGCCAATATATTACACTTTACAATTCAGAGGTTCATAGACAAGGAAGTAACAGTTATAGAAAATACAATAATTAGAGCAAAAAAGACAGTGAACTTACAATCTGCAATGAGGTGGGGTGGGGGGGACATGGTACAAGTGCTTATTTAGAATGACAATTCAGCCATCTCAAATAAATCGGAAATAGATAAAGGCTGCCTGAACCAGTCAGCCAATCTTTGCAGTGCGGTGGAGTTTGACAGAGAGTTATGTTGTGAGAAATTGTGGAGGGATGATGTGATTTTAATTCGATTAGGGAGTGTTATAGGCCACCCTAAAAAGCTGAAGCTGAGTAAGTTTTGATTTGTACTAGTTTCTTGGGGTAGAGCATTCCAGAGGATTGGTGCAGCTCAGGAGAAGTCTTAGATGCGGGAGTGGGAGGTTCGGGTTAATGTGGATGTTAATCAAAAGTCATTTGTGGAGTGTAGAAAATGGATAGGGTGATAGAACGAGATAAGGGTAGAGATGTAGGAGGGTGCTGCACTGTGAAGAGCTTTGTGGGAAGCAATCACACTAAAAGACACCTTTATTATAAATATCCCATTTTAAACAATAATACATGGTTATTATGTCCTGCATATAATAAGACTATGAATTGGAACAAAGGACATTTTGTGTATTTATTTATTTCAATAATCACTTAAAAGGAATCTGTGAGCAGGACATCATCCCCAAAATATTTTTATGCTCATGTAGCTCATTCACAGATAAGTCCAGCAGTACCTTTACATGGTCAGTCCATTCCTCCATTACTACTGAGATATCAGTGTTTGAATTCATATGCAAGTGATGCTGGAGAACTATTTGTAGATCCCTGGTTTCCCGAAGCAACACACGCGAAACACCTGTCGGGACAGGTCCCGCATGTGTGGTTGATAGTCTCCCCCCTCTTCTGTGTGTATGCTACAAGCAGGTAGGTCTCCAGGTGCCACTTTACCACCAATGTTATTTTTTACATGACATATTGTCTTGCACTCTGTCACTTTATTATCATTGGTGGCTTTATTTAATATGTGGCCCTGTGATTGACTTTTTTTTATATAGCGTAGCATACACACTTCTTACTTGCTTCTTTAATCTACATAGAGAGTTTTTAGTGGGATTACTTTCTCCCTACTGTTTGCATTCCTCTTTGCATCCTAAGAATTATACTGCGGGGAGTTTATCTTCCCCATGTGGGACTCTTTTTCCTCTATTCTGCCTCTGCAATTGTCCCATTACTCCATTTACTATATACCTTTTATCAATTGTGTTTACTACCACATGCATTTATTGTTGTGCACTTTTGTATCAATAAAAGCAATTTTTTCACAAATGTGGTAATAATTCCTTATTTACCAGCACGGTAGTACCCCTATTTTCCTATTGTCTTTTCCTATTATGTATCGGGGTACGTGCGATTTACTTTTATGACGAGGTCCAGCGCTCTTGGTCTTTGTTTTCTCTATTTGTAGATCTGAAGCCTCTGTCACTCCAGCTCTTTTCCCCACCCAGTGCCACATGCTCCTGCTTGAATAAAGGTGTCTATACAGTGAGACTTCAGGCAAGGAAGCAGTCAGTCAAGCAGGAGAAGACATCATCGAGTGTAGAATAGGGCTGGAGTAATGGAAGCTTTAGATTTATGAATAGTTCTTCGGTCTCATTTGCATAACAATTCAAATGCTGATTACTTAGTTATGAAAGAATGGACTGGCCATTAAAGATCTTGCTGGACTTGCCTTTGAAAGAGGTACATGCACATATAAACAGTTTGGGGTTTAAAAAACCTGCTGACAGATTCCCTTTAACCCCTTAGCGACTGCAGACGGTAAAATTACTTCCTAGCGGTCATAGTGTTAATGGCACCCGGCTGCTGCTGGCAGCCGGGGGAGATCGGCACACATCTCAGTTGATTTCTACAGCTAACATGTGTGCCTTCCAGGCACAAGCGGAATCGCCTGAGCCTTTTAACCCCTTAAATGGCGCTGTGAATAAGAAACAGCGCCATTAAAACCGCGATCGCTTTGAAAATGTACTGACAAGCCAATACCGGAAGTCACATGATGTGATCTCATGACTTCCGGTGGTTGTCATGGTAGCACAGGATCGTGTGAGGAATCCTGTGCTCACATGACTAAGGTCTTGTAAAAAAACAGCCGAGTACTGGCTGTTACAAAAGATGACCATTTCTACTGGTCTGAATTTCTACTGGTCTGAGAGATGCTGCTCTGATCGGGAGAAATGAATGCTCATTATAGTCCCATAGGGGACCTAATAAAATAAAAAAAAGTTTAAAAAAAGTTTTAAAAAATAAAAAAAAATAAAAAAGCCTAAAAGTTCAAATCACCCCTTTTTCGCCCCATTGAAAATGAAAGGGTTAAAAAAAAATAAAAAGATACGGCTATGGTGGAATCGGTCCTTTATGCAGAAATATGTGGAGAAGGACCTGATTCCCCGTGGCTTGTGGATTCAGGTGTTCCCTTCCTTTAACATCACGAACGAGGTTTTTAAACAAAAATGGGAGGAAGCTGCCACTAATTGTTCTAGAACCTTCATGCAGCTATTGATACAACAGAATGAAGAGTCTATTCATGAGGTGGAAGCTAAGATTGTGCAGTCACAGGAGAAATTGACGGGTCTTATGAATTCTGAGTCTCTGAAAAAATTCTATGAATCAATTGATAAAGAATTTCTCAAATGGGAAAAGGACATTTTATCTGTAAAATCTAAAAAATATCAGAGAGAGATATCTGACTATAAGAGCAAGCTGGTCTACAGGTGGAGGGGGCAATTCACAATGAGGAAGTGCAACACAACACTGTCAGGATCTATCTCCATGTCTTCGATTTCCTCATGTGATGATGGGCCCTCTATTGGTGGCATGCCTATTTGACCCACTACTAGAGCGGCGGTAGCAAGATCTAATGGCCAACAACCACCCAAACGTCCACTTAACTATCTTCCTACTGTTCGGAAAAAGGGTGATGAGACCACAAAAAATGGGGATAAAAAAACATGGAGTTAATAAATCTGTCTAAAATATATTTATCTAGGGATCAAGTGGAGATGCTGCAACTTGGTTTTACCTTTGTTCCTGACACCATGTTTGACTTATTTTCAGTAACAAAAGACGTGAACCTTTTCCTGCAAAAGCTCAATCTCCGCACAATCCACGCGGATAAATCCACTGACACTTCCTCTCTGGATGTTGAACGGATCGCTCTTCAGGACTTGGAGGACTTGGAGATGGAGGGTGAGAGTGCTATTACAAATTTATTTCCATCTTCTATTATGCCCAGATCCACCACTTTCCCCCCTTGTCCCTCTACCCACAACTCCAGATCTTTCATGATCTTGTAATTAGTGACTTACAAACACTATCTACTAAGAGTAGTAGCTCGAATCTTCCATTTAGACTGTGAGTAACCTTGAAGGAATTCCAGTCGATGGAGGGAGTTGTATTTAAGCCGGTGGACAAGGGGGGCAACGTGGTGGTCTGGACAAAAGAGACCTATGAAAAAGAGGCCAATAAGCAACTAAAAAATAGAGAGTTTTATGTCACTCTCCCCTCCAACCCCACGGAAAAATTTATGATGGAACTGCGACTCATTTTGGAAAAGGCCTTTGAACAGGATATCATCCCAAGAAACATGCTGGATGGTCTGCTTCCGAGGTCCCCAGTAACACCCACCTTCTACTTACTTCCTAAAATTCACAAGCATCCTACTAATCCACCAGGATGTCCAATTGTCTCTGGCATTGGAGGGCTATGTGAATTGGCATGTAAGTTTATAGAAGTCTATCTTCATCCACTTTTGGAGATGCTGCCCTCTTATGTCAGGGACACTTTGGATGTCCTGAGGAGATTTGATGGTATTTATGTGGAGGGTGGTATGTCACTGGTGACCTTGGATGTTGAGACTTTATATACCAGCATTCACCATCAATACGGCCGGCAGGCCGTTGAATACTTTCTTGGGATGAGCTGCTGGAATCTACCTCTACGCTCTCTGGTGCTCGAGCTGTTGGGGTTTGTTCTCACGCACAACTTCTTTGTTTTCGGTGATCGGTACTTCCTCCAGCGGCGCGGCACTGCGATGGGGGCGGCGTGTGCACCCTCCTACGCAAACATCTTTCTTGGCTATTGGGAGAGAGAGGTTTTCTGGGGGGGGGCGTTACTGCTAGCTCCCAAGCGCTGTGCTGGCTTTGCTATATAGATGACGTGTTTGTCATCTGGGGAGGTACCATCCCCGAACTTGAGGATTTTGTGCATCAGCTCAACTCCAACAGCTACAATATCCTGTTGACTTACCGTCACCATGCTCGAGTCATCGATTTAATGGATTTCAGGATCTCAGTGATGGAAGATGGTGCGGTGGCAGCGGATATTTTTAGGAAAACCACGTCTATGAACTCTTTCCTTCATGATACATCAAGCTATCCGACATCAATGATTCAGGCTATTCCGGTTGGGCGGTATTGGCGCCTCCAATGGATATGCTCGACAGATGAGCTTTTTGAGGAACAAGCTTTAGACATGCGTTAGAGATTCACAGCGCATGGTTATAGCAAAAGATCTATTAAATTGGGATACCAGAGGGCTAGAGGCACCAGCAGATCCAACTTACAGTCCCGGACCTACGTGAGTCGCGGTCCATCTTCTCCCCCCTCCTCGGGAGCCACCCGTTTCATCTCACCTTTTAACAATAAATGGCAGGAGATCCGACGGATTCTGTCTAGACACTGGAGTGTTTGAAAAACGGATCCAGGCTTAAATAGCTTTATTTCTGACCACCCCTTGATGACGGCAAGACGAGGCAGGAGCCTCAATGATTTATTGGTGCATAGTCACTATATTGGAAAAACTAAAAAAAATAAAAAATATACACACATTTGGTATTGCTGCATTCAGAAACACCCGATCTAT
Organism: Anomaloglossus baeobatrachus; assembly: GCF_048569485.1. Taxonomy (NCBI): domain Eukaryota; kingdom Metazoa; phylum Chordata; class Amphibia; order Anura; family Aromobatidae; genus Anomaloglossus; species Anomaloglossus baeobatrachus. Next base: position 293,005,687 of record NC_134355.1, read on the forward strand.
CAAAATATAAAATCAATTAATCTGATCAGTAAATGACGTAGCGGCAAAAAAATTCCAAACGCCAAAATGAAATTTTTTGGTCACTACAAATTTTGTGCAAAATGCAATAACAGGTGATCAAAACGTAACATCTGCGGAAAAATGGTACAGTTAACAACTTCAGCTCGAGATGCAAAAAATAAGCCATCAGTGAGCCATAGATCCCGAAAAATGAGAACCCTATGGATCACGGAAAATGGCGCAAAACGAATGCCACTTTTTTTGGACAATCTTCTGATTTTTTTTAACCCCTTATATAAACGTAAACTTATTCATATTTGGTGTCTATGAACTCAAACTGACCTGAGGCATCACAGTGACACATCAATTTTACCATAAAGTGAACACTGTGAAAAAAATATCTCAAAAACAATAATGCAATCGCACTTTTTTTTTTTTGCAATTTTTCCGCATTTGGATTTTTTTTTACTGTTCTCCAGTATACTATATGGAAAAAGCTTGGTTTCATTTCCAAGTACAACTTGTCTTGCAAAAAATAAGCCCTTATATGGCAAAAGGGACAAAAAAATAAAAAAAGTTACGGCTCTCAGAAGAAGGGGAGCATAAAAAGAACGAAAAATGGAAAATCGCCCGGTCATGAAAGAGCTAAACCTGCTGGAAGATGTGTGCACACTATCTGGTGTGTAAAGTTGTGAGGAACATGACCAGGTTGACAGAAAAATAAAAAAAGTTACGTCTCTCGGAAGAAGAATAGTGAAAAAAAAAAACGTAAAGCGCAAAATCGACCAGTCATGAAGGGGTTAAATTGTTTACAAATGTTTGCTAAATGATCTATTTTCCACTTATAGTTTAAATCCTAATGAGAAGTAAATGGGGTACAGCAGCAAAATATTTAGTGTAAGATTTAATGTATAGTTACACTATGGATGAAAAATAAGCATGCTCTTATATAAGTAGACCACTTTTCAGTCTACAAATGAGACCGAAATAAGTGGCATAATTTGAGAAGGGATAGTGCAAAAGGGCATAGCACTTAGAACATTGCTCAGATTCACCGCCACAGCTGACAAAATATGCATGCTGTCAGTCTATTCTAAATAGTTATTTAAATAGTTATTAAGGCGTGCAATAAAAGTTCTAATGAGGAGATTGTTAAACGTATGTTAAACTCCTGATGGAAGTCAGATAAAAAGTGCAGACTAAATGAAAATATGATTTTATCTGAAAAGCCTTAAACATTTTCATGACTATTTGTAGCTATGCCCAGTTGTAGGTGGTTGTCAGTCTCCCAAGAAAGCCTTCCAAGTGTAAAGGGATTGAAAGAAATTTGTGCTTTTATATTTCTTGTATTTTATATTTCTTGTTGTGTATATTCTCCCTATACTGTGTGTACTCTTTCTGAGGACAGGACACTATTTGTACATTTTTTTTAGTTACTTACATAGGTTGAAAAAAGACCTAGGTCCATCTAGTTCAACCTTCCTCCATCAATTCTACATTTTGTCCCTAAGTCACTTATAACCAACAATGTTGTGTGCATCATCCAGTACACTCAACATTGTTGGTTATAAGTGACTTAGGGACAAAATTTTGAAAAATGGCAATAAAATGGAAGTATACAACTGCTTCCTTTCCGCAGGGGACTTGATCCCCCATTGCCCCCCCAAATTTATCAGCTATCCTGTACTTAAATTATAAATATTGTTTTTGGGTTAATCCTTTTACTACAATATTTCAATATACGCTTTTTACAACAATTCTTTCACTGATTAAAATATGACGTTAGAAGAAAAGGCACCAAATTTACCAGATGTCTATTAAAGAGAATACTGGAAGAATATAGTCTAGCACCATGAGACCAAATTGGATGCCATAATACACAGCATGTTTGGAAGCCAAAAGGCACTGAAAATCAGTCCAAAAACATCATACCAACAGTGAAGTTCGGCGGTAGGAACATCATGGTGTGGGGCTGTGTTTCGGTATATGGCACTGGCAAACTTTATATTGAAGGAAGGATGAATAGACAATTGTACCAAGATATTCTTGATAAAAATCTGCTGCCGTCTACCAGAATGATGAAGAGGAAATTAAAGTGGACATTTCAGCAAGATAATGATTCTAAATACACAGTCTAAGAAACTCTCAATTGGTTACAGAAAAAGAAAATAAAGCTGCTAGAATGGCCCAGCCAATCACCTGAATCCAATAGAAAATTCATGGAAGGCACTAAAGCTCAGAGTTCATAGAAGGAGCCATGTTGGTTACAGGCATTCCTGTGATTGGCCGGCCACATTGCATCATCGGGTCTATATAGGACCTGGTGATGCCATGCTCAATTCACTGTACCTGGAAATAGTGTAGGGAGAGGTTCTACTGGAGAAGGGACAGTGTGTTATAGCGTGACAGTACCTGCTTGTGCAACATTAAACCAACAGTCTTTTTCAGGGCTAATTCTATAATAACGCCGCTCTTAGCTGCATTTAGTGTAGGGTAAGCCACTGGAGAAGAGAGAGTGTACTAGAGGCATGTAGGCAGGGATTCTAGCCTTACAGACCTTGCAGCTACCTAATAAATCTATTCTATTCTCTAATACATTGTTCCCTAGCTCCAGTCCTTAAAAGGAAGGTGCCATCAAAAAAATATTTTTTTTAATAAGTGAAAAAATATAAATTATTAATGTATTCTTTAAATATTATCCTTTGTTTTTAATGGAGCAAAATGAGAAAAAAATAATTTAAAAAGTTTCTTATGTTACACTTTTAAGCAATAGGGGGAGCAGCTGCTGAAACACAAGTGTAAAACTAGCATGGATTACAACTGCAGTAAAATTGGGCAAAATCTGCTATCCTGTGTGTGATGTCACACCTCCGACTCCCCTTCTGGGTGTTTCAAAAAGGATAAGGGAGGATGAAATTTAGGATCACAGTGTGAATCCATTTTGTTGAGGACTGCATAGTGATCCTGATATGTCTAAAATGTCACCGAGGACAGCTGGCATAGTGCTCCACTGTGTACCGTGACCAATGATATACAGTGCTCTGCAATACCGTGCCCCATGATATACAGTGTGCCACTGTGTACCATGCTCCACAATACCATGCCCCATGATATACCGTGTTCCGCAATACTGTGCCACATGATATACAGTGCTCCACAATACCATGCCCCATGATATACAGTGCTCAGCAATACAATGCCCCATGATATACCATGCTCCACAATACCGTGCCCCATGATATACCATGCTCCACAATAACATGCCCCATGTTATGCAGTGCTCCACAATACTGTGCCACATGATATACAGTGACCCATAATATAGACTTGTGTTTCAGTGTGCTCAGAGCACAGCAGTGTGTGATTTCTCGGTTTTGATTTGAACACAGTGACGGGGAGCAGTGATCTGCAGCCAAGCATTGTACTATAGATGTTGGGCCCTGAAACTCATTCCATCCCAGCACCTCCTACTGTGAGCCTGGTGTCTCGGCAGATCTCCCTGTCACCGCTGAGTACAGTGAAAGGAGTAGTTGTGGGGGATCAGAATTAATGTCCTCACCTCATTCCAGGACCTCCGCTAACGGCAGCATCTCCTGTTAGCAGTGTACCTGTCAGCCCAGTGTCACCGCTCGACTAGCACTGAGCACAGAGCAGTCATGGGGGAAAGTAGAATACACAGCATATGCTGTGGGCTCCACAAAGATGGCGGTGATCTCCTCTTAGAGCCGTGATCTGGACAGCCCAGGGGGGCGTGTCCAGGTTACCTCAGGAAGCAGTTCCAATGCAGAAGATAGGGTTGGAGCCTGACCATCATCTCTTATGCAGAGGGACTGTCGTATTTGAGGTAACTGTCGTTATAGATTGCAAATCTAAGATGGCAGCCCCAGTGTTTCAGTAAAAATATAATTGTATAAAAACTAAATAAACTATGAATTTAATTTAGTATTAAAAATAATGTATTCCATCAATCAGTATTATTAATACAAAAATTAAAATACGCGGCACCTTCCCTTTAAGGCCCACCAACAGTGCGTATTTTCAGGATTTCTTTAGCATTGCAAAGGTGATAGAATTATGAACTGTGCAGGTAATTATTTCTGATTGAATTAACCTATCACTAGTGATGAGCAAATATATTTGGCATTATTCGTTACTCGTACGAAAATTAAGGTATTCGCAATATCTCTTACTGGTTGAGTATTTTGGTATTTGCCTTGCGAGTTTCTAGATCCTTCCCGGGATATTTGGAGCCTGATTTTCAGCAACTAAACATGCTGGGATTGCCTGCCAATCACAGTACTGTTGTAGCCCTCTTTTCTACTGGCACTACTTTGATTGTGAGACACAGTGAAAAAAAAAAAAGAGTTACTGAGCTTGCCTGCGGCTGTTTCAATACTTCCGGATACGCTCATTAGATCTCATACATATTTACTGCTTCCCCCACGCCCCGTCTGCCGATGTCTGTGATTGATTGACTTCATAGTAGCCTTCTTGGTCCCCTAATGTAGTCTACAAATAAATAAATAAAATGCAATGGGGATGGTCCATGTGCGTTCACTCCGGCTATTGGATTGACAAGGTGAATTGAACCAGATCCACTGAAGATAGTCACTGTTTTTTTATTCAAATAAAATTGAAACTGTACAACACGCTTCGGCAGTACATTCCTTCTTCAGATACATATTAATGCTCGTAATACAAATCAGGTATATATACACCTTTTGTCCCCTCCTCACCCACCAGTTGGAGGGATAGGGAGTTGAATTTTTTTTTCTCTCTCTCTCTCTGTCTCCTGGACCAAATGTGATAACGTCCCATTCTTATTTTTTGTGTGTGTGATTTTCATTTTGATTTTTTTTTTGCTGGGGCAGCATGTGAACAACTTTTGTTCCAACTTATTGTAACTCCTATAAGGTCAAAGTCTGTTGGTTCATGTTCTAATAGATGGGTAATGTTGCTTCTATTTCACAGCTGATATAATTGCAATGGGATTTTGTTTCCAGTTGGATATAGAAAAATGAAAAAACTCTTGGCTGTTATTTATATATATACTCTATTGATTCACTGATTATATACAAACTTAATACAATAAAAAAGGGTGTATATATACACATATATACAGTATATACACACATACAGTTGTGCTAACAGCTTAAATGAACCAATGGATAGGTTGTGAATGAGAAAAATAAAAACAATAATTGTTACAGCACTCAAAAACTTTAAAAACTTTAAAACTAAAAAGTTTTCTGCCAGCAGATGCAGATCTCATTGAGTTCAATCAGTTTACCTAAGGTAAGTTTACCTGCAGTCACAAGTGATGTACCATGGGAACATCCAGCTGTGACCGCAGGTAAACTCAGTGATGTCACCGCTCAAAGTTGCTGCTCAATCAGTGTTGGCCTGAAGCCGCAGTCAAGTTCTCAAATTTGCCAGCATGCTTCAAATTCAGTATGTAGCTTGGCCGGGATCATTTTGGGATGTCATGGTGTGGATCACATCAGAACTGGGTTTGGGGGTTAATAAATTGGAGAAAGCGGGTGTGTTTTTTCAATAAAGGATTTTTGGCTGTGTTTTGAGTTTATTTATTTTTACTTACAGACAGCCATAACCTGGGAAGGCGGCATACAGATGGAGATACCCCACTCCACCAATACTTACTAACCCCATGTGACTCCCATTCAGATGGAGACACTCTGCTTGGCTGTACAAAACATAGATTAACCCTTCACAGCCATAATATTTTGGAACTAACAGATGGTGATAACCTGCTTGCCCTAATAGAATCAATATTAACCCTTTATAACCACAACATCCTGCAAAATACAGATGGAAACAAACGATCTTCCCATACAGGACAAACATTAACTCCTTATAGTCATTGTACCCTGAAGCCTACAGAGCCACCGCGGTACCAAAAACGGCCCTTGCAGATATTTTCCAGTGGGAATCACCACTACAATATTGAGAACATTGCCGATTGTTACAGAAATATCAGCAGACTCCATTATCAGTATTTCTACAATTACTTACTTGCTGGGACTCCATTCCTCTCTTTACTTCTCTGTCTATACTGAAAAAGACTCTTTTGTGGAGCGACTGTGTTTGAGAAAGGCCACAAGTTACCGAAACGTCACACCACAAATATATTTTTTTTGGTCACCATACGAAATAAAACTCACTTAATTTTGCAAAGCAAAACTTTATGTCTTATGCATTTTTCTAAAAAAAAGTGTGCAGTGTTTTTTCTAGTATATGGTTTCCGGACCACAGTCCCCTCACTGGCACCTTTAGAAACTAGCTGTGTGCATACCAAAAATCTATACCCATTTTTATAATGCTGCTCACAGGCACTATTGGCAACACAAGGTATTTGAGAGAAACCTTGTTTCTCAACATAATATCGATGTTGCCAGTAATGAAAACGGGTGAACCACCCCTTTAATTAAATAGGAAAAGCAGAAGGCAGAGGTATTAAACCTTTATTTTTGATCCATATTCAGCAAATAACTGCCTGTGCTAGCTATCATCCAGCATGGCAATGATCAAGATTCACACCCAAATATCACTAGCTGGGGACTGCAGATGAATTAGGACAGTGCGTGCATTACACTGTCACGATTCGGCAATCAGCAATCCCATAGAGTGGATGTAGAGATTTGATTAGAACCTGGAAAATATTGTTTACTGTTTATATAGCAGGTGAATTTAGTGATTTTTAACACTTTTCATAGTTTTCCCAAAATCAATGTTTCCAAAGTGTGCCTTTAATCAATAATGACTCTGGTCTTGAATTCTTATGTTTGGTACATAACTGAAGTCTTACACTTGTAAGCACTAATTTTCTTATAGCTAGACTTCTTCTATCTTTAAATTCTTACACAAGTACCAATGGTAATGTCATCCATATTAGATTCCAATGTGAAAAAGCTTATCGCTTTATTTGTCCACCGGGCAAAACTCAATCTTGTATGCTGTTTAAAGCAACATCTACAGTAAAACACATTTTGACACATTATATATGGTTGAAACCAGAAGTTTATATATACAATCTAAAAAGACACATCTGCATGTTTTTCTCACTATCTGACATGAAATCAAAATTAACCTTTCCCGTTTTAGGTCAATTAGGAACCAAAATTATTTCTTTTTGCCAAATGCCAGAATAATGAGAGAGAGAGAAAGAGAGAGAGAGAGAGAGAGAGAGAATGTTTTAAGGCATTTTTATTACTTTCTGAGAAGTAAAAAGTTTACATACACTAAAGGCCGCTTTACACGCTGCGATATCATTACCGATATCGCTAGCGTGCATACCCGCCCCCATCAGTTGTGCGACACAGGCAAATCGCAGCCTGTGGTGCACAACATCGCTCAGACCCATCACACTACTTACCTGCCTAGCGACGTTGCTGTGACCGGCGAACCGCCTCTTTTCTAAGGGGCGGTTCGATCAGCGTCACACCGACGTCACAGCAGCGTCACTGAACCACAGCCCAATAGAAAAGGAGGGGCGGAGATGAGCGGGACGTAACATCCCGCCCACCTCCTTCCCTTCTCATTGCGGTGGACGCAGGTAAGGTGAGGTTCCTCGTTCCTGCGGTGTCACACATAGCGATGTGTGCTGCCGCAGGAACGACGAACAACATCATACATGCAGCAACAATGATAATTGAGAAGAGGGGGGGCATGTCACCGATTAGCGATTTTGAACGTTTTTCCGATGATTCAAAATCGCTCAAAGGTGTCACACGCAACGACATCGCTAACGTGGCCGAGAGTGCATCACTAATTTTGTGACCCCAACGACATCGCTTTAGTGATGTTGTAGCGTGTAAAGCGGCCTTAAGAGTGCTATGCCTTTAAACAAAATGGGACAGCCCATTTGATGATATCATGTCTTTGTAAGCTTCTGATAGGTTTATTGTCAACATCTGACTTAATTAGAGACACACCTGTAGATCTATTTTAATGCACACATGAAACACACTGCTTCTTTTTGAAGCATCATGAGAAACTCAAAGGAAATCAGGCAATAACTCAGGAAGTGAATTGCGGACTTTCACAAGTCTGGTTCATTTTTAAGTGCAATTTCCAGATACCTGTATGTGCCTTGTTCATCTGTACAAAGAATTATATACAAGAACAAACAAGATGGGAAAGTTCAGACTAGAGTTGAGCGCGGTTCGCGGTTCGAGGTTCTCCAGTTCGCGGCTCGAGTGATTTTGGGGGCTGTTCTAGATCGAACTAGAACTCGAGCTTTTTGCTAAAGCTCGATAGTTCTAGATACGTTCGAGAACGGTTCTAGCAGCAAAAAGACAAGCTAATTACTAGCTGGCTTTCCGCTGTAAGTCACTCTGTGACTCACACTATTATGAAATTTCAGTGTATAGTGTGCGGGAACAGCGCATTCAGATCACTGCTGTTTGCATAATGGCGATCGCCATTTTTTTTTCCTTGTCTTCCTTCCCTAAGCGCGCGCGTGTAGTGGGGCGGGCCAGCATGTCAGCCAATTCCAAACACACACACAGCTAAGTGGAGTTTTAGCCAGAGAAGCAACGGCATGTGTGATAGGATGTCCATGTCACATGTCCCTGCATTATAAAAACGGACATTTTCCTCCAGCACGCCATTATCTGCCTTCTGCGTCTTGGTGTCAGTCACTGCTGGCGTAGCTCCTGTCTCCGATACTGCTGTGTACGCTCTATACACAGCGCTAAAGAAAATAGGGATAGAAGTTTCTTTCAGCCCTTGTAAGGGCTAATACCGGCAGGGTCAGAGCCATAGGTGACAGTCAGGTCCGTGAAAACAGATTTTAACAGCTACACAAGATGACAGCGTCTGTGTAGCTAAGGTCAGGGATTTCCTCGCTGCATTTCCCCATTAGGAGGTATAGAAAGGGAGGCTTCCCTTCCTCTACCCAGACCCACAACCCTGCTACTGTACCCTCCTGCCCTTTGCACACTCAAACTCATTGTTACTAAGCCATTATACTAGCAAACACTGAGGAAACTTAGTGGCATCCTAAAAGTGGCTGTTGGACTTCCATTAGTGTCCCACTGGTGCAAAGATATTTGCAGCACGTCTGCCTGCATTGCACACTCAAACTCATTGTTACTAAGCCATTATACTAGCAAACTATGCTGCCAGTTTAAGGGCTGTAGTTGCATTGTGAGGGATAATTTTTGTTGTTTATTCTGCTGTTAATAAAGCTAGACCACTGCTGAAATCTACACCAACTCTCAATATTTACTACCACATTTTAAGTGCACAATCTTGTCGCAATCAAAATGAGTGGCAAAATGACAGATGCTGGTGGAAAGGGGAACAGGCGTGTTGGAAAAGGAAAAAAAGGGTTTGTCCGTGGGGAAGGTGGCAAAGCTCCATTAACATCTGCTGAAGATAGACCATCTTCCAGCAAAAGTAAGATGTCTACTACTTATCGTGGACAATCCGATGTGCTCCCTTTTTTACGGACACGAACAACTGGAACAAAGGTAGATGATGGCCAAAAAAGGAAAATGCTTGAATGGATCTCAAGTGGTCCAACAAGTGCCCTCTCCGCCACCTCAACTACCGCATCCAAAAAACACCAGTCCTCTGAGTTGTCATCCCAATCACACTTGCTTTCTCCCAGCTCTGAAGTCTCCATCCGCCCTGCACAGTATGGTGGAACTGAGATGGCTGAGTCTGCAGAGCTGTTCAGTCACACTATAGCCTGGGAATCAGAAGTCTGCTCCCAAGCTACAGTGAGTAGAGACCAGGAAATGGTCTGCAGTGATGCCCAGAACCTTTGTGACTCTGATTCAGGCCGTGAGGACCAAGTTTCTGAGCATAATGTTGACCGTTTTTCACAAACGGTAACACCTGTTGTTACAGACAATGAGGAACATACTGATGACGATGAGACGCAGATACCAGATTGGGATGACAACTTAAATATTCGGTCAGGGCAAGAAGAGGCTCGGTTTGAGGGTGAGGGGAGTGCAAACACAACAATTGATGAGGAAGTTCTAGATCCCACCTACTGTCAACCCACAATCAGGCACTCGAGGAGGTCAACAGAGGCGGTGGAGGAGGATGCAACCGACGACGAAGTTACCTTGCGCCTTCTTGGACAGAGTCGGAGCACTGGTAGCACGTCTACAACTGCATCCTCAGCCACCACTCTGCCTCTGAGCACTAGTCCGGGGGGCTCAGCAGGTCGCATGCCCTCTAAGCCTTGCCTAGCCTGGTCCTTTTTTGACATAGCAAAAGATCGCCCAAATCATGTGATCTGTAAAATTTGTCGTGATTCTGTTAGTAGAGGGCAAAACCTCAGCAGTTTGACAACTTCTTCCATGAATCGTCACATGAATAAATATCATATGTCCCAGTGGGAAGCTCACCGTGCTGCAATGCGGCCTAGCGGAGCGAACCATCCACCGCTTGCCCCTTCCAGTGCATCCATGCGCTCTTTATCTTCTAGGACTGTGGGGACAGCTGTCACACCTGGTTTTCCACGCACAACTTCCACCACTGTAACCGCAACAGGTAGTTTGCTTGGTAGGTCGTGAGTTGGTTTGGAAGGGGAAACAAGTGCGTGTGTACAGCTCTCTCAGACATCGATAGCACCAACGTTGGATGAAGGCAACATCATGTCTACGCCTGCACTTTCCTCACAAACCTGCGTTTTTCCAGGGACACCCTACTCAACACCGTCTACACACAGCAGCCAGATCTCTGTCCTTCAGATGTGGACAAATAAAAGGGCCATTTCCTGTGACCCATGACAAAGCTAAGAGGTTGACTTTATCCCTCTGTAAGCTCTTGGCTACCGAAATGCTGCCTTTCCGCCTGGTGGACACACAGGATTTTAGAGACCTTATGTCTGTCGCTGTGCCCCAGTACCAGATGCCCAGTCACCACTACTTCTCTAAGAAAGGTGTGCCTGCGCTACACCAGCATGTCACACACAACATCACCGCTTCCTTGAGAAACTCTGTGTGTGAACGGGTGCATTTCACCACCGATACTTGGACCAGTAAGCATGGACAGGGACTTTACATGTCGCTGACTGGGCACTGGGTAACTATGGTGATAGATGGTGAAGGGTCTGCTGCACAAGTCTTGCCGTCCCCACGACTTGTGTGTCAATCTTCTGTCTGTCCAAGTTCCGCCACTGCTTCTGCCTCCTCCACCTCATCTGGGTCCTCCACCTCCGCCCCAAGCTTGCCTGGTCAGGCCACCAGCGTTCTAACTGCGCAGAAGGAATCACGCACCCCTTATTACTATGCTGGCAGTAGAGCGCAACAGCATCAGGCGGTCTTTAGCTTGACATGTCTTAGAAATAGGAGTCACACAGCGGCTGAGTTGTGGGCAGCTCTGGAGACTGAGTTTAATAAATGGTTGTCTCCACTCAACCTGCAGCCTGGTAAGGTCGTGTGCGACAATGCTGCAAACCTGGTTGCGGCCCTTCGCCTGGGCAAGGTGACACACGTGCCTTGTATGGCTCACGTGTTGAAACTTGTTGTCCAGCAATTTTTAACACACTATCCCGGCTTAGATGGCCTTCTAACCAGGGCACGAAAACTGTCTGCTCACTTCCACCGTTCAACCGCCGCAGCTGAGCAACTTGCATCGCTCCAGAAGTCTTTCGGCCTGCCGGTTCATCGCCTGAAATGCGATGTGGCGACACGCTGGAATTCAACTCTCCACATGTTACAGCGACTGTGGCAGCACTGGCGAGCCCTGGTGCAATACGTCATGACGTATAGCCTGGGCCAACAAGATGCAGAGGTGGGGAAGATCACCCTGATGGAGTGGTCTCAGATCAAGGACCTATGCACCCTTCTGCACAGTTTCGACATGGCGACGAATATGTTTAGCGCTGACAATGCCATTATCAGCATGACAATTCTAGTCATTTACATGCTGGAGTACACGCTAAACACTATTCGGAGTCAGGGGGTGGGACAACAGGAAGGGGAGGAACTACAGGAGGATTCATATGTGCAAGACACAACAACATCACCAAGGTCCAGACGTTCATTGTCACCAACGCGGCAGGCATGGGACCATGGGGGACAGGGATCAACAAGGGCACATGGTAGCAGGCGAAAAGTTGAGGAAGGTGCAGGAGAACATGAAGAAATGGAGGACGAACTGTCCATGGACATGGAAGACTCAGCGGATGAGGGAGACCTTGGTCAAATTTCAGTTGAAAGAGGTTGGGGGGAGATGTCAGAGGAAGAAACAACGGTTAGCACCTCTATGCCACAAACACAGTGTGGACTTGGTCCGCATGGCTGCGCAAGACACATGAGCGCCTTCTTGCTGCACTACCTCCAACATGACCCTCGTATTGTCAAAATTAGAAGTGATGATGACTACTGGCTTGACACACTATTAGATCTCTGGTACAAGTCCAAATTTTGTGACATAATTCCAGCCATAGAAAGGGACGCACGTATGCAGGAGTATCAGCAGAAGCTGTTACTCGATCTTAGCTCGACTTTTCTACCAAACAACTGTGCAGGTGCAGGGAGTGAATCTCCCAGTTGTAACTTGAGAAACATGGGTCGGTTTCGTCATCTTCAACAGTCTACCCGTACCAGTAGCACCGTATCTGGTGCTGGTAACAGCAATTTTATTGAATCTTTTCATAATTTTTTTAGACCGTCCTTTGCAAGGCCACCAGAGACAACAATTCTGACACATAGTCAACGGCTAGAGAGGATGATACAGGAGTATCTCCAAATGAACATCGATGCCATGACTTTTCAAATGGAGCCTTGCTCATTTTGGGCTTCAAATCTTGAAAAATGGCCAAAGCTCTCTACTTACAACTTGGAGATTTTGTCGTGTCCAGCTGCCAGCGTTGTCTCTGAACGTGTCTTCAGTGCTGCTAGGTGTGTGCTGACAGATAAGCGCACGCATCTGTCCAGTGACAATGTGGACAGACTAACGTTCATCAAAATGAACAAGTCATGGATCCACAAGGAATTTACTACCCCTGTGTCATCCTGGGAAGAGTAAATGCTTGTGGATTTTGAATGTGCTTGATGCAAATCAAAACATCCTGTTTTCAACTAGGGCACAAGTGCTGCCACTGATGGGGTGTCTGTGTGGCCCAATGTTTGGAAAAAAGGGAGACTCCGCTTGGAGTAACCCTTGCTTACATTGTTTTTAAAAATGATCCAAGATGAACAGATCTGGGATCAGGAAAGACTTTGCTACCTACCCCGGGGTCATCCTGGAAACGGTTAAGTATGGCGTATTTTTGATTGTGCTTGATGCAAATCTAGATGTGAAGTGTACAACTGGGGCACAAGTGCTGCCACTGAAGGGGTGAGTGTCTGTGTGGCCCAATTTTTGGAAAAAAGGGAGACTCCGCTTGGAGTAACCCTTGCTTACATTGTTTTTAAAAATGATCCAAGATGAACAGATCTGTAATCAGGAAAGACTTTGCTACCTACCCCGGGGTCATCCTGGAAACGGTTAAGTATGGCGTATTTTTGATTGTGCTTGATGAAAATCTAGCTGTGAAGTGTACAACTGGGCCACAAGTGCTGCCACTGAAGGGGTGAGTGTCTGTGTGGCCCAATTTTTGGAAAAAAGGGAGACTCCGCTTGGAGTAACCCTTGTTTACATTGTTTTTAAAAATGATCCAAGATGAACAGATCTGGGATCAGGATAGACTTTGCTACCTACCCCGGGGTCATTCTGGAAACGGTTAAGTATGGCGTATTTTTGATTGTGCTTGATGCAAATCTAGATGTGAAGTGTACAACTGGGGCACAAGTGCTGCCACTGAAGGGGTGAGTGTCTGTGTGACCCAATTTTTGGAAAAAAGGGAGACTCCGCTTGGAGTAACCCTTGCTTACATTGTTTTTAAAAATGATCCAATATGAACAGATCTGGGATCAGGAAAGATTTTGCTACCTACCCCGGGGTCATTCTGGAAACGGTTAAGTATGACGTATTTTTGATTGTGCTTGATGCAAATCTAGATGTGAAGTGTACAACTGGGGCACAAGTGCTGCCACTGAAGGGGTGAGTGTCTGTGTGGCCCAATTTTTGGAAAAAAGGGAGACTCCGCTTGGAGTAACCCTTGCTTACATTGTTTTTAAAAATGATCCAAGATGAAGAGATCTGGGATCAGGAAAGACTTTGCTACCTACCCCGGGGTCATCCTGGAAACGGTTAAGTATGGCGTATTTTTGATTGTGCTTGATGAAAATCTAGCTGTGAAGTGTACAACTGGGCCACAAGTACTGCCACTGAAGGGGTGAGTTTCTGTGTGGCCCAATTTTTGGAAAAAAGGGAGACTCCGCATGGAGTAACCCTTGCTAATATTGTTTTTAAAAATGATCCAAGATGAACAGATCTGGAATCAGGAAAGACTTTGCTACCTACCCCGGGGTCATCCTGGAAATGGTTAAGTATGGCGCATTTTTTATTGTGCTTGATGCAAATCTAGCTGTGAAGTGTACAACTGGGGCACAAGTGCTGCCACTGAAGGGGTGAGTGTCTGTGTAGCCCAATTTTTGGAAAAAAGGGAGACTCCGCTTGGAGTAACCCTTGCTTACATTGTTTTTAAAAATGATCCAAGATGAACAGATCTGGGATCAGGATAGACTTTGCTACCTACCCCGGGGTCATCCTGGAAACGGTTAAGTATGGCGTATTTTTGATTGTGCTTGATGCAAATCTAGATGTGAAGTGTACAACTGGGGCACAAGTGCTGCCACTGAAGGGGTGAGTGTCTGTGTGACCCAATTTTTGGAAAAAAGGGAGACTCCGCTTGGAGTAACCCTTGCTTACATTGTTTTTAAAAATGATCCAATATGAACAGATCTGGGATCAGGAAAGACTTTGCTACCTACCCCGGGGTCATTCTGGAAACGGTTGAGTATGGCGTATTTTTGATTGTGCTTGATGCAAATCTAGCTGTGAAGTGTACAACTGGGGCACAAGTGCTGCCACTGAAGGGGTGAGTGTCTGTGTGGCCCAATTTTTGGAAAAAAGGGAGACTCCACTTGGAGTAACCCTTGCTTGCTGTGTTTTTTAAAAGGAGCCAAGATGAACAAGTCATGGTTTAGCAAAGACTTTGCTACCTACCCCGGTGTCCTCCTGGGGACGGTTAAGTATGGCGTATTTTTGAATGTGCTTGATGCAAATCTAGCTGTGAAGTGTACAACTGGTGCACAAGTGCTGCCACTGAAGGGGTGAGTGTCTGTGTGGCCCAATTTTTGGAAAAAAGGGAGACTCCACTTGGAGTAACCCTTGCTTGCTGTGTTTTTTAAAAGGAGCCAAGATGAACAAGTCATGGTTCAGCAAAGACTTTGCTACCTACCCCGGTGCAATCCTGAGGACGGAAAAGGATGGCGTATTTTTGAATGTGCTTGATGCAAATCTAGCTGTGAAGTGTACAACTGGGGCACAAGTGCTGCCACTGAAGGGGTGGGTGTGTGTGTGGCCCAATTTTTGGAAAAAAGGGAGAACTCCGCTTGGAGTCACCTTGTGGTGTTTTACATGATTTTAGAAGGGCGTGCCATGCCTATATCTGTGTCTCCTCCTCTTTTTCCTTGTCCAGCTCTTTTGTTTTCGCATGAGTATATGTCCTTGTCACTTTCCAATGTGTTTGTGTTGTGTTGTGACTTGTTTGTCACCTTTTGGACACCTTTGAGGGTGTTTTCTAGGTGTTTTTATGTGTTTGTGATTGCCTGCCATTGTTTCCTATGCGGTTCGAGTTCGGTTCGTCGAACGTTCACCGAACCGAACTCGAAAGGGACCACCGTTCGACGAACCGAACTCGAGCTGAACCACAGCCGGTTCGCTCATCTCTAGTCCAGACATCATACCGCCGAGCAAGGAGAGGGATTCTGTGTACCAGAGAGGAACATGCTTTGCTCAGACATGTGCATATAAACACAAAAGCAAAAGACCTTGTGAAGATGCTGGCAGAAGATGGTAAAATTGTGTCATGATCCACCTAGAAAGAAGTACTGTATCAACATGGGTTGAAAGGTGACTATGCCAGGAAGAAGCCATTACTTAAACATTAACATAAAAAGCTAGATTAATGTTTGCAAATTCACACACAAACAAAGACCTTCATTTTTTGAGACATGCCCTGTAGTCTGACAAAACTAAAATTAAACTGTTTGGCCATAATGACCATCATTACGTTTGGGGAAAAGGGAGACGCTCTGAAGCCTAAGAACACCATCCCAACCGTGAAACACAAGGGTGGCAGCATCATGTTGTGTGGTTGTTTTTCTACAGGAGTGGATGGTGCACATCACAAAATAGATGGCATCATGAGGAAAGAATATGTGGCAATACTGAAGCAACATTTCAAGACATCAGTCTGGAACTTAAAGCTTGGACAGAAATGGGTCTTTCAAATGGACAATGACCCAAAACATGCTGCCAAGCTGGTTATGAAGTGGCTTAAGGATAAAAAAGTCAATGTTTTGGAGTGGCCATCACAAGGCCCAGATCTCAATCCTATTGAACATTTATGGGCCAAGGTGAAAAGGCTGGTGTGAGCAAGGTGACCTACAACCAAGGCTCAGTTACACCAGTTCTGTCAGGAAGAATTGGCCCAAATTCCTACTTGAAAATACTATTAACATAATGAGTTTCATAGAAATGCATCTGTCGTGGGCGGGGGACAGATCATAACCGCTCGAGGCTTTTGAGTCCGGGCAGTGGCTGTGGCTCGAGTGACAGCCGGATCCAGGGCTCACACAGCCGTCCATCGCCCACAAGTAAAAAGTGGTTATTTACAGGGGACAGAGTCTTTGTCGGTATGGGGAGATAAGGTATGCACACCAGTGACTATGTAAGGGGAATACATGGAATAGCAGAAACTGCTGTGTGAATACTGACATGAAAAATTCAATAGCTATATGTAAGAATGAAATGTGAAAAATGGAACCTGCATTACTGCCATGAATATATGAATAAAGAGAAATTTAGCTACTGAATTGATCAATGCAAGAGAGCCCCAACACTACGCCAAAGTATTTCTCTACGTTGGGGTCCCTAGCTTGTGTGTGTCCTCTCATGCAGTTAAAAACTTTTAACTGCATGAGAGGACACACACAAGCTAGGGACCCCAACGTAGAGAAATACTTTGGCGTAGTGTTGGGGCTCTATTGCATTGATCAATTCAGTAGCTAAATTTCTCTTGATTCATATGTTCATGGCAGTAATGCAGATTCCATTTTTCACATTTTCACTCTTACATATAGCTATTGGATTTTTCATGTCAGTATTCACACAGCAGTTTCTGCTATTTCATGTATTCCCCTTACATAGTCACTGGTGTGCATACCTTATCTCCCCATAGTGATGTTTTTTTAGGTTTTTGCACCCAGTTCAGACTTAGAATGGTGTTCCAAACGTTATTCGTTATTGTTAGTAGGTTTTCGTTTGTGAACCCTCCCCAACCACACCTATTGCCAATCCATATCATACGCATAAATAGCCTGGGTCTCAGCTTCCCATTCATGGTAAGTTTTTTAACTGCATGAGAGGACACACACAAGCTAGGGACCCCAACGTAGAGAAATACTTTGGCGTAGTGTTGGGGCTCTATTGCATTGATCAATTCAGTAGCTAAATTTCTCTTTATTCATATATTCATGGCAGTAATGCAGGTTCCATTTTTCACATTTCATTCTTACATATAGCTATTGAATTTTTCATGTCAGTATTCACACAGCAGTTTCTGCTATTCCATGTATTCCCCTTACATAGTCACTGGTGTGCATACCTTATCTCCCCATAGTGATGTTTTTTTAGGTTTTTTGCACCCAGTTCAGACATAGAATGGAGTTCCAAACGTTATTTCTTATTTGTTAAGAGTCTTTGTCGGTGACGTGGGTTGCGGTGAGGGATGGTGACACCGCCACTGCCTAGATATGGGGGTGCCCGGGGCTGATGGTGCGGGGCAGCAAGGTAGGATCCCCTGCACGGGTAGGGGAGGTGTAGTCCCGGGGCTCAGAGAATGGTAAGGGATTGCAGAGAGTAGGAAACTCACAGTTCGGTTGTCATGGTGCTGAATGAGCTGCTGATGATTTGGACGGTCAGTAACCACACACACAGTCTGTATTGTAAACCAAATTGCCAATGGACGGTCACCTTTGGCGGGTGTCTTCGGGTCCCACACCCAGATATACAGCCAGTGGCCCTTTTCTTCCACAATCTCTGTCTGTCTCTTTCTTGTCTGGACTAGTCTGCTTGAACGGCATCTGGACTGGATCCCCTCTCTCAGAACCGGCGGGCTACAACCCTGTCCCGGTTGGCCTCAGGTTCCCCGTGATCGGATCTCCGTGCCTGTGGCCCTCACTGCCACCTAGTCTGGTAGTCCAGGGCTCCAACCCCAACTACCAACCTTTCCAGGGAGCTCCAACTCCCTCCTGTCAGCTCTTCACTGACTACAGCTCAAACTGAGGCTAAAATTCTGTTCTGACACTTCCTAAGCTCTTTCTATCCCTCCCATTTTCCTAGGGACGGGGTGAGTAGGGCCTGATTGGCTGGTGTTTATCTGTTTGAGGACTGTGTCAGTGCCAAGGAGGAGAATGGCCTGCACTTTGGTGGATTTGTGCAGGCTCTGTGACAACCTGGTTTTGCCAGGGCGTCACACATCAATGGTCTGCCACCCATTGTTCTTGCTGCAAAACTTCATGACCTAAAATGAGCTGACATCCAAAAGCCTTACAATTACAAGGAATGAGATAATACTTTATTATGACTGATACGTACATAAGCAAAATTGTGGAAATCGAGACTTTATTAGTCTAAATTCAAGTGGGGAATTTGAAATGGTTTTACTATTATATAACAAAGATATTTTTATTTTATTTTAAATATTGGTGAATGTATTGAAGGCAACTTGTAAATATCTAAATTCTTGCTGTCATATTTAATTAATCTAGCATAAAAAAATGGCAGGATTAATTTCCGAATACATTATGGTATAGATGCATATAATTCCAATTAATGGAAATGTTTTAAGCCTCATATTCTGCAATTGTATTATTTTTTTTCTTAAATATAAGATAAAATATTTAACTATATTTAAAAAAGAAATATAAATTGTGATAAATACTGCATAAAAATGGCACGTGAATGCCAAAATTTAAAACACATACTCCAAATAACGTTTTCTTTTCTCAAAACAAAAATAACAATTTACCTATGTAAACTTTTTTTCTTTTCCGGTAAACTTCCTCACTGATGATACGTTATCAGCATTGGAGGCATTCATCTGTCATCGCATAATAATAAAGTATGACCACTGACTATTAGACCCCTTATGTGTCTTCTTAGACCTATGTCATGTTTGGATCAAACGAATACAAATAGCAGGTATCAGATCCTCTGACTGATGATTGCTTTGTCTTCTAGTAAAGACTTTTTATTTACCAGTGGTACAGGTAAATGCTAATTGGGAACAAAAGCAATGTTTATCTCAGAAGAAAACCCTAAAGAAGAAGAATCAAATATGTCAACACTTGATATGGAGCTAGACTTAAATGTCAAAACATGACACTATGCCAAAGAGGTCAAGCCCAGCTCCTAAGAGAAAATACGAGAAATTCCTATGCAATCTTAATGTGCTGACGACAAGCAAGTGTTGATTAATCTAAGAATTCAGGTTATTCTATAGTTCTCATTTCCATGGATTGACTTCATAACCATGTAATCCCTGTACACATGTTTATATTCTATTTTGTCCATGGCAGACTGTGAAAAGCTATTTTAAGCTCATCCTCTATAATTTATTACAATGATCTTTGGAAAGAATGTGAAGATTATGAGTCATGTTTGGTGAAGGATGAATTTTAGGATAAGATCTATGTAACCATAGTAGTCAATTCAACAAAACAGAACAAAGTTAGTCAAGTGCATAGTATTAACAATCTATTATTAAATATAGTCATTACTTTATTTTTGTAAGTAGGGATTATCAAGATAATAACTTATTTTTTATGTCTAATGAGTTCCGAAGACCAAACCGTAGAAAAAAACAACGCTGGTCCAAGAAGAATTGATTTCAATAAAATACAAGAATTTATTCAATAAAGTTAAAATCCAGAGCAAACTAAATGGCACTGTCATTGAATAAGGACCACATGGGTCAAAAACGTGTTGCCTTCTGCGCTGTACCTTTGTGCATTTATTTTGCTCTGGATTTTAACTTTAGTTAAGAAATTCTAGGATTTTACTGAAATCCATTCTTCTGGGACCAGTGCTGTTTATGGGTGAGCTGATTTAGCTTTGTCTTCCAGACTTACTATAGCCAATTCTCACAAAAAAAGACATTGCAAGAAAATATTATTAATTTGTATATCACATCCAAAAATGTTAGCACTCCTCTGATAAGTGAAAACATGTGATGCGTTTATTAGTGCATATCCAATAGTAACGTTTCAGTTCCTCCAGGAACTTTTTCAAGCAAACTTAAATTGCAAATCAGTGATTATAAATAGCACATTGCAAAAATGATCAGATGAGCACATGATTAGTGACTACTGATCAATATTATCTAATATAATTCTTATAATACATAATGGACATTTAATATTATATTATATAACAGTGGTTGTGATAATAAAATGTTGCCTTTATACTCATACATATCAAGTTGATAAAATAGATCAAAAAGTGCACAGTAAGTGTGTTCATACACTGTGTGTTAATACATTTGAATCATGACTATTAGATTCACTGCATTTAAAATTCATGCTCCTATACTATAATCGAACACTGCACTTGGCGTGTTCCTCTACCCCAACGCACGTTTCACATTGCTTCACCCTCTGGAAAAAGCAGGGCAAAATGTGCATCGGGGTGGAGGGCAACTCTGCCTTAAGCTCTTATCTTTGACTTACTGCACACAAGGTAACACCATTTTAGATAATTTATACTAATGCCCAATAGTAATATGACTACTGGTGTCTGTACTGCATTGGAAATAGATGTCTGTTCATATATATGAGAAGCACCAGTAGTTCACTGCACCAGTGCACCTTATATTTAAATATATTCTGTGACTAACACGCATGCACTTGAGTCAGGACAATTTTAGGTCACATATTAGTCTATACATGGCAATACGCACCACTATAAATAATTAAAATCAGGACCTAATTTTTTTTTACTTCTGGTGTCCCTGTTGTATAGAAAATGGATGTCTATACATATATATGAAAAGTATAAGTAATCTGTTGCACTAGTGCACTTTATATTTATATATGTATGTATTTGAGTTAGGATAATATTTGGCTATACACTATTTAGTGGTAGTATTTATAGTGTATTTTTTGTAATGGTGATATATGAATTGAGCTATATGTATTCTCAGGCACATGTTATGTTCTTTTTAGGAGTAGATCTAACTGTTATTTATGTATTTTAATATATATTTAATAAAGAGTAAAAATGATCTTTTTATGAAATGTTGCACTGATCACTTTTTTACCCAAAGGTATATCCAAAACCTTGGTTGTTCTGGTAATCCTTAGAATCTAGTGTTCTGCAGTGAGTTTTTTGCAATAATGTTCAAGAAATTTCTTTGATTAATATTATTTCAAAAAGATTTCTTCTTTAAAGTTATGTATTATTACAATGGGTTGTTTGATTATGAAATCCAAACTTTAGATACCCTTAGACCGGATTTAATAGAAGGTAGACACTCATTTGAATAGAGAAAAAGAAATTTTCAGCTCACCTGTAGCCTGGACTGTGGAATCCAGCAAGTGCACGGTATCCACCGGCAGGTCCCAGCCGGTAATGCAGAGGTAAGAAGTTGAAGGAAGGATCCGGCACAAAAACACTCCTTAAAGTAAAAACATCGTAGCCTTTATTTTAAATGTTAAAAACCAACATGTAGTGGAGACCCAAGATTGTATCTATAACGGGGGAGCTTTACGCATTTTGGACTTGAATAAAAACAAAAAAGTCCTTAGTCATAAGTGCCCCGACTGCAACACAAGACTACTAAAATAGACTAACCCCTCAGTCGGACACTGGGGAGGGGCGGAAGCAACATAATTGCATGGGAAAACAGGTGAAGAAGAGAAGCTCACATTAAATCGGATCACATTATTATATATAAGTATACATATATAATATATATATATATATGCATGCACACGTACATGCACGCATGCACACGTACATGCACATAAGTGACTCATTAGATCTTATAAGATGCAAGACCATCCACATGG
Source organism: Anomaloglossus baeobatrachus (assembly GCF_048569485.1). Taxonomy (NCBI): domain Eukaryota; kingdom Metazoa; phylum Chordata; class Amphibia; order Anura; family Aromobatidae; genus Anomaloglossus; species Anomaloglossus baeobatrachus. The sequence goes on from NC_134355.1 coordinate 293,027,916, forward strand.
ATGTAAATAATATGAATATGAACAATAACAGAAATAAAAATAAGTCCAGATTATACTAAGCTAATAGCACATGATTATAAGATAAGAATAAATAGATTAATATGAATAGATGACTGTTCACAGAGAATGGAATAAATTACTCACTGAAAAAAAAAAAAAAAAAACAACACCTTTTTTATATTTTTCAAAAATAGGTAAATGTGTATATATATTCAGGGACATTCCAAAAAATGTACCGTTTGAGCCATCAGGGTATCTAGAATTGAGTTTTGATATCCATTTTGCCTCAGAGGGAAAAAAAAAACCAAAAAAAACACCTTTTTTATATTTTTCAAAAATAGGTAAGTGTGTATATATATTCAGGGATATTCCTAAAAAATGTACCGTTTGGGCCATCAGGGTATCTAGAATTGGGTTTTGATATCCATTTTGCCTCAGAGGGAAAAAAAAACAAAAAAACCCAAAAAACCCTTTTTTATATTTGTCAAAAATAGGTAAATGTGTATATATATTCAGGGATATTCCTAAAAAATGTGTACCGTAGATCTGATCGGTCGTTTGGGCCATCAGGGTATCTAGAATTGGGTTTTGATATCCATTTTACCTCAGAGGAAAAAAAAAAAACAAAACCTTTTTTATATTTTTCAAAAATAGGTAAATGTGTAAATATATTCAGGGATATTCCTAAAAAATTTACCGTTTGGGCCAACAGGGTATCTAGAATTGGGTTTTGATATCCATTTTGCCTCAGGGGGAAAAAAAACAAAAAAAAAAAACAAAAAACCTTTTTTATATTTTTCAAAAATAGGTAAATGTGTATATATATTCAGGGATATTTCTAAAAAATGTACCGTTCGGGCCATCAGGGTATCTAGAATTGGGTTTTGGTATCCATTATGCCTCAGAGAAAAAAAAAACACTCATTTGAAACCTTCATTAATCATTAACTACAAAGTGTGCCTCATTATGAAGCCAGCCCATAGATCGCAATATGAACAATGTAAGGCTAAGTTCACACACTGCGTTTTTTTGACGCTGCATTTTTGTGCGTTTTTTGACGCAAAAAACTCACAAAAACCCACCCACGGCAAAAAAACGCGACAAAAACGCATGCGTTTTTACTGTGTTTTGGTGCGTTTTTTGCTGCATTTTACTGCGGTTTTGCTCACTGCATTTTTATGCGTTTTTTTATCAGTGAACATTGCCATTAAAGATTGTTGAAAAATAAAAAAAAAGGAAAAAAGGTTTGATGTCATTTCCTTCTTCAATATGTTCTTCCTTCTCCACTAGTGTATGCAGGAGAGCAGACAGCTGCAGAACTACAAGGCTCAGCATGCTCCATCCAGGACTGTATGCTGGAGGGAGAGTCAGGGGGAGCAGACCTACAAGGCTCAGCATCCTCCATCCAATAGTGTATGCAGGAGAGCAGACAGCAGCTGCCAAACTACAAGGCTCAGCATCCTCCTTCCAGGACTGTATGCAGGAGTTTTTTGCCCCCCCCCAAAAAAAATGACGTGGGCTTCGCCATATTTTTGTATGCTAGCCGGGTACAGCAGGCAGGTACGAGCTGCCCCCAACCCCCAGCTGCCTATTTGTACCCGGCTGGGAACCAAAAATATAGAAAAGCCATTTTTCTTTTTTAATTATTTCATGAATTTCATGAAATAATTAAAAAAAAATGACATGGGCTTTGCCCAATTTTTGTGTCCAGCCAGGTACAACTAGGCAGCTGGGGATTGGAATCCGCAATGCAGGGCGCCCAAGCTTTTTGGGCACCCCCGCTGCGAATTGCAGTCCGCAGCCACCCTAGAAAATGGCGCTTTCATAGAAGCGCCATCTTCTGGTGCTGTATCCAACTCTTCCAGTTGCCCTGATGCCAGGTGGCTCGCTGGGTAATAATGGGGTTAAGGCTAGCTGTGTATTATCAGCTGGCCCTAAGCCCGAAATTCATGGTGTCACGCCAATATTAGACATGGTCACCATGAATTTCTAGTAAAGATAAAAAAAGAACACAACACACAGAAAAATATTTTTATTAGAAATAAAACACAACACAATTAGTGACTCCATCTTTATTGAAATAAAGAACCCCCCTCCTCCGCAGTAATCCTGGGTCAAGGGTCCCACACCGTTTAATTCAGATCCAATATCATCTGATCGGTTTGCTGGAAGGCAAAGCGATCAGATGATGTGTCAGGTTCAAGGGCCTGAATCACATGACACAGCAGCTGATTGTATAAACGGCTTTTATACAATCAGCTGATGCATCAATGCAAAAAACAAAAAAAAAAAAAAACTACACACTTCTGTGCAGCGTCGGACTGGCTACCAGAGGAATCTCCAGTAATGCCAGGCCTGGATTCAGGTATCTGCACTGCACTCCGGAGATCTCACCTGAGCTTCGGCATGCAGCCTGGACTTTACAGTGAGCGCCGCGTGATTGATTCCCCCGGCACTTGCGGTTCAGTTTATGACAGCTGCAGACAAGCCGGGTTGATTGCCAGTGCTCTCACCTGAACTCCGGAGATCACCTTGGCCTGTCTGCAGCTGTCATGAACTGACTGCAAGCGCTGGGGAATCTGTCACTCGGTGCTCACTCGCTGTACAGTTTAGGCTGATGCATCAGTGCAAAAAAAAAACAAAACAAAAAAGAAAACAACTACACACGTCCATCCTGACTCCCGTCCGACTGCTGCAGGAGCTGCCGGTAATCAGTGATGAAGTTTCCTGACGGCATCAGCTGATAGCCAGCCCAGCGGTAAAATCCGGCGTCACCGCGAGACTTACGATCAGCTTATGCGTCAGGTGACCGCATCAGGTGATCACTGCCAGGTCCTGCAGCCATCGTATGTGCCTGGGAGCCAGCACACAGCCGAAGTGGGGGTGGCGGCACCGGGAAGAGGAGCTGGGAGCATGGCACCGGGAGTCTGCAGACAGGTGAGTATGAGATTTTTCTACTGTTCACTTTTGATTTAGCATCCGCTTTTACCTCCTGCACGGGAGCGGACATGGCACCGGGCGGGAAATGGAGACAGCGGTGGCGGTACTGGGAGGATTCACGCTTCTGTGTTTACTAACAGAAGGAATCCTCTTCCTGTGCATGTCACTTTACTACCCACCCCTTGCGTTTATAGCTTTGTTTTTACACATAAAAACGCACTAAAACACAGCTATATTTGCAATTTGCAGTTTTCATTGCGTTTTTGAATATCTCATTGAACTCAATGGGTGGAAAACGCAGTGAAAAACGCAAAAATAATTGACATGCTGCGTTTTTGTGGTGCCCACAAAAATGCAGCTAAAAAAAACACTGTGTGCAGACAGCAAAATTGAAAACTCATAGACTTTGCTGGGGAAGGAAATTCATGCAGTTTTCTGAGCAAAAATGCACCCGAAAAACGCGCAAAAACGCCGCGAAAAACGCACTGTGTGAACCTATCCTAAAGCTTTATTCTACCTTTTTGTGGTGCTGCATGAGAATTTAATATTTGATGCCAGATTACAGCTGATCATTTTATTTTCTGGCAACTATTCTAACAAAAAGATAACAAACATAAAACTCCTTTAAGCTAAATTAAGTTTAAGTATATGACTTACAGGTGGAACAATGAGATGCAGAGCTCGTAGAAACTACTGGGCCTTGTTGGCTATTGGAACCCTAAACTCATCTTTATAATTTTTATTATTATTATTTTTATTTATTTTTGGAGCACCATTGGTTCCATGGGGGTATACTGTACATGAGAAGGGACTATATAACAAACACAAATATAAGTTACAGTGAACAAACTAACAATGAAAGACTAGTAGAGGTGGGAGAGGGCAGATGGAAGATGGTTGCAACAGCTCCGGTGGTGGTGTGGTGGGTTATCACGGGATGTAAGCTTTCTTCAAGAGATGCATTTTTAGGTTCTGCCTGAAAGTTCCAAATGTAATGAATAATCGGATATGTTGAGGCACAGATACTCAGAAAAAATCTTAGGGGCGAAGTGTGGAGAAGAGGGAGTCCTGGGACGACCGGAGATTATGTGTTGGAATGTATCAGGTTATTAGCTATTTGCTACACAACATACAAATATTAAAAATAACACATTGTACATATGGGACCTTTTTACTGATTTCTTATTGGGCCCCATGAACTTCCTATTACACTTCTTGTCACAGGTTGCTGAGACCTGAGGTGGCCCAATCACACCATAATTGTAGATGGTATTTGAAAGGCTCTGTCTCAAATGCTTCAAGGGAGCCCAATGAATGTATTCATTTTTGTTTATATACACTATATAAAATATATTTTTAGACATTCATACATAGCTGAACATTATGCAACGTTCATGATAAGGCAGTGAAAAGGAAAAATTAAACTCATAACATTTTCCATTTCGTAGTCCACCTAAGAAAACAACACCAAGGATTATGTATCTGGCTTATAAGTCATAAAAGTCTGTACTGATTCTGGAATTTCAAGAACAAGAACCACTTTCTCCAAGTTTAATTGGTGGATTTTTCTGTGATGAAAGGAATATTTTTACTTGTACTTTGGGCTATTGAAGCCTTCAAAGTAACTGTGGTTGGTGACTGGGAAATGGTCATTTGATGCTTGGCCTCCATTACTTGTAGACTTTCAACTACAAGTATGTGCTTGATACTTTTTCCATCATTCTTTAATTACAGGACCACCAACACAGTTTTGAGCCTCTTGGTGACCCCATGTGAAATCATCTTGTCTTTACATATTAAAATTTCTACTTGAGCATACCTAATCCTATAATATATATTCTTTATACAAGTAATTCTAGATTATTTTTATTATAATAAATGTCCTGACGTTATAATATATTAGTGGTAGCAAATTAACAAACAATGCACAAATGTAAAATTAAATTAATACTGCTATTTTCTAAATGATAAAAGTTACAAGTAGCAATTCGTAGTCAGTAGAAGACACTTTATTGCTCCTACTCCTAATAAATTGTATGACCAAAAGATTTCTATATCTAGATAACATAAAAAAACATTATATACAATATACCCATAGCACTATAAAAAGTTCAAAAACTTTGTAATATAAGCCACACATCCAAGCCCTCTTCACCTCCTGCCGCCTCCAACTCAAAAATATTTCCCAGATTCGTACATTCCTTTCCCAAGAAGCTGCAAAAACTCTAGTACATGCCCTTATTATCTCCCGCCTGGATTATTGCAACCTCCTGCTCTGTGACCTCCCTTCTAACAGTCTCGCACCCCTACAATCTATTCTAAACTATGCTGCCCAACTAATCCACCTGTCCCCCGCTACTCCCCAACCTCTCCTCTCTGCCAATTCCTTCACTGGCTTTCCATTGCCTAACGACTCCAGTGCAAAACCCTAACCATGACCTACAAAGCCATCCACTACCTGTCTCCTCCCTACATCTCTGACCTAGTCTCCCGGTACTTACCTGCACATAACCTTCGATCCTCACAAGATCTCCTTCTCTACTCCCCTCTCATCTCCTCTTCCCACCATCACATCCAAGATTTCTCCTGTGCCTCCCCCATACTCTGGAATACTCTGCCTCAACACATCAGACCCTCGCCTACCTTGACAAGCTTTAAAAGGAACCTGAAGACCCACCTCTTCCGACAAGCCTACAACCTGCCGTAACCCTCAGTCTGATATAGCGCCGCACAACCAGCTCTACCCTCACCTACTGTACCCTCACCTCTCCCTTGTAGACTGTGAGCCTTCACGGGCAGGGACCTCTATCCTCCAGTACCTGTCTGTGTCTTGTATTGTTTATGAATATTGTACTTGTCCCTATTATGTATACCTTTCACATGTAAAGCGCCATGGAATTGATGGCGCTATAATAATAAATATTAATAATTTGCATTTTATTTATTCACCATTTTTTAAGATCATTGATGTATGAAGTCAGTGAACTAAAACACTAATATTTACATTCAGATGCGGAATAACTGAAGAAAATCTAATATCTCTTACATATGAGAAGTGTTCCTGGATGTGCACACTTGGCCAACTGGGAATATTGAGTCATACTATAGATCTTTAGCCTTGATCAATAAAGAGATTGTAATCATCATGTGGCTTTATGGCAGGTAATAAATGTCTCTTACATCAGCATCCCTGAAGTCTAAAGCGGGCTTTACACACAGCGACATCGCTAGCAATATGTCCAAATAACAATATAATACTGGTACAAAACAAAGGGCACTAACAGTACAATTTGCAAAGTGTACTTGAATTGGGTGAACTTATTCAAGTAGAATTTAATTTTACTTGAATTTTACAAAAATCCGTATTCTCCAGGATATGGAATTATTGTAATTCCCTCAGTATTAATTCAGCAAGACTAAACAGGGTCCACGTCAGAATAAAAAAATATAAAAAACCCCCTAATACTAATATCACAATTGTCTCTTGTCATTTGGAGAGCAAGTTTGGGTCCAGAGTCTCACTTTGACTTGTGAGACTCTAGATATTAAATGTATTTTCCTTTCTTGTGGTGCACCAATGGTTAATGTCATTTTCCTTGCTAGCAGCTTCTGTTTACTCCTCCTCATGTGCATCCGGTTTGTCACCACACCCATCACCTTAAAATAGTCACATGTTCCATCAGATGAGGCGATTATACAGAATCCACATTTGTATACATGCAACTGAGGAGGAAGGTTGCTCTAGATGCTACTGAAGTCTTGCTCCTGCTTCTGGAGCCCTTGTGTTGGTGAGTCCCTGCTGACGGAAGTGATGTAGGCTGCAGTCCTGTTGTCTGACGGCAGCTGATGTCACGCCATCGGTGCTCCCTTCCCAAATTGAGCTCGCTACTCGAATTGGGCATGTTGAACCCTCGGAAATGCTCGACTCGAGTACTAAGCACACTAGGGTTCAATGGGTGACTCGAGCATATTTTTCCCATTGCCCCAGGCAACTACAGTGCCCATCATCCATAGTCCAAAAACATCACCCGGCAACCTCTTTTCTGTCTTCCCAGCAATTACAATCCCTTTCATGAGTGTGCCACTGGCATCCCCCTACAACTTCAGTTTCATGTGCGTCGTCCAAATGTTTGCCCCTCCCGTCAAAGTAACTGAAGTTAGTTCCACTTGAGTGCCCATTCTGGAATAGTCTTCCCCATGGTCCCCACATATCTTTTCATAAGCCAGATCGGATACTCACACTTTGCACTGACGAGAGGCAATCACTCTGAAACACCGTGTCTGCAAATTGGGATTCTGATCTGGCAAATAAATCCTAAAGGCCCTGTCACACACAGAGATAAATCTTTGGCAGATCTGTGGTTGCAGTGAAATCATGGACATATTGTTCCATTTGTACACAGCCACAAACCTGGCACTGATTGTCCACAATTTCACTGCAACCACAGATCTGCCGCAGATTTATCTCTGTGTGTGACAGGGCCTTAAGTCTTATGAAAACCCTTTTTTAAAAAGCCACATTTGACTTTTCGGATTGCTACTTCCAATAGGTGGCGCTAGAGATTGTTTCCTTCGTCACTGGAGGGACAATTTGAATACATTCTGGAATAGAGATTTATTTTCCAGAATGGTCAGTAGAGTGAAACTAATCACACAGGTAATTTGGGCAAGCGGGAACATTGGGACTGCACACACGAAGGGAAGTTATAACACAATGTGACCTGCTCCCAAATAATAAGAACTGTGGTGCCCAGGAAGACAGAATGGGAGGTTGCCGGTTGATGTCTGCTGCACGCTGCACACAGATGATAAGAACTGTGGTGTCTGGGGACTGAGTCAGAGCAGGTAGCAGAACAAGGAGTCGAGCATTTGGTTTGAGTACCCCGATACTTGATCGAGCACCTACTGTTCTTAGCACAGTGAAGCTTGATCACATACTAAGCAGTGCTGAGTATGCTCGCTCATCACTATTGGTAATGTACTTCTGCCCTCATAAATCATAAGACATTTACATTCTATGGCATATATTACATATCATGATTGATAAGGCAAAGTGCTGCACCCAATCAGTGAGCTCAGAGGCTCTAACCATGTTGATGACATTAGATTCTGAGCTCACCAATTGGCTCTAGTGGTAAGAAAGTAATGTCAGTATTGCACACAAGAGCATAAACTAGAGCAGCAGCAGAGACTCATGCTTGACTTCTGGAGAGTAAATAGGGAGCAGTTTTCTTTTTTATGAGGTTTTTTTTTTCAACAAAGTATAAGGGACATAGCTTTCATAAACAAAATCTTTATACGTCCCATACATATCAGATAACTGTCTACCAAAGCTAACAGCTTTCTCCCCTGACACCCCATGCACAGAAAAAATTCAGTTGAGCCAAGTGCTCCTCTGTTATCTAGGAAAGATCTATTGCCAAAGGAGTCTTAACATGCTGGATTTTTCTCACCTGACATTATCTCTTGCGTTACAGTTTGGAGGCATCCTTACACATTAGAATAAAAGTTTCAACTGATTGTAGATCAATAAAACAGCCACAGTACAAAAATACATCACCAGAACCACAATCGGTACAGGAATACATCATCAAGACTATCACTAAATGAATGCATAACTATAAATACTATTAGTACATGAATACAACACTAGACCAATCATCAGTACTTGAAAATGTGTCGCCCTGGGCAAGCCAGGGGACACGGGTCACAACACCACTACACCCCGCACTCCAGGTAGGCACATCACAGCTAACCTACAAATCCTTGTTGCCTTCCTCCAGGAGTCTGATAATGCACACCAGGGGGTGGGCCAGGCGGTTGGCTCCGCCCACCGAGGAGCTCACAACTCTGGAGGCAGGGAGAAACCAGGCAGATGAGCTCAGGAGATAGCCCAGGCAGGGCAAGAGTGAAGTTGAGTTAAGTAGAGGAGTTAAGAAAGTGAAAGTGAAAGTGGAAAAGGAGGAAAGCAAGCGAAGTGACAGTAGAGAAAGAAAGCCTGAAGGGTCCAGCTTTGTGGAGGGCCAGATCAGCAAGGTCAGCGACGGCGGTGACTGTCTGGAGGGGGACCGTTTGGAGGTTCCTGGAAGGACCCCGTTGGCTGTGTGCCCGGAGGTCTGGAGCAGTGTTCCGAAGGACAGTCAGCACCAGGGCAGGGGCCTCTCGGACCCCGGCAAGGCTAGGAGTCGCCAAATTTGCCGAACCCGTCAGTGACGGGGACGCAGATCCCCCAGCAACCAAGTCCCGATTGAAGGCAACAGCCCAACCTGAACCGGGGAGACACCGCCACCGCCAGGGCACCAGTTTCCCCAGGGCCAGCGCCTGCGGGCAAAGTGTAGAGCTCCTCCGGCCCAGATTGCAGTCGGGGAGCGGGTAACCGGAGGGAATCCACCGCTACCACAAGTCAACCAAAGGTGCAAGGAAGAGGGACATCACCGTCACCTACCGGGAGTGCAGGTGCAGCCGTCTGTGGGACCGTCCTACCAGCCGTTTGGTTTACCGTACAAACTGTGTCCGTGTGTCAGGCTGAGTGAGTACCACAGTGCCGCAAGGCACAGCGCTGCCCCCGCGTCCCTGCGCCCATCAGGCCCCGCACCCACTTCTCCATCACAGGGCCCCGGGATCACCACCCCTACCCACGGAGGGGCAACACAACACCTGGCTGCTCCGCATCACCATCCCCGGGAGCCCCGTACAGAGCAGCGGTGGTGCAATCACCACAACCGTGGGTGGTGTCACGAACTATAACAATCCCCCACACCCAACAAACCCCCCTTTCACTCACGGGCGAGGAGTGTCGCTCGAGAAACCCCGGGATCCGGCCCACAGCTCGAGCCACCAGGAGCAGCTGCCGGACCCGAGCAGAAGGGGTGAGCGCGGTGTGCTGACACCCTCCTCCCCGCCCGCGACAAATACATAACCAGAATCACTATCAGTACATAAATACATCACCAAAACCAGGAGTACAAGCATTCATCACCAGAACCACCATCAGTATAAGACTACATTACCAGAACCACCATCAGTACAGGAGTACATCACCTGAACCATAATCAGTATATGAATACATCACCAGAACCACCATCAGTATATGTATACAGATTTACAAATAACCATATACATCTTAGAAAAGCCAGTATTTTGTATATATAGCAAATTGAATAGCTGTTAGAAAATTTAACTTAGCAATACCTTTGGTGGAAAGTAAGTTGCCTCTATTGATCATATACACTGATGAGCAAAAAGGTAACAATGTTTTGAACTTTTAAATTGCAGGCTTCTTATCTCACCATCCGGTACAGCTTTGAATAGGAGACTTCCTTCATTTTATAGACACTTATCTTGGATATCTCACACATAAATTTGACTTGCAACAATTAAGCATTTTATTAGTTTTGCAGATTCGTATCATGTCACTGCATTGTTACTGTTTTTCTCCTGATGGTGGAAAAATCTTTTTATTCCTGTATACTACAAATTACAACCTGTTCTCACATTCACTAATAGCTCAGTGTGTTACTAAATTAATTCCCAAGCGAAAGGTTGCTGGTTCAAATTGAGGAGCAGCCATGAAGAAGTTTACCCAAGTAAAGATGAACATCATCATCCAGCTCAATGGCAGTCTCTTGGCCAAGAGAATTGACAAACTGTATCATGTTAGTGCCATGACAGTTTCAAGAATGTCCATCTATTCAAAAGCCAAGAGGTGGATGTCAAGGCAAAATATCATAGTCAACAAGTCGGCTCAACAAATGGTCTATTACTTCTTCAGCAACAAACACAGCAGTGGAGGTGGCTAGTTTAGTTGTTTTCACCTGACACGTCGCCAGGTCGGGGGTGCAGATGCGCTGTGACATCACGGACTGGCCTGGCCAGGTTTCGTGACCCCGAGATGCACAGGAGGGAAAGGATGGTGGTGGATGGGAGTTAGGATGAAGGATGGCGTGGTAGTGACGGTTTAGGAAAGTCTTTTATGATCGTGATGCCACCTGTGGAACGCGCCCAGGCATGGGCCCCCACTGCATGTGCTGCTCTCCAGGGCTGGTGGTAATGGTCGCAGCCGGGATAGTGTCGCTCCCCACAGTTGAAAGCAAGAAGGCCTGCGGAGACACCATCACATGTTTCTCAACGCTGGCAGGAAACTAGCCAGGTCTTTCACCGGGAAGGAACAACCACGGGAAGGGCAGTCTCCAGTCAAGGAGACCACGTATGCCAAACATGGTATCCATCCACAGACAGCCGTTTCGGGGTATTTGCCCCTCATCAGTGTGGAGTAGGAATCTGGCTAGTGGGACATTGCCTAGTAAAAGACTATGTGAACAAGGATGGTTGACCTTAGGGAGATCAACATCCACCACTGCGGAGACACCATCACGTGTTTCTCAACGCAGTGATTCTAGAGCAATGCCCCCTGGGAAATATTCAAAGCAAGAAGGCGACACCATCACATGTTTCTCAATGCTGGCAGGAAACTAGCCAGGTCTTTCACCGGGAAGGAACAACCACGGGAAGGGCAGTCTCCAGTCAAGGAGACCACCTATGCCAAACATGGTATCCATCCACAGACAGCCGTTTCGGGGTATTTGCCCCTCATCAGTGTGGAGTAGGAATCTGGCTAGTGGGACATAAGGTCAACCATCCTTGCTCACATATGCTCCCCACAGTTGAAGCGGGGAGGATGATGGAGGATGGATGGGGTGGTGGTAGTTCTCATTGGCGCTGCAGCGCTGAGCAATGGCGCTGGCAAATGAGAGGCAGGGGCTGCGGTTCCAGGTCTTTTATTCACAGGCAGTTCAGGCGCTGCCTCAGAGTACCGATTTCTGACACGATGGGCTTCAGCCAATCCCGGATAGTTGGTGGTCACCCCCGGTGCCCGTGAAAGTCTTTCTAGTGAAGTGTCCCTCGGTTGCTATCCGGAACCTGGGCTGAGCCTCCAGCTCCATGCCATGGGCCCAAGTAGAGACAGGAACACTTAATTCCCTTTGTTTGTGCTGGATGTTATCCCAAGCTGTGCCCGGGAAGGTCTGCTCTAGTGTGTTAGTTGCGCCTACTTCTACCCCATATGGTGCCTGCCCCCAGTGGTTGTCCTAGTGACTGGGGAAGTCCCATGCTTAGTGATGGCTAACTATTCTGTCTGCACTAGTCCAACCCCCTGTGGTAAGGCCCCTTACTGTTGTATGTGTGTGTTTTGTGAAGACACCGACAGTTAACCCCCTGCTGACCCCGGATAAATATACCCCTTAAAAATGGCGCAATAGCCTGTGGCGCCTGAAGCCCAGGGGTGCCACATATGATTCATAACAGTGAGATCACAGACATCCATGCAAGCACTGTAAGAAGCATGTTACACAAGTCTGGAATGATGGCCCAAAAAAAAGGTAAAGTGTTGACTACAATAACATCCTAAGAAGTGTTTGAGTTTGCAAAAAAGTATGAAAAATGGACAGAGAATGATTGGAAATGGGGGATTTGGAGCAATTAGACAAAAGTCAATAGACTAGTCTCTGATGGGTGCAGGTAGGTATAGAAAAAACAAGGAAAAAAGAGACTAATAGATTGAGAAATTGAAGGAACTGTCAAGTTAGAATGAGGAGTCCTGATAATATGGGGGTATTTCATAGCCAAAGGTATTGTATACTTGACCAAGATTGATGGTGGTCTCAATGCTGAGCTATATGTTAGTATCCTATAAAACAAGTTACTTTGTACACTCGAGTTCTATGGGTATGGAAATGAAAATATAGTGTTCCAGCAGGACAACGACCCAAAGCACACATCGGGATTGGAGAAAAAATGGTTCAATGACAATAAAGTAGAGGTGCTGGATTGGTCCACACAGTCCACAGACGTCAACAAAATTGAACACTTGTGGGTAGAGTTGAAGAAAAAGCAGTATACGTTCCCAAGTGACTCAATTAGTATGCACCAACATAAATTAAATTTTAGGTTTTTATAAGCAAAACAGTAAAAGTATTGTGACATGACAAGAATCTGCTTAACTAATCATATGCTAAATAGTTGCAAATCAATTTTATGTATGAGATAGCCAAAATGATAGTCTATAAGATGAAGGTAGTTTCATGTTTAAAGCTGTAGTGGATGGTTAGATATGGAACCTGAAATTCAAACGTTCAAAGCATTGTTACCCTTTTGCTTCTCAAAGTATTTCCATATTGCGAACTATAGCTCTATAATGCCACTTTCTGTGTCCCTCATATATTTCTATGTAGTCATAGCTGAAATTGTTGGCACTCTTTCTAATTGTTCCAGAAAGTGATGTATTTCTCCCAGAAAATTAATGCAATTACACTTATTTTTTATACTCATTTATTTCCTTTCTGTGTCTTGAGACAACCTGAAAACCATAAAAACGGCAAATTGGACATAATTTCACACAAAACTACAAAAATATGCCGGACAAAATTGCTGGCACTGTCAAATGAATATTGTTTGCACACCCTTTGGAGTAAATAACTGTTAACAGTCACCTCCTATAACCATTACAGGGAATCAGTCAACAGGTTTTTGCTCCCAAATCTGAGAGCAGCATAATGTAGAAACACAGACCCTGATTCCAGCAATGTGTTACTTACTGAGCTATTTGCTGTCATTTTCATAAAATCAATGTTTTCTCTGCTGCAGATCTAGCAGTTATACAGAGCTGATGAATATCCTGGACTACCTGACAGCATGACAAGTAGTCCTCTAATGATAATCTACTGCTGATTAATCAATGATTTTATCCAAACCTCTCTAAGCAGCCCAGTAAGTGACACATCGCTGGAATCAAGGTCTCTGCCCCTATGTTATGCTGCTCTCAGATTAGGTGGAAAAACATTTTAACAGATTCTCTTTTACACTGCTCAAATGGAATTTTTGACCAGTTATTTTTATACATGGCTCCAAGTTTCTCATATTTGAAGAGTACCTTCTCCCAACAGCAATTTTAAAATCTCTTCACAAGTGTTCAATGGGATTTAGATCCAAACTCATTACTGCCACTTCAGAATTCTCCCTCGCTTTGTTTCCATCCATTTCTGGGTGCTTCTTGTAGTACGTTTGGGGTCACTGTCCTACTAGAAGACCCATGACCTAGGATGCAAACCCAGCTTTCTGGCAGTGGGAACTAGCAGAAATGTTAGGAGTGGCTCAATCAACAGTAGTACACATTCTGAAAAAAGTAAGCACATTGGTGGGCTTTGGAACTAAAAAAAAACCTGGATGTCCATGGAAGACAGCAGTGGTGGATGATCACAGTATCCTTTCTCCATTCCATGGTGAAGAAATACCCTTCCAATATCCACACAAGTGAAGAAGAACAATCTCCAGGAAGTAGATGTCTCAGTTTCTTAAGGCCGCTCTATACGCTGCGACATCGCTCAATTGATCTCGTTGGGGTCACGGAATTTGTAACGCACATCCGGCCGCTTTAGCGACGTCGTTGCGTGTGACACCGATGAGCAATTTTGAATCGTCGCAAAAACGTTCAAATCGCTCATCGGTGACATGCCCCCCTATTCTCGATTATCGCTGCTGCTGCAGGTACGATGTAGTTCCTCGTTGCTGCGGCAGTACACAACGCTATGTGTGACACCGCAGGAACGAGGAACCTTCCCTTACCCGCGTCCGCCCGCAATGAGTAAGGAAGGAGGTGGGCAGGATGTTACGTCCCGCTTATCTCCGTCCCTCCGCTTCTATTGGGCGGCAGTTCAGTGATGCTGCTGTGACATTACTGTGACGCTGAACGAACCGCCCCCTTAGAAAGGAGGCGGTTCGCCGGTCACAGCGAGATCGCTAGGCAGGTAAGTAGAGTGACGGGTCCGCGTGATGTTGTGCGCCACGGGCAGCAATTTGCCCGTGTCGCGCAACCGATGGGGGCGGGTACGCACACTAGCGAGATCGGTCACGATATCGCAGCGTGTAAAGCGGCCTTTAGTCTACCATAAAGAGAAGACTTCATAAGAGCAAATACTAAGGCTATGTGCGCACTTTGCGTCATCCTAGTTGCAGTTCTAAACGCATCCTTTGGCAGAAATTGCTTTTGCCAAAGTTGCTTTTGACCACTAAATCGCGTTTTTACCGCGTTTTAGCCGCGTTTTTAGCGCTTTTTACATGCTTTTCCATTGCGTTTAGACAGATGCGTTTTGAACATTAAGACACTGCTAAATAATGTTTAAACAGACAAACACAATGAAAAAAGGGAAAAAAAGGAACACATATAATTATTGAAATCATAACGAAAATAGTTATATTTCATATAATTATAGCGGTTTTATACTATTTATCGTTAAAATAGCAATAAAATTACATTTTTCATTATTTTAATTTTCGAACTATGTGTGTGTGTGTAAAGGGACATATCATTCCATTATTTTGATTGCAGTAAAGCATGCGTTTATGTTGTCCAAAACGCATTTTTTCTGCAGCTAAAATCAGGTAAAACGCTGGTATTTTCATGTTTGTTGCTTTGTACAACTTCTCATTAACTGCAATGTTAGCAATATGCAGCCCAAATGGCAAAAACAAATGACATGCTGCTTCTTTGAATGCAGAGTTTTTGCCCAAAATTATGCAAATTAAACGCTGGATTTGAAAAAGCAAAGTGCGGATAAGAAATCCCCATTTCCCATAGACTTTGCTGGAAAATCAAAACGCATGCATTTTGGCATGAAAAAGCTGCAGTTCAAAACGGACCTAAAAAGCAGCTGAAACGCAGGTGGAAAAGGAAAGTGCGGACATAGCCTAAGGGTTTACCAGAAAGTGCAAATCATTAATCAGCCTTAAAAAAAGAAAGGCCAGATTATGTTTTGCCAAACAACATGTAAAGACGTCAGCCCAGTTTTGGATGAAGCATTCTATGGACAAGTGAAACTTACATCAACCTGTACCAGAATGATGAGAAGAAGAAAGTATGGGGAAGGCTTGGAACGGCTCCTGATCCAAAGCACACCACATCCTCTGTAAAACATGGTGGAGACAATATCATGGCATGGCGTGCGTGGCTTCCAATGGTCTTAGGTAACTAATGTTTATTGATGATTTGACTGAAGACTTAAGCAGCCGGATAAAAGGAAGGGAGCCAGCACTGCTCATGAATGGCATGCAACAATGAAGAAATAAATAGTGTAATATTCACAAATTCATTCCTACTGTAACAATTCAATGAGATTTTTTGCAAATGATTGATCAATGATTTGAGCCCCCCTGTCCTGTCACGGCAAATCTCTATAGGGGGGGTCCCTAATGCTATATTATAAATTATTATATACCATAAGGTCTCATATAATAAGCAGGACCATATGAAAACACCACCTACCCGAGACATGTCTGAACTGCTCCCATGCTGCCAGGACTGACAACCGCGAATAAAGGCAGCCCAGGTGCCAGTGTGTGTGGCAGAACCACACACACCAGCACAATGTCAGGACTGGCCCTCACAGTGCCAGACCAGCAAACATGGATGAGGGCGGAACAAGGTTCAGGCAGGTGGTGTTTAAATAATGATGCCTTGGAGCAGGAGGCGGTGGCTGTGTGTGAACAAGCACCAAACTGAATTTTGATGGCGACAGAAGGAATTTGCAAACCACACTGGGCGTGCACGGCATGGTGGCGGTCAACCACCTGACCAGTAAACGAAAAAAGGAAGGGAGCCAGTCTCAGCCATCACCAGATCACAACCTACAAACAAGCAACAACTTGAGTCAGCTGCAGTAAAGGCCTGGCAAAGCATCACAAATAATTAAACCCACCATGTGAGGTCCATGGCTGCCAGATTTTAGGCAATCATTGCCTGCAAAGGATTCTCTGCAAAGTATTAAAGATGAACATTTCATTTATGGTACATAGTGATGAACGTGCGTTTTCGGCACTGCTTGATACTACATTGAGCATCAAAGTGCTCGGGCATGCTGGTTTTCTGGCGGAGTATCGCGGTGCTCGAGTGCCATACTGAAATCTCCACCCTGCATGCTTCGCAGCTGTTTTTCAGCCACTAAGTATTCATGGATTGGGTGCCATTCACAGTAACCTATTAAATAAGCAAGTTTAAAAAATGTCATGGGTCCCCCCATTTTTGATAGATAGCTCTGCTATACCTTTGCTGGTTATCAAAATGGGAGAACCCCACTTTTTTTTTAATTATTAAAGGATGTCTGTCACTGTCCACATATTTCTGGACATAACTGTAAAATTAAAAATGTTGTTAATTTGCATGACTTTATTTATTACTGCACCATCATTCTGAACCATTGTACACAAATTATTATGTCTGTTTCCATCTCCAATAATGTGGGGTCTGCATTCTAATTAACCAACAATATCTCAGACACACAAATATGCCAATGTCAATTAAATCAGAGCATAGTGTTTGGATTGTGTCAGAAGAAAGAAAGGTACCCAATGTACCCAGTGTTCTTAGACCAAAAATTATACAATATATTTTAAGATAAAAACACCTGGACTAGTTTAGGATTGCCAAAGACTGGTAATGCTTTGAGTGAACTGAAAACATGCCAGGGGTCTGAAAAATGAAATAAGTAGCAAACAAAAAAATGCCAAATATTTGAATATCTGGATTTGATCATCCGTATCAATCCTATCATGCAATAAAGCAACTTAATAGAACTAATAAATTCCAAACAGGCACATATTGTAATAATATTCAAATGACGCACATTGCGAGGGTATGGTGATGTACTCGTTCTTTATAATCACTCCTTAAAGGATGGATGGATCTCTAGGGGTCTCAGCCTGACCTTGTAACACTGGAGTGGACATAACATGCATGGTAGCACAAGGCATACATAAAAATAAACACTTACCCAAAAATTAAATAATGACACATAGGCAGTGTGTGGATGAAAAGTGGCCGTGATGGTTTATTAAGAGTTACCAATAAATTATAATTAATTCCAAGTATACCAATAAAATGTAGAAAATTCATTAAACAGACACATATAATAATAGTCCATTATAAAACCAACTAAAAAACTTCAACCAAATCCACCCAGAAGACCTGGGTGATTTTTCCACCAGGGCATGACTAGCCAGTCATGACCCCCCCCAAACCCACCAGCCACTTCTCAATCACAGACTGCAAACCTAAATTAAAAATATCCAAGCCCATTTCAGACAGATGAATCCCATCATGCCTGAATAAACCAGGAGTAAAATCTTCTAGGTCCACATGACGATATGAAAAACCATCTAAGCTCCTAAAAATTTTTTCTAACTCCCTATTAATCCTTTTTCTTATTTTATTCATGAAAAGAAACCCATCCATGTTCCAAATAAGACGAGGCACCATTTCTGAATAAACTAGCATACAATCTGGAAACTGATTTCTTATATGTAACAAGTCCCTACACATCTGAAATAACATATGAAGTGTGTTCAATTTACCAATGTCATTACCTCCCAAGTGAATGATGATTAAGTCCGGTGGAGGTGCTACCAGCCACAACTCGTTCAATACCTCAACCAAACTTAACCATCTCAAACCTCTATACCCAAACCAAAATATTTGAAGCAACTCCTGATGAAATGATAAATTTTCTGAGTAGATTCTGCGCTCGGCTCTCTTCCGAGCCCAATAAATGAAGGAATGGCCTACTATCCAGACTGTCAATAGTCCTAAAAATAAAGAATGATTAAAACAATAAATTAGGACGAATGTAAGACTTAAAACTCTTTGACTCCCAGCGTCCAATGTACTTTATTTTGTCATCACCTAGCCCGAGCATAGCCGCCTCCGTGGCAGCTCCAATCCTAAAAGAGTGGGAAGAAATTTTCATCGGACCAATATTCAACATAGCAAGACATTTCTTTAAAACACTGTTAAATTGAAATATAGTAACTAGTTCCCCATTAGCATGAACCAAAAAGGAACCAGGCACCATAGGGCGATATTGAAACCAATTGACAACATTATTAAATGGACACAGGCACGAATCCACAATTTTATTCAATGTAATGACACAACCTTTACCAAGTTGATCGGTCTTAGACCTAATTAAAGTGATCAGTAGTTGATGATGTAATAAAACCACATCACCGACAGATAAACCTGACGGCTGATTTTTGCTAATGCTCACTAACTCACTAATCCTTAACGCAGCGAAAAACATAAGGGTAAAAGCCGTTCTAAACAAACACGTCTCAAACTGGTCAAAACACACTAGCGGTAATACATTCCATAGTTTTTCCAATAAATTAAAAGATATAGGACACCTCCTATCAGAATGATAGCCAGACCTCCTTAAACCCTTTAAAGCCTGTTTTACAGGAAAAAAGCTATTCAGTGGGGGGTTACCATATAATTTCATAAAAAATGAAACTCCTGCAATAACTCTTGCTAAAGAAGCATAGCTGATCCTTTCTTTCAATAATTCCTGTACAAATAACAACGCTGAATCCCTTTTTGTTTCAAGAAAATTCACGTTTTTACTCAAACAGAAATCGCACCATTTCCTCCATGCGACTGAATAACCAGCCCATGTTCTACTAGCTAAGGAGTTCTTAATGACACCAGTCAATAATCCCATAGAATGTCCCATAGATGAGGAGGGCAAGGGGTGTTGCTCCGGTCGGCATCGGGTAACAGAAGCCGAAACTTCTCCGACTGCTGACAAGAAAGAGAACCAGCTAAATTGTTATTTCTTCCATTAATGTATGACGCTTTTAACCAGATGTTAAACCTCAAAGACATTAAAACAAGATGTCTCAGAATTTTAGATGCCCAAAAGCATTTTGACGACAGGGTGTTAATACAAAAAACTACCCCTTGACTATCTGACAGAAAGACTATCCTCTTATTTGCTAAGAGATGACCCCAGACTACAATGGCAACTAAAATGGGAAAAAGTTCCAGGACTACAAGATTTTTCAGGACATTGTTACGTACCCAAGACTCAGGCCAACTACCGGCAGACCAATGGCTATTAAGAACTACGCCATAACCCATTGGACTAACCACATCGACGTGCAATCCCAAAGATTCAGAAGATCTAAAATCCTCTTGCCAGCAGGAAATCCCGTTAAAATCACGTAAAAATTCTAACCAATCCGATAAATCATCCTTTATATTCCTCGTGAGCCTAATATGAGAACGGGGGGATTTAAATCCTTTTGTCGCATCATATAAACTCCTGGAAAATACTCTACCCATCGGGATAATCCTTAATGCGAAATTCAATGAACCTAATAAAGACTGTAAGTCCTTCAAACAAGTTTTTTCTTTACCCATCATTTCTTCAATCAACCACCTAAGTTTTGAGACTTTTTCTCCAGGTAATAAACACTCCATTTTCTCTGAGTCAATCACAATCCCTAAAAATTCCAACCTACAGCATGGAAACACGGTCATCTCATCTGCTAGTGGGACTCCAAATAAACAAGCCAAATCAACAAATTTTTCTAACAAATCCAAACAAACCGAAGAATTACAATCACCTATAAACAAAAAATCATCTAAATAATGAATAACTCCCCCTACTGGAACCTCAAATTGCAGCACCCACTGTAAAAAAGATGAAAACGCCTCAAAATACAAGCATGACAGCGAAAACCCCATCGGTAAACACATATCGTAATAAAATTTTTCTTCAAAACAAAAACCTAAAGAGTTAAAACCAGACGGGTTAACTGGCAGTAAGCGAAAAGCGGCTTTAATGTCTACCTTTGCCAATAAAGCATTCTTACCAAAACGCCTAAGTAAAGCTACCGCCATGTCAAAAGACGCATACTTTACTGACGTACTAGAAGAATCAATCTGATCATTAAGAGAACCTCCCGCAGGGTACGACAAATGATGGATAAGTCTGAAACTACCCTTCTCTTTTTTAGGTACTAAACCTAGCGGTGAAACTCTAAAATTGGCAAATGGCGGGGAGCTAAACGGCCCGGCAACTCTGCCCGATTCCACTTCCTTTGAAATTTTTTCCTTCACAATCAAAGGGTGCTCCCTAACTGAGGCTAAATTTTCAAAAATACAACAACCAGAACCAGAAAACTCCGGAACAAAAAACCCATGCGTAAAACCTTCTCGAACCAGCTCACGCTTCTCCCTGTCTGGAAAAAGGTCGAGCCATGGCTGCATTTTTTCCACTCTCACTGGCGTCAGTACTTTTATTAAGCTGCTCTTTGAGGGAGGTTCCCTGGGAACTAGACTGAGCATTTTTTTTAAAACACTTTGACATAGGGTGCGTTCCTCCGCAAAATGAGCATTCATGCCGAAAGCGGCAATTATTTAACCATTTGCATGAACCTTCATTAAACGCAAAACACACCCCTTTTTTCATTACCTGGGAGTTAGGCCTTACTGAGCTGTTCCTCTGAGGAAGCATTAGATTAAGCCAAAGGCCTACATCTTTCTCCCCCCATTTGATATGTGAATGCACTGATTTCTTTTGCCTAAATGATTCATCATATGCTGTGCCACCGAAATTACGGTAAGCCTCCAGTATGATATCCACATGCTGAAATAAACCACTGCATAAATTAGATCTTTTTTCCCCAAGCACAGCAGCATAGAAAGAAAAGGCTTGGATCCAATTATTGAATGATCTAAATATTTTCCGTCTATCATCATTATCCTGCTTATCATCCTTCCTTTCCAATCTATGCTGCTGAACCGGAAGCAATGTAAACACATCAATAAAATCCCCATTCCAAATCCTTTCCTTAATAGAGGCGCCCAAGTGAAAACCCAGAGGTGATAATTCACAAGTAAGAGCCTCCTTAAGAAAAGAATCAGAAACCCCTGGAACCCTATTACTACCTGAACCATTTGACAAAGGCAAATTAAAATTACTATTTTTAAAAACATCCAGCAATGTACTAACTACAACCTCCTTTACATCATTGGGGGAAATGTTATGCGCAGGAAAAGGGGTAGAAGATGTCTCACCCCTTGTGGCGTCCTGCCGACGAGAGCCTCCTCCCGATCCATCGTCGCTGAACCCGGCGCTGGCAACATAGGGATCATCTTCAGGGCAACTCTGGACTCCAGCCTCCTCTTCATGCCCTGTCTCTGAAGCGGGGATGTCGCCGACCCAGGCCCTGAGCGCTGCCGCACGGGCAGCGGCTGAACACTCCGGCCTCTGCTGCGACCCCGTTCCCTGGGCGCCGCCATCTTCTTCCGGCTGCTCGGATCAGGTGACCTGCCGCGACTTCCTGTTGACACGACGCCAGACTCCTTCTGATGACGTTGCCGATCTCGCGATGGCACGCCGCGAGCTCCGGACACCGGCGTCTTCTTCCGCTCTGACCCTTTACTCCTCGCTGACGCTGCCGGCGGTGAGTAGATTTCTCTTCTCTTCCTCTTTCTCCACAGGTTCTTCTACACCGCCGCCGCTTCAGCTTCAGCTCCGGACCGCATCTCTTCTTCATGCCGCTCCTCCCGCGTAGTCACCGCTTCTTCACTTGCTGGCAGTGGTGGCGGACTGGCTGCCGCCAGGCAGGATCTAAGCCATTCTTCTCCGCCCCGCTCGCCGGCTCTCCTCAGCAGCTGTTCAAGAAGATCATTTATGTTTCTTCAGTCTTCATCAGCTGGACTGACAGCTGACTGCTCTGACGGCCTTAAATACTCTTTATTCCCGCACAAATTTTCAAATAACCAATCAAATTGGAGAAAAAGAGCGCGCAACAGCTGGAATAAACCAGTTCGCCCAGCTGTTCGCATTACCTCATACCGCCTGTAAACATTCAAAAACATTAACTCTTTGTTGACCACCTTGTAACAAAAAATTCCCTTATGATGCCTGTGCGACCATGGCAAACCCCGCTAATTGCTATAGGGTTTTTTTTCATTAACACACATGTATGTTAACACACACATTACTGATGCATATATCTACAACTGAATTTGAAGGCAATGTCAAATATTTATGAAATGCGTAAAGAAAGTATATACATCCACACGTTCAACTTCATATCAGATTACTTCTTAAATTACTTAACATCATTGGAATATAAGGAACAGCGAGAAATGACCTGCCAGCCTTGAGCAGTGACTATTTTTTTCATAGTATATGGAAAACAAGCTTCAGTACAGATATTTTTTAACATAAATTCACATTGAAGTATTGTAAATTTCCCAAAGCAAGTGTTTATTCATCATTTTAAGTGAGTACACAATTATGTATTAAGACCTACTTGTATATAGCTCAAATCCAATGTAAACTATACAGTCAGTACTGCAGCTCTAATACAATTACCTTTTAGGCATTATCACTAAGGCCCGTTTCACATGTCAGTGAAAAACAGTGACGTTTTTCACTGGCGTGTAAAACACGCCCATGTCCCTGCGTGTGCCGTGATTCACAGCACACGTGGGCTGTCTAAGTGCAATCCGGGCTCCGTTCTCCGTGGCCCGTGATTGCACTTAGAAAACTACTCACCTGTGCGCGCTCCCGCTGTCCATGGTGCTGATTGCTCCCGCGGTGCATTATCCGGCCAGCGCTGACCCCCGCAGCAGCTGCTTCTGGGTCAGCTGTGTCGCGCATAATGAATATACGCGACAGTAATGAGCCGGCTCAGAAGCAGCAGGGAGAACGGGCTGCAGAAGACATCGCTGGACGCCGGGTGAGTTAAAATGTTTTTTATTTTAAAAGCACGTTTTTTTCTGGCACGTGTTTCACGGACCACACCACTGCGTGGTCCGTGGAACATCAGTGATGCCAGAAAAAAATGGACATGTCTCCGTGCGGCAATCACGCACACGCGGGTACGCCGCACGGAGACACGTGCAGTGAAAAATCACTGATGTGTGAGCAGACCCATTCATTATAATGTGTCTGCGTATGTCAGTGATTCTGGTACGTAGAAAAAAAAGCACAAACGTACCAGAATCACTGACGTGTGAAAGGGGCCTAACACTCATAGATACCATGTCTCTATACCTAATGGTGGGATGAAAGAAAACCAAAATCCCTTCACTAAAATATTGTAAACAAGAACTAATCAAGGAGGAAACTTAACTAAAATATAATGCATTATTGATGTGAACATAAAAAAAGATGTTTAAAACATACGGCTAGAGGTTTTTGAGGAAACAATTCCCATAGTAAAGCAGTACATAAATAAATTGGCTACAAAGCTAAAATCAAAAGCTGTGTTAGTGACACATAATGGTAAAGTTCATAGATATGAATTGTAATCTAAAAAATAATTGTTTTTCATGTAATGTATGACATTAATACAATGATAAATGGTACTCAATTTATTGCACACACATTCATAAGATTTTTTTTGCTATCTAATATACTGGCGGTGGTGTGCTCTATATTCTGCTGGATTTTTTTCTCTTCTTTGGTCATAGAGCCTGGTACACATTCACACTATTATCAGGCCAGTCATCCACACATGGCCAGGTACTGAACTGTCCAGTCAGCAGACAGTTTTGGAGGATGAAGAGGAGAAGAAGGAGGAGGAACCATATTCACACCAGGGTGGCAGCCAAAGTAGCTCACAAGTAACACTGGAGCATGGTTGGAGGGGATACCAAGGACACAGATGATATGCCTCGCACTTGCCTCTGGGCATCTTAGCACACATAAACAAATACATGCCGCCGCGGCTCCGTAACGATCACTGAGATGCCCAGATTGTTACCGGTGCTGATTACTGGATTTCCACCCTCTCAATCTTGGCCCCAGTTCCGACAAAAACAAAATAGAACCAGAGTACTATTCTATTATTCATAGCTGGAATATTCAGGCGTGGCTGTCTGAAACATTTTCAAACTAGACACTTGTGTCTCCAGGATACTCAGTCAGCAGCAATGGGGCTATCACTGACAGTGGCACGTCTCGCGGTGAACCCCCAGCTTAATCCCAAATCCAACTACAAGCTTTTTTAATGACAGCAGCTGTAATGTATGTTGGAGCTTAAATTTTAGCTCTGTTGGGGAACTGTGAAAAAAGGCTCTGTAGGAGCACTCTTCCAAGTGCGATTATGTGAATGAACTCTGAAAGCAGGTTATGTAGGGGAATTTTTAACATTATTGGTCTTTGGGGGATCTCTTCCTATTTTGGCTGTGTGGGTGCACTCTGAAAACAGGCTCTGTTGTCATGCTGTGTGCTGCTCTGTACGCACCAGGTGTCATGGCGACTTTGGACTCCCTTCACACTGCAGAGTCTGACACACCAAGTGGTGCTTCTGGGTTGCTCAGTCAGAGCCAGGCCTCTACCAGTTTTCTTCTCACTTATGATCGGTCTCACAGGAGTTGATTCTCGCTAGCCTAAGAATTGCTGCTGGGGTCACAGGTTACTGATAACCTATCAGAGCCACCTCTGCCCTTTAAAAGATGGTGGATCCTTCTCCTCTATGCAGAATATAGCGAAAGCGATATTGGTCTTGGTGCATGGTGATTTAGCTGCTGGAACACTGTTGTATGCTATTGTAGTGTGTTGTGGAGATACCCGTGGTGTTGTGTATTTCCTTCCTTTTCTCTATTTCCCCACTGTGCACATATTGTCTTTACCTCCGTGATTGACTGCTGTGAGTGTGAATTTTAGTTCCTCTCTGGCTATCTATTTGTGTGGGGATTTTTCACTCCAGTCCCTGCTTCCTCCCAGGGTGGGGGTGAGAGGGTATAAGATCAGAGCTTCTCGGGAGTTAAGGTTACCCTGGGGTTCAGAACTCACCACCTTCAATCATGCCTTTGAGATGAGGGACAGTTAGGGGCTCCCCTAGCCTCAGGGTCTTCTTAGGAGTCCTGATTCCCAGTCACTCCGTTACTATCGTGATATCTGTAGGGGCATTTTTAACATTGTTGCTCTTTAGGGGAACTCCTCCAATTTTGGCTGTGTGGGTGAACTACTCTGTAGGGGGGCATTTTTAATATTGTTGCCCTGTGAGGTAACTCTTCCAATTTTGGCTGTGTGTTATGAACTCTGAAAACAGGCTCCCTATGGACGGTATATAGAAAGGTGGAGTTAAATACGAAACAAGTGGAAAAATGACTCCCTGATTTTCTAACCAGACCCCATTGGTACGTTATACTAAAAATACACAAGTGCCATAAATCACCTCCAGGTCGCCCGATAATATCAGGAATAGGTTCCCTGATGGAACCTCTATCTAAATATGCGAATAGGCTGTTATGCCCCTTGTTGCACAGTATACCATCCAATGTGAAGGAGACAGGCAAATATCTTAAGATGGTAAGGGGCATTACATGGCAAGACAACTTCAGCTTCGCTTCTATTGGCATAGAAGCTTCTATACTCGTATGTCCCAGTAGCAAGATATAGAGGCAGTGCAAGAAGTCTTAAAGAACTGTGGTAAAAATGATCAATATTGCAGCTTTGTGGGTGAAGCATTAGATTTTGTGTTGAAGAGAAATGCCTTCAAATTCATGGATAGGTGGTATCTGTAGCAAGGAGCAACCGCAATGGGGACGTCGGTCCCATGTTCCCTCGCCAACATTTTCTTGGGTGTCTTTGAGAGCCAGTACAATTGTTCAATACTAGGTGTGGTGTGGGGTGTATGGATGACGTCTTTATCATGTAGGATGGCTGATTTCTGATTTTGTGCTCTACCTCAATTCCTCCAACTCGATGAACATGTCGTTCACTTAGCTTTATGGGGGCTTGACCCTCAACTTTCTGGATGTCAACATGTGACACCCTGGCAAAACCAGGAAGTCACACAGTCTATGCCCCCGCATAACACCATCCCACACAGGGTTACACACAGCTGACCTGAAACCCTAGTCACCCCCCCAGGGTAGGAAAGGCACACCAGTGGGTGGGAGCAGGCGGATAGAAAACGCTCACCTATGGGTCTGAAGAGCCCGGGGCGGGAAAAATCAGTAATCTAAGTCAGAGAGTCTAAGTCAGAGAGTCTAAAGGCTACTTTACACACTGCGATATCGGTCCCGATATCGCTAGTGTGGGTACCCGCCCCCATCTGTTGCGCGACATGGGCAAATCGCTGCCCGTGCCGCACAACAGCCGTCACACATACTTACCTGTCCGGCGACGTCGCTGTGACGGGCGAACCGCCTCCTTTCTAAGGGGGCGGTCCGTGCGGCGTCACAGCGACGTCACTGAAGCGTCACTGAACCGCCGCCCAATAGCAGCGGAGGGGCGGAGCTGAGCGGGACGTAACATCCTGCCCACCTCCTTCCTTCCTCATAGCGGCCGGGAGAAAGGTAAGGGGAGCTTCCTCGTTCCTGCGGCGTCACACGCAGCGATGTGTGCTGCCGCAGGAACGAGGATCAACTTCGTTACTGCTGCAGTAATGATTTTTAAGAATGGACCCCCATGTCGCCGATTAGCGATTTTGCACGTTTTTGCAATGATGCAAAATTGCTTATCGGTGTCACACGCAACGGCATCGCTAATGCGGCTGGATGTGCATCACAAATTCCGTGACCCCAACGACTCCGCATTAGCGATGTCGCAGCGTGTAAAGCCCGCTTAAGTCAGAGAGTTTAAGTCTGAAGTTCAGGAGGAGAGGAGTGGAGTAGTGAGGAGGTCAAGCTCAAGTTCAGAAGGGAAAGGCGTCAGGGTTGGAGCCCCGACATACTAGCTAGGTGGCAGATGGTGGTCCGTGGGGCGGCATAAACATAGAAATAAAGGACAATTGCTTATACATGGAAGTTTTAAGAAAGCCAAAGGCTTCCAATGCACTACTGCACTTTGATAGCTCCCACCCCATGCACATTAAATACTCCCTGCCATATAGCCAGTTCCTTAGGCTGAAAAGGGTCAATAATAATGAGCAAAAATTCATGGAACAGTCCTTAGTTCTTAAGAAGCATTTGCGGTAAACGGGTTACCATAAGAGTATCGTAGAGAGGGTTTTTTTGAAGGCCCAAAAAATGCCATTGCGCAATTTGATGACTACCAGTAGTACAACAGTAGGGATGGGCAAACCAGAACTGTAAAGTTCGGTGTCCGTAATAAACATGTGGTGTTCATGCACACGAACACGAACACGAGCTTTCTGGGACGTTCGTGTTAAAGTTTGTGTAACCATTCGGGTGCAGGGGCTGTTAAAAAAAAGCACGTTATTATAAAAACATTATGATCATACTTACAGGTCCCGCGATGCGTCCTGCAGACTCTGCCTCCCAGCGCTTCTGCTAACGCGTCGGTCCGATCATTGCTGTTTTCCCTGGTAAGCACCTCTGGCTAAAAGGACCTGCCGTGACCGTGACGTCATACCCATGTGACTAGTCACGTGTGAATGTTCTATTACCTCATTGGCTACAGACTGGTCACGTGAGTATGACGTCATCACAGGTCCTGGCATCCCGTGATGCGAGTGTCATCGCATGACAGCGCACAATCTCCCGACGGCAGCGGCTCAGCTGCATGTATGTCCGCAGCTGAGGTGCTGCTGTTGGGAGAGTGGGGTGATGCACTGCGAGACGCAAGTGCAATCATCCCGTCATTGTCAGCCTGCTGCATAGCTCTGTCCAGAACGATGCAGCAGGCTGACATGGCTTTTTAAGGGTCATCAGGAAGCCCTCACTCAGAATCTTTTGAGCGTCATCAGCCTGCCCTTGGTACAAATATTTAGTGGGTCATCAGGCGGCCCTTGCTCAAAATTTTTTGAGAGTCATTAGGCGGCCGGCCCTCACTCAAAATCTGCACTTTGGGTTGCTCCTATGCAATTTTGAATTATCATAATATTGAGTTGTTAACCCCCGATGCACTCTTTACGTTTTATAATCTTACATGTCCAATCACATTAGTAATGAGATCGGTATTGTCTTGATTTGCTATTACTATATCTGACATTGTCTGCACAGATAATTGTTTGCACTTATATTACAGTGTAATACTTCATCATATGGAGAAACCCTGAAATCCATCTCTGTGGGTTTAAGGTACCGTCACACTAAGGGGCACTTTGCACGCTGCGACATCGCAGGCCGATGCTGCGATGCCGAGCGCGATAGTACCCGCCCCCGTCGCAGCAGCGATTTCCTTGTGATAGCTGCCGTAGCGAACATTATCGCTATGGCAGCTTCACATGGACTCACCTGTCCTGCGACCGTCGCTCTGGCCGGCGACCCGCCTCCTTGTTAAGGGGGCGGGTCGTGCGGCGTCATAGCGACGTCACATGCCAGGCGGCCAATCGGAGCGGAGGGGCGGAGATGAGGGGGATGTAAACATCCCGCCCATCTCCTTCCTTCCGCATATCCTACGGAAGCCGCAGTGACGCCGGTAGGAGATGTTCCTCGCTCCTGGGGCTTCACACACAGTGATGTGTGCTGCCGCAGGAGCGAGGAACAACATCGGACTGTCGCGTCAGCGTAATCATGGATTACGCCGACGCTGCACCGATGATACGATCATGACGCTTTTGTGCTCGTTAATCGTATCATCGAGGCTTTACACACTACGATGTCGCATGCGATGCCGGAAGTGCGTCATTTTCAATTTGACCCCACCGACATCGCACCTGCGATGTCGTAGTGGGCAAAGCCTGCCTAAGCGACGCTCCAGCAATCCCACCAGCAACCTGACCTGGCAGGGATCGCTGGAGCGTCGCTACATGGGTTGCTGGTGAGCTGTCACACAGGCAGATCTCTCCAGCAACCAGTGACCAGCCCCCAGCCAGCAGCGACGCGTGGAAGCATGCTGCGCTTGGTAACTAAGGTAAATATCGGGTAACCAACCAGATATTTACCTTGGTTACCAGCGCACACCGCTTAGCGCTGGCTCCCTGCACACCTAATTAATTACCCGATGTGTACTCTGCTACGTGTGCAGGCAGCAGGGAGCCGGCTTCTACGGACGCTGGTAACCACGGTAAACATCGGGTAACCAAGAAGCCCTTACCTTGGTTACCTGATATTTACCTTTGTTACCAGCGTCCTCCGCTCTCACGCTGCCAGTGTCGGCTCCCTGTTCCCTGCACTCCTAGCCACAGTACACATCGGGTTAATTACCCGATGTGTACTCCGGCTACGTGTGCAGGGAGTCATCACTGACAGCGTGAGAGCGGCGGACGCTGGTAACGAAGGTAAATATCGGGTAACCAAGGTAAGGTCTTCTTAGTTACCCGATGTTTACCGTGGTTACCAGCATCCGCAGAAGCCGGCTCCCTGCTGCCTGCACATTCAGTTGCTCTCTCGCGGTCACACACAGCGATGTGTGCTTCACAGCGGGAGAGCAACAACTAAAAATGGTCCACAACATTCAGCAACAACCAGCGACCTCACAGCAGGGGCCAGGTTGTTGCTGGATATCACACACAGCGACATCACTAGCAACATCGCTGCTACGTCACAAAAGTCGTGCCTCAGCAGCGATGTTGCTAGAGATGTTGCTTAGTGTGACGTGGCCTTTACTGTTATGATTTTTAGTTTCTTCATTTACTTGCTCTGTGACCATAATTGCTTTAGGTTACTACCCAATTCGAGTCCCCCTTGACATGTATGGGGTTCAGTGTTCGGGGTCAAATTCGATTCCTGAACCAAACTTTTTTCAAGTCCATGCAAATTTGGCAAACCCGAATATCCATGTGTCCACTCCTTTCTACTCTCAAGCTGTAAAACTCCTTGGCAAAGCTTTACCTTACGTGAACAGAAATTTTGAGGATGGAGTTGCATCTATTGCTGAGACCTGTTGCTGTTGGAAATATGATCATGTCTATGTGCCACCCCCGTGCCAGCAGCTTGCCACTGCTCAGGTCCGGACCTTCCAGTGGGTGGCTCGAGAGTCTCCGGACTCGGGGGATCCCACGGACACTCCGAATGAAAAGGGTCGGGGGAGTAGTGGACGTATGTGTACGGGCTGGGCCGTACTAGGTTCGTGATGCCACCCACGGTATGTGATGATATTGGACACCACCACTGCAGTTACGGAGCACCCGGGGGAGATGTTGTGCAGCAAGTTGTTAACCCCTCTGTGGGCAGGGATGGTGACCCCGGGGCCCGTTGGGGTTGGTGGTGCAGGGAGATGGGCGAACGCAGGGTACTGGTGTACTCACTATTAAGAAAACACATGAGTCTCTGGTAAACCAAGGTGATGGTGGTCGGTGCCTGCAGCCAGCTGCGTTCTGGTTCCCCCACCCGGCTGGTGGTCTCTGTCTTTCTCCTGCACTTTTGTGTGATGGTGGACTGCCTGTGCTTGCAACTTCAGGAGTCCGCTCCCGGCTGGATGTGGCCTAAGGAGCCCTTACCCGCAGACGCTGGCCCGTGGGATCTCTGAGCTCTGGCGATGGCCTATTATCCCCCTCGGTGGGCTGTTGCCTTCAATCAGGACTTTGGGTGGGACAGGACCTCTAGTCCTGACCGCAATCAGTTAATTAACCAGTTCCAGTCGCTTCTGGACCTAGCTTCAGGGTCTGAGTACCCCCTGTGTGTTCCGGTTTCCGAGTCAGTTCCCCAGGTCGGTACCGGTGGGCTACAACCCTGTCCTGGTCCCCCTCGGTTCCACCGAGCCATCTTCCCGGATTCTGCAGATAGAGACCGCCATCTGCCTCCTAGCCAAAGGCACCAGGGCTCCTACCCTGGTACCTGTCAGTTTTCCTTCAGGCCTCAGACACAGGTCTGACCTCTGCTCTCCTTGAACTCTACAACTGATCTCTGTCTGAAAACTTGACTGAACACTTTCCCGCCCCAGGCTGTCTAAACTCCTTGGTGGGCGTCTTCCAACCGTGGAAGCCCCCTGGTGTGTCTATCAAGCCCTAAGGGGGGCTGACTAGGGTTTAAGGTTGGCTGATGTCACCTGTGAGGGAAGGTGTTGTGCAGGGGCCTTATTAGTGACTACGTGGCCCGGCCAGGACGTCACATCTACATGGAAGGATGTGGAGAAGCTGTAGGAGGAGGTGAATAACTGCTGCTTGGCAGTGGAACCAAACATAGCAACCAAACGTGGAGGCTTAATGAGGTGGTTAGGTACCTAAAATGTGATCTCTTAATATCTATTCTTACATGCTAACCACTTTCGGAATTTTCTTTATTGTTCAATTCCTTACACTTTTCAGCCATCTGATCCCTAGACGTGTTTTTTTACTGTACTTCCTGAGATGTTTCATTTGCGCGTAAAATGTGGAGGTTGCGGCTGCATTCATTTCCCGCAACACCAATTGCCCCTCCTGCAACAGGACGTTATGGGGGGGGAGGGCAGCACTGCTGTTACTATTTATTGCATAACCAACCCCACTAAAGATATCCTGGAACCTGTGTAATTGATGCTGTGGATGAAGTTAGTGCAGCACTGGCACACTGCTCCTCTCTTCATCCCCCCCCGTTGCCTCTGCTTCTAGCACTACCCTCCAACAAATCATCAGCAGGGAGAGGTGCTAGAAGCAGTGAGTGATACCAATGGTGCTCCTTGATGACAACTCTTATGAGGGCAGTGCTAGAGGCTGTGGGGTGGCAATGATGTCGCTCACTAGTTTTACCTCTGCCACTCTGCCAACGTCTTTCACAGAAGCAATGGCAGCGGAGAGATGAGCAGAATGCTGGCGCTACACTAAGGGGGCTTTACACGTTGCAACATCGCTACCGATATTTCATCGTGGTCACGTCGTTAGTGATGCACATCCGGCGCCGGTAGCGACATTGCAACATGTAAATCCTAGGTGCGACGATGAACGAGCACAGAAGCGTACAATATTGCTGATCTGTGTAGCGTCGTTCATTTTTATAATGTCGGTTCGACCACACTTACGATGTTGTTTGTCGTTCCTGCAGCTCCCCACATCGCTGTGTGTAAACCCGCAGGAGCGACAAACATCTCCTTACCTGCGTCCCGATGGCAATGCAGAAGGGAGAAGGTGGGCGGGATGTTATGTCCCGCTCATCTCCGTTCCTCCGCTTCTATTGGTCGGCCGATTAGTGACGTCGCGGTGACGTCGCTGTGATGCCGAATGCACCTCCCCTTGAAGGAGGGATTGTTCGGCAGTCACAGCAACGTCGCCGAGCAGGTATGTGCGTGTGAAGCTGCCGTAGCGATAATGTTCGCTACGGCAGCAATCACCACGTATCGCATGTGCGACAGGGCGGGTGCTATCGCACTGGACATTGCTAGCAATTGCTAGCGATGTCGCAAAGTGTAAAGCCCGCCTAACTTTGCCCATAGTGTTAATCACTCAGGATCCAAGATGTTTTCAAAGGGGATGGCAATGCAGAAAATCATTAGGTAACTGCAGTGTTGCCCTCTGGTGATGTCCTGCTCCAGAAAGGGTAATGGACATAATAATAATAATAATACAGTTATATGAAAAAGTTTGGGCACCCTTATAAATGTTAACCTTTTTTCTTTATAACAATTTGGGTTTTTGCAACAGTATTTCAGTTTTATATATCTAATAACTGATGGACTGAGTAAAATTTCTGGATTGAAATGAGGTTTATTGTAGCAACAGAAAATGTGCAATCCGCATTTAAACAAAATTTGACCGGTGCAAAAGTATGGGCACTTCAACATAATAGTGACATTAATATTTTGTAGATCCTCCTTTTGCAAAAAAATAACAGCCTCTAGTCGCTTCCTGTAGCTTTTAATGAGTTCCTGGATCCTGGATGAAGGTATATTTGACCATTCCTGTTTACAAAACAATTCCCGTTCAGTTAAGTTTGATGGTCGCTGAGCATGGACAGCCCGCTTCAAATCATCCCACAGATTTTCAATGATATTCAGGTCTGGGGACTGGGATGGCCATTCCAGAACATTGTAATTGTTCCTCTGCATGAATGCCTGAGTAGATTTGGAGCAGTGTTTTGGATCATTGTCTTGCTGAAATATCCATCCCAAGCGTAACTTCAACTTCGTCACTGATTCTTGCACATTATTGTCAAGAATCTGCTGATACTGAGTTGTATCCATGCGACCCTCAACTTTAACAAGATTCCCGGTGCAGGCATTGGCCACACAGCCCCAAAGCATGATGGAACCGCCACCAAATTTCACTGTGGGTAGCAAGTGCTTTTCTTGGAATGCCGTGTTTTTTTGCCTCCATGCATAACGCCTTTTTGTATGACCAAACAACTCAATCTTTGTTTCATCAGTCCACAGGACCTTCTTCCAAAATGTAACTGGCTTGTCCAAATGTGCTTTTGCATACCTCAGGCAACTCTGTTTGCGGCGTGCTTGCAGAAACGGCTTCTTTTGCATCACTGTCCCATACAGCTTCTCCTTGTGCAACGTGCGCTGGATTGTTGACATCGGTGCACATTGACACCATCTGCAGCAAGATGATGCTGCATGTCTTTGGAGGTGGTCTGTGGATTGTTCTTGACGGTTCTCACCATTCTTCTTCTCTGCCTTTCTGATATTTTTCTTAGCCTGCCACTTCTGGGCTTAACAAGAACTGTACCTGTGTTCTTCCATTTCCTTACTATGTTCCTCACAGTGGAAACTGACAGTTTAAATCTCTGAGACAACTTTTTGTATCCTTCCCCTGAACAACTATGTTGAATAATCTTTGTTTTCAGATCATTTGAGAGTTGTTTTGAGGAGCCCATGATGCCACTCTTCATAGGAGATTCAAATAGGAGAACAACTTGCAAGTGGCCACGTTAAATACCTTTTCTCATGATTGGATACACCTGCCTATGAAGTTCAAAGCTCAATGAGGTTACAAAACCAATTCAGTGCTTTAGTAAGTCAGTAAAAAGTAGTTAGGAGTGTTCAAATCAAGAAATTGATAAGGGTGCCCATACTTTTGCACCGGTCAAATTTTGTTTAAATGCGGATTGCACATTTTCTGTTAGTACAATAAACCTCATTTCAATATAGAAATATTACTCAGTCCATCAGTTATTAGATATATGAAACAGAAATAGCTGTTGCAAAAACCCAAATTGTTATAAAGAAAAAAGGTTAACATTAACCCCTTCACGACCTTGGACGGATCTATCCGTCATAGATCGTGTCCCGTTAAGCCCCGCCCCCTGCCGCGGGCAGGCGGCGTGGATCGGCACACATATCAGCTGTTTTCAACAGCTGACATGTGTGCCTGCTAGCCGCGGGTGGAATCGCTTCCACCCGCGGCCATTAACCCCTTAAATCTTGCTGCCAAAGTCTGGCAGCAAGATTTAAATGCGCGCGGCCATGTTTGTTACTCACCGCCGCCCCCACCGGAAGTCACGTGTGTTATCACGTGACTATCGGTGGTTGCCATCGTAGCACAGGGTCATGTGATGACGCCTGCTGCTATGATCTTTCACTTTCATTTTCCCTCGGCCGAGAGCAGAGGGAAAACCAAAGTGAGTGAATCTGCTGATTACAGCGGTATTGCTGTGATCAGCAGATAGCGATCAGCGATCGGATTGCTGATTGCTATAGCCCCCTAGGGGGACTAGTAAAATAAAAAAAAAAAGTAAAAAAAAAAGTTTTAAAAAAAAAACAAAAAAACAAAAAACTTAAAAGTTCAAATCACCCCCCTTTCCCCCCATTGAAAATTAAAGGGTTAAAAAATAAATAAATATACACATATTTGGTATCGCCGCGTTCAGAAATGCCCGATCTATCAAAATATAAAATCAATTATTCTGATTGGTAAACGGCGTAGTGGCAAAAAAATTCCAAACGCCAAAATTACGTTTTTTGTTCGCCGCAAGTTTTGCGCAAAATGCAATAACAGGCGATCAAAACGTAGCATCTGCGCAAAAATGGTACCATTATAAACGTCAGCTCGAGACGCAAAAAATAAGCCATCACTGAGCCATTGATCCCAAAAAATAAGAACTCTACGTGTTTCGGAAAATGGCGCAAAACGTGCGCCACTTTTATTGGACAAACTTTTGAATTTGTTTTAACCCCTTAGATACAAGTAAACCTATACATGTTTGGTGTCTACAAACTCGCACCGACCTGAGGCATCACACCCAGACATCAGTTTTACCATATAGTGAACACCGTGAATAAAATATCCCAAAAACTATTGTACGATCCCACTTTTTTTGCAATTTTTCCGCACTTGGAATTTTTTTGCCGTTTTCCAGTACACTATATGGTAAAACTTATGATTTCATTTAAAAGTACAACTCGTCCCGCAAAAAACAAGCCCTCATATGGCAAGATTGACGGAATAATAAAAAAGTTACAGCTCTTGGAAGAAAAGGAGCAAAAAACAAAAACGCAAAAACGGAAAGTGCCCGGGGGCTGAAGGGGTTAATAGGGGTGCCCAAACTTTTTCATATGACTGTAATAATAAAGTTTATTTTTATAGCGCCAACATATTCCGCAGCACTTTACAATCAGATAGCGGCTTGTACAAGCAAAACAAAACAAAATAGCACAGAGTTCAGCACCTACTGTAAGAATGAGGTCATGCTCGAAAGCTTCCAATCTATGGGGAAAAAGGGGGACACAAAAGGTAAAGCGTACTTGCATATATACGTACTTGTAGTATTTGATACGGCCATTGTTATGATAATTTATTGATTTCATATAAAGATGAATGAGCCAGTCATTAGACAGTAACCTATTAGGTGCACTTACGTGCTATTGGTTGTATGGAGGATGTGAGGACAGAAATAGGAGGGAGAAGGTTATGAATAGCATTTAGAAGGTGGGATAGGGGAGAGTTAGGTTAGTGAGTGTCACGATACTGGTGGTAATAGCTGGAGTCCAATAGCGGGAAACAGGGAGAATGCTGGAAGCGGCAAGTACACTGACAAGAGGTACTCAGGTACAGTCTGGGACTTGTAGTTCCACGGTAGGTGCAGACGATAATCAGGCTGCTGACAGGCGTGCGGGATACAGATGAGGAGGAAGGAACGATCCGGAAAGAGACGGTTCCAGCAATACTACACAATACTCAAGCAATCAGTGTTAACCCCTTCACGACCTTGGACGGATCTATCCGTCCAGGATCGTGTCCCGTTAAGCCCCGCCCCCTGTTTTCAACAGCTGACATGTGTGCCTGCTAGCCGCGGGTGGAATCGCTTCCACCCGCGGCCATTAACCCCTTCAATCTTGCTGCCAAAGTCTGTCAGCAAGATTTAAATGCGTGAGGCCATGTTTGTTACTTACCGCCGCCCCCACCGGAAGTCACGTGTGTTATCACGTGACTATCGGTGGTTGCCATCGTAGTACAGGGTCATGTGATGACGCCTGCTGCTATGATGTTTCACTTTCGTTTTCCCTCGGCCGAGAGCAGAGGGAAAACCAAAGTGACTGAATCTGCTGTTTACAGCTGTATTGCTGTGATCAGCAGATAGCGATCAGCGATCGGATTGCTGATTGCTATAGCCCCCTAGGGGGACTAGTAAAATAAAAAAAAAGTAAAAAAAAAGTTTTAAAAAATAAAAAAAAAAAAACTTAAAAGTTCAAATCACCCCCCTTTCCCCCCATTGAAAATTAAAAGGTTAAAAAATAAATAAATATACACATATTTGGTATCGCCGCGTTCAGAAATGCCCGATCTATCAAAATATAAAATCAATTAATCTGATTGGTAAACGGCGTAGTGGCAAAAAAATTCCAAAATTACGTTTTTTGGTCGCCGCAAGTTTTACGCAAAATGCAATAACAGGCGATCAAAACGTAGCATCTGCGCAAAAATGGTACCATTATAAACGTCAGCTCGAGACGCAAAAAATAAGCCATCACTGAGCCATAGATCCCAAAAAATAAGAACGCTATGTGTTTTGGAAAATGGCGCAAAACGTGCGCCACTTTTATTGGACAAACTTGAGGATTTTTTTTAACCCCTTAGATACAAATAAACCTATACATGTTTGGTGTCTACAAACTCGCACCGACCTGAGGCATCACATAGATACATCAGTTTTATCATATAGTGAACACGTTGAATAAAATATCCCAAAAACTATTGTACAAGCCCACTTTTTTTTGCAATTTTTCCGCACTTGGATTTTTTTTGCCGTTTTCCAGTACACTATATGGTAAAACCTATGATAATGACAGAATAATAAACAAGTTACGGCTCTCGGAAGAAAAGGAGCAAAAAACAAAAACGGAAAGTGCCCAGGGGCTGAAGGGGTTAACCAGGCTGGATATTAAAGACAAACAGGTGGCGAGGGAAGAGCTTATTGCAAGCATGCTCCACCATCTTGGCTGAGGGCAAAGTTAATTGCGGTGTAACCAAACAATAGGTAACCAGGGCATTCCTGACAGTAAAGCTGGGTTTACACACTGCAACATCTCAAACGACATCGCTGTAACGTCACCGGTTTTGTGACGCAATAGCGATGTTGTTTGCGATGTTGCAGTGTGTGAAACCTATCAGCGACCCGGCCCCTGCTGTGAAGTTGTAATCGTTACAAATCGTTCAGGACCATTCCTAGGTCCTTTGTTTCCCGCTGTGCAGCATGAAGTTTCAGTGTGTGAAAGACTTTGCAGCGATTTTGTTAGCAACTTCCCTTTCAAAAGGCTGCTTATCAACGTCCCCAGCAACCAGCTAGGTCGCTCTGCAGGTCCGGATCGCTGTTGCGTTGTTAGACAGGTTTGCCTGTTTGACTGCTCACCAGCGACTTAGCAGAGACTTAGGGAGGTCGCTGTTACGTCACAAAACCGGTGACGTTACAGCGATGTCCTTTGCGATGTTGCAGTGTGTAAACCCAGCTTTAGTTATTATGATGAGATATGTTTTTAATGCACGTTTAAAAACTTGGGGGCTGGATATTAGTCACATTCTTTGGGTTAGTGCATTCCAGAAAACTGGTGCGGCAAGAGAAAAGTCTTGGAGACAGAAGTGTGAGGTTCGTATTATGGAGGATATTAGCCTAAGATCATTTGCGAAACAGAGTGGGCGGGTAGGATGATAGACAGAGATGAGATATAGGATTGTGCAGAACTGTGGAGAGCTGGGTGAGGGATATGAGTTTGTTTTGTATTCTGTAGCTGATAGTTAGCTAGTATAGTGACTGGCACAAGGAGGAGGCATCAGTGAAGCTGCTGGACAGGGATATCACCCTGGCTGCTGTGTTCAAGATGGATTGGAGAGGAGAAAGTTTGGTCAGAGGGAGATCGATGAGTAAAGAGTTGCAATAGTCCAGACGAGAATGGATAAGTGCGACAGTAAGGGTTTTTGCAGTCTCGAAGGTGAGAAATGGTCGGATTCTGTGGATGTTTTTAAGATGCAGGTGACATGTGCGAGTGAGTGATTGTATATGATTGTATATGGGGAATGAAGGAAAGGTCTGAGTCAAATAAAACCCAAAGACAGCGAGACTGTCGCTTTGGAGTAATGATTATATAATTGAAGGTAATTGAGATGTCGGGTATAGTAGAGTGAGTTTAGTAGAGTGAGGAAACAAAAGAAACTCAGTTTTGGAGAAATTCAGTTTCAGATAGAGGGAGGGCATGCTTTGAGAGACAGCAAACAGACAATCCCTGGTATTTCGTAATTAACCAGGGGTGATGTTTGAAGAGGATGTTTATAATTGGGTGTCATCAGCATAGAGATGATACTGGAAACCAAATTTGCTGATGGTTTGTCCAAAACGGGCAGTGTATAGAGAAAATAGGAGGAGACCCAAGACTGAGCCTTGAGGAACCCCGAAGGTGAAGGGGAGAGGAGAGGAGTAAGAGCCAGCAAAGGAAACAGTGAAAGAGCGGTCAGAGAGATAGGAGGAGAACCAGGCGAGAGTGGTGTTCTTGAGGTCAATAGAGCATAGCATGGTGAGGAGGAGTTGATTGGTGATCCACAGTGTCAAAAGAAGTTGAGAGATCTAAGATAAACAATAGGGAATAGTGGCCATTTGATTTTGCTGTTAATAGATCATTGGAGACTTTAGTGGGGGCCGTTTTGGTGGAGTGTTAAGAGCGGAAACCAGCAAGATTTCACAAAGATAGCGGATTACCCAAGAGTGGACCAAGTGTTCCAGGAGTTTAGAGATAAAGTGAAGATTAGTGACCAATATTTATTCATAAGGAGATAATCTATTACCAAAAAAAATACAATGGTCTCTGAGTATAAAACACCAAGAAATCCATATAAATCACTCAAAAGACCGATTAAAGTAAAAATTACCATAATCTTTATTGTAACATGATTAAAAAAATATACACTAAAGGTCCAGTCACACTAAGCAACTTACCAGCGATCCCAACAACGATAGGGATCGCTGGTAAGTTGCTAGGAGGTTGCTGGTGAGATGTCACACTGCGACGCTCCAGCGATCCCACCAGCAACCTGACCTGGCAGGGATCGCTGGAGCGTGGCTACACGAGTTGCTGGTGAGCTCACCAGCAACCAGTGACCAGCCACAGGTGCAGAGAGCAGGGAGCAGCGCACACTGAGCGCTGGCTCCCTGCTCTCCTAGTTACAGCACACATCGGGTTAATTACCCGATGTGTGCTGCAGCTACATGTGCACAGAGCAGGGAGCAGCGCACAATGCTTAGCGCTGGCTCCTTGCTCTCCTAGCTACAGCACACATCGGGTTAATTAACCCGATGTGTCCTGCAGCTACATGTGCACAGAGCAGGAGCCGGCACTGACAGTGAGAGCGGCTGAGGCTGGTAACAAAGGTAAATATCGGGTAACCAAGGACAGGGCTTCTTGGTTACCCGATGTTTACATTGGTTACCAGCCTCCGCAGAAGCCGGCTCTTGCTGCCTGCACATTTAGTTGTTGCTGTCTCGCTGTCACACACAGCGATCTGTGCTTCACAGCGGGACAGCAACAACTAAAAATGGCCCAGGACATTCAGCAACAACCAACGACCTCACAGCAGGGGCCAGGTTGTTGCTGGATGTCACACACAGCAACATCGCTAGCAACGTCACAAAAGTTGTTCGCTAGCAGCGATGTTGCTAGCGATGTTGCTTAGGGGCACTTTGCACACTGCGACATCGCAGGTGCGATGTCGGTGGGGTCAAATTGAAAATGACGCACTTCCGGCATCGCATGCAACATCGCAGTGTGTAAAGCCTAGATGATACGATTAACGAGCGCAAAAGCGTCGTAATCGTATCATCGGTGCAGCGTCGGCGTAATCCATGATTACGCTGACGCGACGGTCCGATGTTGTTCCTCGCTCCTGCGGCAGCACACATCGCTGTGTGTGAAGTCGCAGGAGCGAGGAACGTCTCCTACCGGCCTCACTGCGGCTTCCGTAGGATATGCGGAAGGAAGGAGGTGGGCAGGATGTTTACATCCTGCTCATCTCCGCCCCTCCGCTCTGATTGGCCGCCTGCCGTGTGACGTCGCAGTGACGCCGCACGACCCGCCCCCTTAACAAGGAGGCGGGTCGCCGGCCACAGGGACGTCGCACGGCAGGTGAGTGTGTGTGTGAAGCTGGCGTAGCGATAACTTTCGCTACGCCAGCTATCACCACATATCGCTGCTGCGACGGGGGCGGGCACTATCGCACTCGACATCGCAGCATAGGCCTGCGATGTCGTAGTGTGCAAAGCCCGCCTTAGTGTGACGGGGCCTCAAAAGACAGAGTTAAAATATATAAGGTGTGATACAAGGGGTCTGCCCCAGTTGTTGTAGGGTGCATGTAAAATCAATATAATGAAATCATATAATTATATATGCATGATAATAAATATTTTCTTGTACTGAATTTCATATATTGAATATGCCAAGAAATAGAATGGATATAACCAATTACGTTTGTCCAAAATATTAGATCAATATGGAATCAAGCTACATAACATCAATGATTAATAAAGGCAAAAAGCTCTAGCTAAATAATAAACTAGAATCCTGCTGTTCATTGCCCTATGTGCAAAGAAATGCATTATATGTAGAATCACCAAATTATGCATAAGAGGCAACCATATTGCTCATAAAACGAGAGGACAATGTTATAATCTGTTTCCAAACCAGGAACTCAAAAGCTCCAAGTATATTACCTGTACCGAGGCACACCCACACCACTCCAACAATCGTTTCTTGTTAGCTTCATCATGTTATATCCTTTCTATTTCTTGGCATATTCAATATATGAAATTCAGTACAAGAAAATATTTATTATCATGCATATATAATTATATGGTTTCATTATATTGATTTTATATGCTCCCTACAACAAGTGGGGCAGACCCCTTGTATCACACCTTATATATTTTAACTCTGTCTTTTATATGTTTTTTTAATCATGTTACAATAAAGATTATGGTAGAGATTAGAGACCAGTCTGTAGTTAGCAGCACAGTTTTGGTCGAGGGAAGGTTTATGAAGTAGAGGGGTTCTAATGGCATGGTTAAATGATGGAGGAAAGGTACCTGATGAAAGAGAGAGGTTAAACATTTTGGTTAGTTAGGTAGTGACAGCTGTGGAGAGAGCCTGAAGGAGATGTGAGGGAATAGGGTCACTGGTGCAGGTTATCGGGCGAGAAGAAGCAAGGAGTCGGGTCACTTATTTTTCTGTGACAGGCTCTAACGTTGAAAGTGAGCTTGAGGTGCGGGAGAGGAGGGGATCCAGGCTCTGAAGGAATTTTTCAAAAATGTCCTGACGAATGTCATTGATCTTTTGTAAGAAGAAAATGGCCAGATCATCAGAGCTTATGTTGGTGATCAGGGTCTGTGCTTTGGGGCTCAGGAGGGAGTGGAAGGTTTCAAAGAGTCGTTTAGGATTGTTGGCTAGTGAAGTGATCAGAGTGGTAAAGTAAAATTGTTTGGCCAGATGGAGAGCAGAGTTATACGTTTTGAGCATGAACTTATAGTGGGTGAAGTCTTCTGCTGAAAGGGATTTTCTCCACAGACGCTCTGCACACCTTGAACAGCACTGGAAGAAGCGTGTTTGAAGCATATGACAGGCTGCTGCTGCCTGTGTGATTTTTTTTCTGCATGTAGCTGGTGCAGCTTTATCTAGGGCACTCTGCAATGTCTTATTATAATGTGACACTGCAGAGTCTGTACAGGAGGAGGAGGAGATAGGAGCCAAGGATGACTGCAAATTGTTCATAAGCAGCTGGGTATTGATGGCACTTAGATTTCTGTATGGACGATAAGTGGGGGGCATTACGTGTGTGAAGACAGTTTTTGACAGAAAAGGAGAGAAGGTTCTGGTCAGAGAGTGGGGAGGGGAATTAGTACAGTCATGAAGAGTGGAGAGATGGGAGAAGACCAGGTCCAGCATATTCCCATCCTCATGCGTAGGAGACTTAGTGAGCTAAATGAAGCCGAAGGAGGAGGTTAGAGAACAAAAATCGGTGGTAGATGGGGAGAGCGGGCCATCAATAGAGATGTTAAAGTCTCCCATGATGAGAGTGGGAATGTCACAGGCTAGAAAGTGTGGAAGCCAAGGGGCAAAGTGATCAAGGAACTGATGGGAGGAGCCTGGAGGGCGATACACAACCGCCACTCGCAGGGAGAATGGTTTGAAGAATCTAATGGTGTGGACTTCAAAAGAAGGAAACATGAGTGACAGTACTGAGGGGATGACCTGGAAGGCATACTGGAATGAAAGAAGTAGACCAACACCTCCTCCTATTCTGTTCTCAGGACTTGTGGTATGTGAAAATTGTAGCCCTCCATATGAGAGAGCAGCAGCAGCAGTGGTGTCAGAATGCTGGATTCAGGTTTCCGTAAGAGCAAGAAGGTTAAGGGAGTTGGAGAGGAAGAAGTGTTGAATGTAGAGGAGTTTGTGGTGCACTGACCATGAATTCCAGAGTGCGCAACTAAAAGGGACAGGAGAAGATGAGCACTGGATATTGATAAGATTGGCAGGGTTTCTATGTACTGCAGGATGAGAGTTATATATACTAAAGGACAGGGGGCCAGGGTTGGGGGAGATGTCACCAGTGGTTAGGAGGGGGAAAAAGAGAAAGGGCAAGTGGTTCAGTGATTTGTGTGAGCATTTTGTGCGCTGTGTGGGGCTAGTGTATGGTTTAGAATGGTTGAAAAATGTCAGTAAGGCCTCAATGTTGTACATGGGAGAGGGAAAGAGAGAAGGGCTAATATAGAGAGAAGGCACAGACTGTGTAGGAGGGGGGTATAGGTGAGGGAGGGTTGAAACTAATACATACAGTCAGGGCCAGAAATATTTGGACAGTGACACAAGTTTTGTTATTTTAGCTGTTTACAAAAACATGTTCAGAAATACAATTATATATATAATATGGGCTGAAAGTGCACACTCCCAGCTGCAATATGAGAGTTTTCACATCCAAATCGGAGAAAGGGTTTAGGAAAAATAGCTCTGTAATGCATAGCCTCCTTTTTTTCAAGGGACCAAAAGTAATTGGACAAGGGACTCTAAGGGCTGCAATTAACTCTGAAGGCGTCTCCCTCGTTAACCTGTAATCAATGAAGTAGTTAAAAGGTCTGGGGTTGATTACAGGTGTGTGGTTTTGCATTTGGAAGCTGTTGCTGTGACCAGACAACATGCAGTCTAAGGAACTCTCAATTGAGGGGAAGCAGAAAATCCTGAGGCTGAAAAAAAAGAAAAAATCCATCAGAGAGATAGCAGACATGCTTGGAGTAGCAAAATCAACAGTCGGGTACATTCTGAGAAAAAAGGAATTGACTGTTGAGCTTGGGAACTCAAAAAGGCCTGGGCGTCCACGGATGACAACAGTGGTGGATGATCGCCGCATACTTTCTTTGGTGAAGAAGAACCCGTTCACAACATCAACTGAAGTCCAGAACACTCTCAGTGAAGTAGGTGTATCTGTCTCTAAGTCAACAGTAAAGAGAAGACTCCATGAAAGTAAATACAAAGGGTTCACATCTAGATGCAAACCATTCATCAATTCCAAAAATAGACAGGCCAGAGTTAAATTTGCTGAAAAACACCTCATGAAGCCAGCTCAGTTCTGGAAAAGTATTCTATTGACAGATGAGACAAAGATCAACCTGTACCAGAATGATGGGAATAAAAAAGTTTGGAGAAGAAAGGGAACGGCACATGATCCAAGGCACACCACATCCTCTGTAAAACATGGTGGAGGCAACGTGATGGCATGGGCATGCATGGCTTTCAATGGCACTGGGTCACTTGTGTTTATTGATGACATAACAGCAGACAAGAGTAGCCGGATGAATTCTGAAGTGTACCGGGATATACTCTCAGCCCAGATTCAGCCAAATGCCGCAAAGTTGATCGGACGGCGCTTCATAGTACAGATGGACAATGACCTCAAGCATACAGCCAAAGCTACCCAGG
The DNA here is from genome assembly GCF_048569485.1 of Anomaloglossus baeobatrachus. Lineage (NCBI taxonomy): Eukaryota > Metazoa > Chordata > Amphibia > Anura > Aromobatidae > Anomaloglossus > Anomaloglossus baeobatrachus. The sequence continues at coordinate 293,072,861 of NC_134355.1, forward strand.
AGTTCATGAGTGCAAAAAAGTGGAACATTCTGCAATGGCCAAGTCAATCACCAGATCTTAACCCAATTGAGCATGCATTTCACTTGCTCAAATCCAGACTTAAGACGGAAAGACCCACAAACAAGCAAGACCTGAAGGCTGCGGCTGTAAAGGCCTGGCAAAGCATTAAGAAGGAGGAAACCCAGCGTTTGGTGATGTCCATGGGTTCCAGACTTAAGGCAGTGATTGCCTCCAAAGGATTCGCAACAAAATATTGAAAATAAAAATATTTTGTTTGGGTTTGGTTTATTTGTCCAATTACTTTTGACCTCCTAAAATGTGGAGTGTTTGTAAAGAAATGTGTACAATTCCTACAATTTCTATCAGATATTTTTGTTCAAACCTTCAAATTAAACGTTACAATCTGCACTTGAATTCTGTTGTAGAGGTTTCATTTCAAATCCAATGTGGTGGCATGCAGAGCCCAACTCGCGAAAATTGTGTCACTGTCCAAATATTTCTGGACCTAACTGTATAAGAAACAAAGAGATAGGACAAATGAATAGTGTAATAGAGCAAAACCATAATCATGCTTGTGAGAGTGTCTGGCCCAGCATCCCTGTAGGGAGTGAGTACAGCCCTGGCTTCCAGTGATAGCTTCTCAAAAGAAACATCATAGGAAATACATTAAAAAACACCTTTAGGGATTAACGAAATAGTGAAAAGTGTATGTAATTGTACAGTAAAATAACTATAAAAATGGTGAGTATACGAGGGGCTGCTGACAAGTCTTTCTTGTTTGTATGGTATGTGTTACATTACATGAAAGCCTTATGTGTCCAACAAACTTGTGAACAAGAAGGGGTATTTATCATGTTTTTTTTTTAAGTAAAACTACTGTACCACAGTTGTGAAAAAGTATACAGTTTTTATTATTACAAAAATTGCAAATATCAAAAATAAGTAACCAAAAGATATCAATAGTATACCCCCTGGGCTAGTGGAGTGATGGAATGTCCATACATTAAACAGTAACCAACGGTCTCCCATTGAAGCACATGCGAAACACGTGTCGGGATCGGATCCACATGTGAGGCTGACAGACTCCCTTTCTGGGTGCTATACATACCACAGGTAGGTCCTTCAGGTGCCATTTTACCCACCACTATATGACTTTTTTTTTTTTTCCTCTGAGATTAATCTGGTGGTGTTACATACTGGTGTATTCAGGCCCTGATCTGGACCTTATCCTGTTGGTTACTGTTTAATGTATGGACATTCCATCACTCCACTAGCCCAGGGGGTATACTATTGATATCTTTTGGTTACTTATATGCCCCCCCGGGATATAGTAATACTACTTTCTTACCAGTTTAAGTTAAGGGGTAGTCTGTCTCCCTCCCTGGGACCTTTTTCTCTCTCTGTCTCATCTAATTGGATTTTAACTATGTCTAACTACTAACTGTCATCACATGTGATTTTTGATATTTGCACTTTTTGTAATAATAAAAACTGTATACTTTTTCACAACTGTGGTACAATAGTTTTACTTAAAAAAAACCATAATAAATACCCCTTCTTGTTCACAAGTTTTTGTATGTATTCTATGGGGTCCATGTATATTACAACAAATATGAGGTCTGCTCTACTTGGTCTCTATTTTTCTAATAGTGTTCTACGCATGCGGGAAAACAAAATGGCAGAGTCTAATGCGATATTCACAGCAGAGAAGTGATAAAGGATAAAGGATATTCATGGTGATATGTTGCAGACATTGGGGGATCAGTGCCCTTCATATTCCACAGTTAAGAACTGGGTTGCCAAATTTAAAACGGGCCACTTCAGCACCAATAATGAGGAACATCCTGGACGACTGAGAGTGGTTGTTGTTCCGGAGATCGTCGCAGCTGTGCACAACCTCATACTAAAGAATCAACGAATTTTAGCTAAAGCAATAGCAGACATCATGGGGATTTCCTGAGAATGTGTTTGAGTCATTATCCATGAACATTTGGACATGAGGGCGCTATCTGCAAAGTGGGTCCCCAAATGTTTGACAACAGATCAGAGAAGCATGAGAGTGAAAACTTCCCGGTCCATTGTCAGCATTTCCAGACTGATAACTTCCTGGATCAATTGGTCATTATGGATGAGATCTGGATTTATTTGCAGGACCCTGCGAACAAGGAGGAGTCAAACGAATGGAAGCACAGGGATTCTCCTTTTCCAAAGAAGTTCAGCGTGCAAAAATCAGCCACTAAGGTGATGGCGTCTGTGTTCTGGGATAAGGAGGGCGTGCTGCTAGTGGACCACCTTCAAAAGGGTTCCACCATCAATGCAAGGTTTTACATTGAACTTTTGGACTAAATGAATGCAGCTCTGCAGGCCAAAATGCGTGGCAAGCTATCCAAAGGAATTTTGTTACTGCAAGAAAATGCGTCTGCTCGCACTGCACTAGCGACCACGGCAAATCTGGTAGAGCTGGACCTTATTCCCCAGATCGAGCTCCCTCTGACTATCATCTGTTTTCAAAACTGAAGAAACACCTCAAGGGTACCAAATTTCATACCATTTCTGATGCCATGGCTGCTACGGATGCCTGGTTTGAGCCACAACCAAAATTCTTCTTTTTGCTAGGCTTACAAAGCTTGGAATACCTATGTAGGAAGTGTGTTGACATCAGTGGAAACTATGTGGAATAAATGTAAAGTCTCATCATCCTATCTCGTTTCTTTCTGGGTAAAGCCAGAGACTTATCAGCAGCCCCTCGTATAAGGATGCATATTTTAAAAATACATTTTAGGTGCCAAACCACCCCTTTAAAACCTGTCCTGACTGTGGAAGTTCATTACTGCCACTCAACACATTTACCCAGTATGATGTCCATAGTTGATATTCTTTGTTTCTTTGGTGCAGTGCACTTTTGACAAGTTGAAAATGTTCTCCTGCAAAAGAGCTAAGGGGCACTTTGCACACTACGACATCACAGCTGCGATGTCGGTGGGGTCAAATCGAAAGTGCCGCACATCTGGCATCGCAGTCAATATCGTAGTGTGTAAATCCTTTTTGATACGATTAACAAAAACGATCGCAAAAGCGATGTTATTGTATCATCGGTGTAGGGTCTGGCATTTCCATGAATTGGGAAATACCGATGTTACGATGTTGTTCCTCGTTCCTGCGGCAGTACACATCGCTGTGTGTGAAGCCGCAGGAGCGAGGAACATCTCCTACCTGCATCCTGCGGCTCACGCCGGCTATGCGGAAGGAAAGAGGTGGGCGGAAATTTTACGTCCCGCTCATCTCCACCCCTTCGCTTCTATTGGCCGCCTGCCGTGTGACGTCGCTATGACGCTGCACAACCCGCCCCCTTAATAAGGAGGCGGTTCACCAGCCAGAGCGACGTCGCAGGGCAGGTGAGTGCATTAGAAGCTGCCGTAGCGATAATGTTCGCTACGGCAGCTATCACCATGATATCGCAGCTGCGACGGGGACGGGGACTATCGCGCACGGCATCGCAGCATCGGCTTGCGATGTCGTAGTGTCAAAAGTGCCCCTAAGAGTGGACATTCTTGTCTATGAGAATTAATGGCAGATGGGTGTCTTCCAGCGAAGTTGAGCACACACCAGCAAAAAAAAGAAGAAAGACAAGAGTGAGGACAAAGAGTAGGACGACAACTTGAGGCTTGATAGAATTGCTTGACATCTTGCTTTTCCCAAATAAGCAGGGGATATTGCTTCATGTGCTGATAGAGAGCTGTAGGTCTTAATCTATTTGAGTCTGAACATTCATTGCTAGCTTTCCTATTGCGGAGCCTCTAGACTGCGAAGAATAGCTTGTTGCCAACATGGAAAAATATGTAATATAATATAATAAAATATAAATATAAAAACAGATGTTTCCATGTGCACTAAGACAAGGTACTTCCCCGTGCCTGAGTTTTCAAAATTGCAGACCTACTATTAAAGGGGACTTAGTAAGAGTGTTATTTATATACATAAAAGCCCATGTGGTATACATGAGGTAAACCTCCAGGACAATCAAAGTTCATCTTACAGAACATCATTCTACTATTAAAACTTTTGATTTGAACAAAAAAGGAAATAACAGGAATGGAAAGAACATGAAAAAATACATGAAAAAAAATTGGATGACAAATATGTTCAGTAGCCAGACAGTCGGGCAGTCACCTTAAAAGTGCGTGTCGTTCCCCGCATTCCAGCAGTCACTTTCACTTTCAAACTGCAGGCTGTCGAAGTTTGGGTTGTTCTCTGCTCTCCAGCAGTCACTTTTACTTTCAAAGTTGCTGATGAAGTGCAGGTCGCTGCTGTGCCCCACACTCCAGCAGTAGGATCAGGTGAGGTCACACCATGAATACTCAGGTGTGACCTCCGGTGAACTAAGTGAAGTCACTTGTTCATAGCCAGGTCCCCCTGTCAGTGTTTCCTGAAGCCTGTGGAGAGTGGATATGTTTTCCCTCTCTGCAGCCTCTGGATATAGCAGAGCTGAGGACAGTCGTGGTACTTTGTATGGATTACGTCAGATCTGCAAGTGTGTTTTGGGGGTTAATAAAGTAGTGAAGAAGGGAATATTTTATTTCAAATCATTTTTTTTTTATGTTTATGTTTTAGTTCTTTTCACTTACAAGATTAGTAGCAGGGGCGTCTCATAGACCCCTCCCCATTACTAATCAAGGGCTTGATAGCAGCTGACAAATCACAGCTGAAATTAGCCCTTCATATTACTCTGATTGCCACCGCAACAGGACAATCGGGATGAGCAGGGTAAAGTGCCGGAATTGTCACATTAAATGAATGACAAAAAGGGGGGAGCCAGCAATGCTTGAAAAATGGTGTGCGAAAAATTAAAAGTGTAAATTCACAAAAAATTCCAACTGTGCTACAATACAAAAAAGAGATTTTTAGCAAAAAATTGATCAACCTTTTAAGACATCCCTGCCACTTCACAGCAAATCTCAATAGGGGGGTCCTACACTATATTTGATATTTAGATTGTGCCATGTGGCCTCAAATTCAAAAATGTAGAACCAAGTTAATGCAACACATTTACCTGTAACATTTTAGAAACACACACACACACACTAGGACAATGTCAGAACTAACTCTCACAGTGCCAGACCAGGGTCCATAAATAAAGGCGGAAAAGGCCCAAGTAAATGGTGCTTAATTAAAAAGCCAGTGGAAAAGGAGGGAGGTGGTGAAGTGTGAACACCAACCAATATATAATTTTGGTGGATACAGTGTAGGACCCCCCTATTGAGATTTTCCGTGACGTGGCAGGGGTGACTCAAAAGTTGGTACATTTTTTGCTAAAAATCTCATTTTTGTATTGTAGTGTGTCGCGGGCGGAGGAGGGGACGCTGCGCTCTCCCACTGCTCGGGTCCAGCTGCTGCTGCTGCTGCTGCTCGGTGGTGGCTCGAGCAATGGGCCGGATCCCGGGGACTCGAGAGGCGTTCCTCGCCCGTGAGTGAAAAGGGTGGAATTGATTTTGGGGATTTGATATTGTCCGTGACGCCACCCACGGTTGTGGTGAGATTGGTGACACCACCGCTGCTCTAGACGGGGATCCCGGGAGCGATGACAGGGAGCAGCCTGGATGTTAGTTCTCCCCTCCGTGGGTAGGGGGTTGGTTGTCCCGGGGCCCGGTGATGGGGTAGGGATGGATGGCAGGCGGGTTACGGGGCCTGGTGAGGTGCAGGGTCGCGGGGGCAGCACTGTGCCGCACGGCACAGTGGTACTCACTCAGCCAATGACGTACACAAAGCCTCCTGTAAAACAAATGGCTGGATAGACGGGTCCCACAGACGGCTGCGGTGTTTCTCCTCCCGGCAGGTTGATGGTGACTGCCTTTCCCTGCACCTGTGTAGTGTAAACGGTTCCAATGGGTTCCCACCGGTAACCCACTCCCCAGCTTGAAGGTTGCTGAAAGAGCCCTGTTTGCCCACAGGCTCTGGCCCTGGGAACTTTAGCCTTGGTGGTGACTGTGTTTCCCTCTAACGGTTGGACTGTTGCCTTCTGTCGGGACTTGGCTGCTGGGAAACCCAGGAGGTTCCCTTCACTAATGGATTTGACAAATTCACGGCGACTCCTAGCCTTGTCGGGGTCCGTAAGCCTCTGCCAAATGGTGCTGGCTTCTCTTTGCGTACCGGTCCGGTACCGCCGGGCCACCACTTCACTCTCAAACTGAAACTCTACTGCAAACAGACTCTTTTTCCCGCCTCCAGGACTGTGAACTCCTCGGTGGGCGGTGCCAACCGCCTGGCCCACCCCCTGGTGTGAACATCAGGCCCTGGAGGGAGGCAACAAGGGTTTTTGTCTGACTTTGGTGTGTCTGACCGGGAGTGTGGGGTGTGTTGGTGTAGTGCTTGTGACGTCCTGGCTTGCCCAGGGCGCCACATTCCCCCTTAGTAAAATGCAGACCATCCGCAAGCTGCCCGTCCATCACCGGTTTTATTTTCACAACTGAAAAGATAAACAGTAAAACAGGTTACAAGTATATTAACTTCTTCCCACATCGGGAGGCACATTCTTAACGTTGCTAACGGTAACGCCTTCCGCTCTCTCCCACCCAAGCAACCTGGCCCTGATGCTGCCCCTAAGCAAATGGGCAGCACCCCTTGACCCCAGTCCAGCACAAGTTACCCGAGCGGGTTCTGTCCTTTTCAGGGGACCCACGTCCATGGGGAACCCCTGAAACCCCCGAAGGATCGCCACCGGTTGCGGTAGTGGCGGGCCTGGGCCATCACTTCCCTCAAGGTTCATCCTCCAAATCAGCCTCTCCGGAGGCGGTAACGGTTTAGCCAACATTTTTATTTACATACCACAAGTTCGTGGTTGCCCTGTCAGTTCTCAGGCTTGTCCGTAGTAGTTTCTACGCATAAACTTGCAAACAGTCCCCACGGGGACAACAGTTGCCGGCAACGACCGGTTAAAATCAAGTTGCAAATCAGGTGAACTTCGGTTGATCACTCTTCTTATCATCAGTTAACACTTTCAAACGGTACTTTCAACACACACAAAGTCCCCCCCCTAAAGAGTAGTTTCCCTGTACCTAAGTGGGGGTCTACCTAGGTTGGGACGAGTGGACCTCCGGGGCCCGGTGTCAGTGGTGACAGGCGGTGTGGCAGAGGGAACCATCAGTCCCTCCTCCCTGCTATCATGTGGGGCAGGCGGAGGCATAGGGGAGCTGGGTACAGGTTCATCCCTGGGCACTGGTTCATGGTTGACTACTTCCATCACTTCCTCATCCACGGGTTGTGGGAACAGTATCACTGGAAGAATCACCGCGCCTTTCTGTGTAGGCCAGTCTGCTGGAAAATCACCCATCATGGTGTGGATTACCTCTTTTGCCTTCTCCGCCGGTCTGGGAACCGGAGCTTCAGCTGCCACCCTCAATGCTGCTGGGCACCTCTTTAGATGGTCCCGGGAAACCGTGGCCAGAGTTCCCCCCCTGGTCAAAAAATGATCTGTTAAGCCTTCCCATTCTCCCATCCTGTGGGCTGTATGACATATGGGGTTTGCTTCCACTGATCATCCAGCTTGTGGGTCCTCCTTTTTCGCTTCAGCACCACATCTCCAGGCTGGAAAGGACCAGAAGACGCCTTCTGATTGATGCGCTGTTCCTGCTGTTCCCGACTCCGACTCAAGTTCTTTTCAACGTACTCTTGGATTTGTCAGTACTGCACCCTCCGCTGAGTGTCCCATTCAGCTGTCGAAGGGAGTGCTTCCGGAGCTTCCAACCCCATGTCCAGATCCACCGGTAGCCGGCCGGGGCGAGCCCTCATCAGGTATGCTGGGGTTCATTTCGTTGAGCTGGAAGGGATATTGTTGTACATATCAACCAGGTCAGGTAGCTTTTCCGGCCACAGGTTCCGCTCTTCTAGCGGCAACGTCTTAAGGCGGCCCAGGACCTGGTGGTTCTTCTTTTCACACATGCCGATGGTTTGGGCATGGTAAGGCGTGGTCCGGATTTTCTTGCAGCCGTACAACTGACAAAATTCTTGGAATACCGCTGCTTCAAAGGCCGGGCCTTGGTCAGTAAGCACCTTCTCAGGGTATCCATGTGGTCGGCAGAAATAAGCCTGGAATGCTCTAGCGGCGGTACGGCCGGTTAGGTCCTTGACTGGGACAACCACCATGAACCTTGAATAGTGGTCCACAATGGTTAGAGCGTAGGTGTACCCACTTCGGCTGGGGGTGAGCTTTACATGGTCCAGGGCAACCAGCTCCAGCGGTTGATGTGTAACAATCGGGTGTAGGGGCGCCTTCTGGCTGGCCTCGTCTTTCCTTCTCAGCATGCAAGGGCCACATTCTCGGCACCAGGCCTCTACAGATTCCCGCATTCCACTCCAATAGAACCGCTCTCTCAACAGCATCTCTAGTTTCTTCCATCCAAAGTGTCCAGCACCATCATGGTATGCTTGCAGGACGGTGGGCACGTTAGCTTGGGGAATCACCAACTGGCAGATCTTCTCATGGGTCTTTGGGTTAATCAGCTCACGGTATAACTTCCCCTGGTGTAGATACAGCCGGGTCCGTCCTCGCCACAGGCGCTGGGCTTTGGCTGGGGTGGCAGGGTCTATCCCAGCAGCGCCTTGTTCCACCAGGATCTTGACTAGGCGGACAGCGGGTGCCTGGTCCTGAGCTTCTTGCCACTCCTGGCTGGGCAGCGGGTCCAGGTTCACCCGTTGTTGATGGACATGCACCTTCTCAGTTGGCGGCCGATGAAATGCGGGCAACTCAATCTCTTCGAGGTCATCATCCTCGGACCCCTCTTCCGACAGGTGGGGCATCCGAGAGAGCGCATCGGCATTAACGTTGGCACGGCCGGCCCTGTACTTGATGGTGAAATCGTAGTTGGCTAGCCTGGCCACCCACCGCTGTTCCAACGTGCCCAGCTTGGCTGTGTCCTGGTGGGTCAGCGGGTTATTATCCGTGAAAGCGGTGAACTTAGCTGCTGCCAGGTAATGGCGGAACCGCTCGGTGATAGCCCACACCAGTGCCAGGAGCTCAAGCTTGAAAGAGCTGTAGTTCTCAGGGTTCCTCTCAGTCGGTCAGAGCTTTCGGCTAGCATAAGCAATCACTTTTTCCTTCCCGTCTTGGACCTGGAATAGAACTGCCCCCAAGCCTACATTGCTGGCATCGGTGTAAAGGATGAAGGGGTGGCTGTAATCAGGGTACAATAGGATTTCTTCTCCGGTCAGGGCCGCTCTCAGCTGGCGGAAGGATTCCTCATGTCTTTCTTCCCACACCAGTAGGGCTCCTAGGGGTCTACCACCTTTAATCTGTCCCACGAGGAGATCTTGCATGGGGGCAGCCATCTTCGTGTACCCCTTGATGAAGCGACGGTAATATCCCACCAGGCCCAAGAACTGCCTCACCTCCCTCACCGTGGTCGGCCTCGGCCAGTCTTGGATGGTGGTGATTTTCTCGGGGTCAGGGGCGACACCTTCTGCCCCAACCACATGCCCTAGGTACTGCACTCTGGGTTTCAGCAGATGACACTTTGAGGGCTTCAACTTCATCCCATATTTAGCAAGGGACGCGAACACCTCGGCTAGGTGCTCCAGATGGGCTTCATATGTCTGAGAGTTCACAATCACATCATCCAGGTACAGCAAGACGGTCTCAAAATTTAGATGCCCTAGACAGCATTCCATCAGCCGTTGGAAGGTTCTAGGGGCATTGCACAGCCCGAACGGCATGCTATTAAACTCGCAGAGTCCCATAGGGGTGGCAAATGCAGTCTTCTCTCGGTCTTCTGGCGCCACAGCCACCTGCCAGTACCCACTGGTGAGGTCAAGAGTGGAAAAGTAGTTAGCGGTTCTCAACGCAGTCAGGGATTCCTCAATGCGGGGCAGAGGGTAAGCATCCTTATGCGTTATCTGGTTAATTTTCCGGTAATCCACACACATCCGCATGGTGCCATCCTTCTTCTTAACCAGTACCAACGGGGCGGCCCAGGGACTACAGCTGTCCCTAATAACTCCTGCCTCCTTCATGTTCCTCAACATGTCCTTGGCACATTGGTAGTGTGCAGGGAGAATAGGCCTGTACCTCTCTTTGATAGGTGGATGCTCACCGGTGGGGATATGGTGTTGGACCCCTTTAATCTGCCCAAAGTCTAGGGGGTGTTTGCTAAAAACTCGCTTGTACTCCCGTACCACCCGGTATACCCCTTCTTTGTGATGTGTAGGGGTATCGTCGGTGCCTACGTGTAGCTGTCGACACCACTCGTCTAACTCCCCTGGGGATGGGTGAGTGCTGGCAGTAGGCGGTGAGGTTGGGGGAACGTCCTCATGGATGGTGTGAGGATCCAGAGTGAGCAACTTAGCAAGGGTAGCATACCGGGTAAGCCTGACTTCCTCCCCGCAGTTCAGCACCCTCACGGGCACTCTCCCTTTCTTCACGTCTACCACCCCTCGGGCGGCCATTACTGTGGGCCAGTGTTCAAAGGCATGGGTTCTATCATGGCGAGGTAGTTACGCCCCTCTGGCCCTACCGCTGCCCTGCACCAAATCATCATCTCGCTCCTGGGAGGTACAATCAAAGGGGCAAAATCCATCACTCTCACCCCACCAATCTCTCCTCCTATCGAGTTCACATGTTGGCGGTACATCAGGGCTCGGATCTCACTCTGCACAGCTCTCTGTCGGCTCCCCGCCGCCGTGGTGGCCAGCTGCTGCAGTAGGGTCATCACGTCACTCATACAGTGCTCCATCACGTTAGTCCCTAGCACTACCTTCGGGTTATGATCACTGGGTTCATTCATTATCACAATCATACCCTGGTGTTGCCGTTCAGCTCGTCCCACAGTCATGGCCACTTGTTTGTACCCCACTTGGGTCAATGGGAGTCCATCAGCAGCAATCAGTGTCATACTGGCGTCCGGGGGAGCCAGTTCGTCTTTTCCCCAATACCGTTGATACAGTGTGTATGGTATAGTGGTTACCTGTGATCCAGTGTCCAGGAGAGCCATCACCGGTATGCCATCCACGGCCATGGGGATGATGGGCCGGGCCCCGATGTACCAGTCCTGCCAGTCTGGGGGGCCATGGGGTTCTATTCCTGAGGATTAGCCCATGGCCCCAGGGATTGCTCGTTTAACGGACACCGTCGGGAATAGTGGCCGGGTTTGCTGCACCTGTAACAGATTGGGGGTCCATACCGTCAGTCATTGGCCCTTCTCCGCTGCATCCAGGGAACGTCCTCAGGGCTGTCGACGAGCTGCATCTTCACCGGGGCCTGGGATCTGGTCGGAGGCTGGAGTGCGGCGAGGATCTTAGCGAGGTCCCCATCCATGCGGAGAACCTGAGCAGCGAGTTCTTCCATCGTTCCGTTTGGGGCTGCAGGTGCTGGTGGGGCCGGGGCCACCACGAAGGGAGCAGTCTCTTCTTCCGGAAAACCTGCAAGGCATCAGGTTTCCCATCGTACTGCGGTAGCCAGGAAGCTCCGGGCACATAGGGCAAGGAGAACGGCATCACCTGAGCGAGAGCTGGAGCCGCGGCACCCCCCCGCCAGCGCGGCCGGGACCTGGGCAGGCCCATTCCCATCTACAGGTGCATCCGCGACTGCGACCGCCGCTCCTCCAGCGGCTTCGTCGGGCGCAGACATCTTGTTTCCGTCCCCCTTAGTCTTTTTCTGGCTCCTCCTCTACAGGGGCGGGGTTTTGGCCTTCGCGCCTCCACTGCTCAAGGAGACGCTCGAGCGGGGATTTTTCGCGCCCAAGATGGCGGCTTCTCAAATTTTCCGGCCGGACACCTCCGGCGGTCACAAGGCGCACCTCTACCAGACGGCAGAGCGGTAAGATCCTGTTAGTGATGCCAAGTTGTCGCGGGCGGAGGAGGGGACGCTGCGCTCTCCCACTGCTCGAGTCCGGCTGCTGCTGCTGCTGCTCGGTGGTGGCTCGAGCGGTGGGCCGGATCCCGGGGACTCGAGCGGCATTCCTCGCCCGTGAGTGAAAAGGGGGAAATTGATTTTGGGGATTTGATATTGTCCGTGACGCCACCCACGGTTGTGGTGAGATTGGTGACACCACCGCTGCTCTGGACGGGGATCGCGGGAGCGATGACAGGGAGCAGCCTGGATGTTAGTTCTCCCCTCCGTGGGTAGGGGGTTGGTTGTCCCGGGGCCCGGTGATAGGGTAGGGATGGATGGCAGGCGGGTTATGGGGCCTGGTGAGGTGCAGGGTTGCGGGGGCAGCGCTGTGCTGCACGGCACGGTGGTACTCACTCATCCAATGACGTACACAAAGTCTCCGGTAAAACAAACGGCTGGATGGATGGGTCCCACAGATGGCTGCGGTGTTTCTTCTCCCGGCAGGTTGATGGTGACTGCCTTTCCCTGCACCTGTATAGTGTAAACGGTTCCAATGGGTTCCCACCGGTAACCCGCTCCCCAGCTTGAAGGTTTGCTGAAAGAGCCCTGTTTGCCTGCAGGCTCTGGCCCTGGGAACTTTAGCCTTGGCGGTGACTGTGTTTCCCTCTAACGGTTGGACTGTTGCCTTCTGTCGGAACTTGGCTGCTGGGAAACCCAGGAGGTTCCCTTCGCTAACGGATTTGACAAATTCACGGCGACTCCTAGCCTTGCCGGGGTCCGTAAGCCCCTGCCAAACGATGCTGGCTTCTCTTTGCGTACCGGTCCGGTACCGCCGGGCCACCGCCCGTCCACGGTCCTTACGGCTGGCTCCAATAGGCCTCTCCTGCAGACGGTCACCACCGTCTGCCAACCTTGCTGTTCCGTCCGGGCCACACACCCGGACCACTTTCTGTCTGCTCCTTTACCACTTCACTCTCAAACTGAAACTCTACTGCAAACTGACTCTTTTTCCCGCCTCCAGGACTGTGAACTCCTCGGTGTGCGAGCCAACCGCCTGGCCCACCCCCTGGTGTGAACATCAGCCCCTGGAGGGAGGCAACAAGGGTTTTTGTCTGACTTTGGTGTGCCTGACCGGGAGTGTGGGGTGTGTTGGTGTAGTGCTTGTGACGTCCTGGCTTGCCCAGGGCGCCACAAGTGCATTTGGAATTTTTTGTGAATTTACACTTTTAAATTTTTTCGCACACCAAGCAGTGCTGGCTCCCCCCCTCTTTGACATTAAACGAATGTGACAATTCTGGGCAGCTGGTATTTTTGGACTAGGGGGGCCATTATCCATAGCTCCTCCCATCCTGATAATACCAGCCCTCACATGTCTGCTTTACTGTGACTGAATATCAAAAATGGGGGTACTCTAGACCTTTTTCCCCCTCTAGTTTGACAGCCACAGGTGGGGGATGCAGCCTGCTGCTGCTGTTTTACCCGCACTGGCTATCAAAATAGAGTGGGAGCTCACGTCATTAGTTTTTTAAAAATATTTATTAATTTCTTTTTACACTACTATACAGCAAACTAACTGCAACCAATCACAGACATTGGAACAGAGAGTGGGCGGGAGAAGCAGTGAATAATGCTGAATCTTAATTAGCAACCTGGAAGAGAGTCTGACTGCGGTATGATCCTACGAGAAACACGGTATGCACAACTATCTTGCTCTTACTATCATTTAACTTCCATATGCAGCCCTTTAGTGCTTACTATGGCCATTTTAGAGCCCAAACTTCTCATCCCCATTGACTGGTATGGGTTTCGTTGTTCGAGGTCAAGTTGGGACGTTGAATTCAAATTTTTGTTTGATTTGTGCTGATCCACCGAACCCGAATATCCACAGGTCCACTCATCAATGATGAACCATCCAAAAGGTTTAAATGAAAACTGTAATATTAGTATGTTCTTAACAAAGAATTGGCTGAGATTCATAAATGAGGGCGTTTTGATAGGTATTAATTTTTTTCTAAAGTTTTTGGGAAGTCTCCAAAATAATACATTGATAGGTAGGGATTAGATACATGCTCAGAAAGTAAAATGTAACAACAATCATGCAAATTGTATAGGCGCAAATAGAGGTCCAACTTAGAGGGTAGGAAGGGCAACACATTTGAATTGGCCACTAAACAGGTAACCTAATTACAATTATGGTGGCACACTCTGATTGTGGGTATAAGGGAACCTAAGCAGATGACCATGCTGTTACTGAAAATAAATCTCTAAACAAAGACGTACACTGTTATTACTAAAGATGAACAAACATTTTCGAAAAGGTTCACGAATTTCAAATTCGGCATTAGACTTGCGCATTCGAGTTCAGATTATCGAGCACTTTTCTCAAAATTGGTAGAATTTGGCCTATTCTTCTACCTAAGTATCACTTTGGCTAGGATAGTGGTGCTGTACGATGAACGGGGCGTAGGTGTTTGGTGATGGGGAGTGGTGGGGAGAGGTCAGAGCAGCGAACTGTTTTTTCTTAACGTAATGTGCAGATGTTCCAGCAGCCAATCAATGTACAAACCATTCACAATGTTGAAACACAAGGGTTTGTGTCATTGGCTGCCTAAGTTACACAAATAGTCACTTCATAATCTAAATAGTTATTGATAATTTTGTGCTCTTGCCAGCAAATGAAATTTCAATTGCAATTGCTGCTGATATTACTAACAATTGCCTTAATTTTAACTTAATTTGAAAGCTGTAAATGCTGGCCTAGACCCTGCCTCATGCATGTGTGACTACTTCACCATGACACTATTGGTACTCTGGGGAAATTGATGTCAATATTGGTGCTACCAGACTTTGGCTGAGCAGAAAAGCAGTTTGAGTTGTTGCATGAGGTATGAAGCTCCTGACACAGTAGACCTACATCGGTCACTCATCTACCTTAATATTTCTTACTAGAAGGTGGCCCAATTCTAACGCATCGGGTATTCTAGAATTTATTGTGTAGTTAATGTATGATTTTTGTTATATACTGTATATAGAGGTTGTTGTGTGTAGTTGCCAAGTGTTTGTGTAGGGAGCTGTAAATGTCTTCACAGATGCAACAGCTGAGCAGCGACGTCGCAGGGATCTTGAAGACAATGCAGCTCAAGTACAGCAATCCCAAATATGATTATGTATAACAGCAATAAAATTCAATCCTTTATTAGTATTGATTTAAAAAAGAAGAATCCAAGTTCCTCTTGTTCCACAAATCAATTCAACAAGCCATCACCATGTGTAATTGGATTCAAAATACCCAATCTGTAGGTCATCGGACCATATATATGGGAATACACACAGTGGTGGCCACTAGATCAAAAAAACACAACAAAAAAACACACCAAACATAAATGAAGTATTATTGCCAAGATCAAGGACAGTGGTCCAGAAAAATAAACTTAGCAGAAAAAATTAATATACCTAAAAAAATATGTCACATTTCCGTATATGCTGACAATGGTCAGACAATAAGACATATCAACATATATTAGGCATATATAAAAAGGAATGGTCTCACCACATCCTTTCACAAGAGGCGACCAGGACCTAATATATATGTAGCACTATGTCCCCTGAGGAGTCAATGTGGATGAAACGCGTTGGGACGCCTATAGGGTCAGCTTAGGGGGTCCAGCTTTGCATTATTAGATGTGGTCCGTCCTTGTCAGGACGGAAGTTTGGGGCAGCAGGCAAATTTGTTATTTTGTCTCCAGATTGGATAGAGAGAGTGTATGCTGAATGGCATGCTATACCTAGCATCCGGATGGAGAGACTGCTTGCCCTCTTGTGAAAGGATGTGGTGAGACCATTCCTTTTTATATATGCCTAATATATGTTGATATGTCTTATTGTCTGACCATTGTCAGCATATACGGAATTGTGACATATTTTTTTAGGTATATTAATTTTTTCTGCTAAGTTTATTTTTCTGGACCACTGTCCTTGATCTTGGCAATAATACTTCATTTATGTTTGGTGTGTTTTTTTGTTGTGTTTTTTTGATCTAGTGGCCACCACTGTGTGTATTCCCATATATATGGTCCGATGACCTACAGATTGGGTATTTTGAATCCAATTACACATGGTGATGGCTTGTTGAATTGATTTGTGGAACAAGAGGAACTTGGATTCTTCTTTTTTAAATCAATACTAATAAAGGATTGAATTTTATTGCTGTTATACATAATCATATTTGGGATTGCTGTACCTTATCTAATATTGGTTATGGCAGGGTTCCTATCCACGGGACTTAACACTGAGGAATGGCTAGTTGAGGCTAGAAATGTATTTTCGGACAAAGAGTTCACACAAAAAAGATATACACCTTCCTATGGGGCGGCCTTTAATGAACTGACACAGATATATAGGGACCAGATCGTCTCCTGGTGGGAGGTCCAGTCTTTGGAGAGCTACATTAAGGGGTGCTTCACACACAGCGCGCTCACTGCCGAGATCGCTGCTGAGTCACGCTTTTTGTGACGCAGCAGTGACCTCATTAGCGATCTCGCTGTGTGTGACACTGAGCAGCGATCTGGCCCCTGCTGCGAGATCGCTGCTCGTTACACACAGCCCTGGTTCGTTTTCTTCAAAGCCGCTCTCCCGCTGTGACACACAGATCACTGTGTGTGACAGCGAGAGAGCGACAAATGAAGCGAGCAGGGAGCAGGAGCCGGCGTCTGACAGCTGAGGTAAGCTGTATCCAAGATAAACATCGGGTAACCAAGGTGGTTACCCGATATTTACCTTAGTTACCAGCCTCTGCAGCTCCCACGCTGCCTGTGCTGCCGGCTCCGGCTCTCTGCACATGTAGCTGCTGTACACATCGGGTTAATTAACCCGATGTGTACAGCAGCTAGGAGAGCAAGGAGCCAGCGCTAAGCGGTGTGCGCGGCTCCCTGCTCTCTGCACATGTAGCTGCATTACACATCGGGTTAATTAACCCGATGTGTACTGTAGCTAGGAGAGCAAGGAGCCAGCGCTCAGTGTGCGCGGCTCCCTGCTCCCTGCACACACAGCTGTGCGCTGGTAACTAATGTAAACATCGGGTAACCATACCCGATGTTTACCTTAGTTACCAATCTCCGCAGCTTCCAGATGGCGGCTCCGTGCAAGCGCAGCGTCGCTTGCACGTCGCTGCTGGCTGGAGGCTGTTCACTGGTCGCTGGTGAGATCTGCCTGTTTGACAGCTCACCAGCGACCATGTAGCGATGCAGCAGCGATCCTGACCAGGTCAGATCGCTGGTCGGATCGCTGCTGCATCGCTAAGTGTGAAGGTACCCTAAGGCTGGAATTGTCCCGAGGGGACTCAGAATCCAATTATCTGTTGGTCCACGCTATAAAAGCGCCTCCTTTGTTACCAACTGGGAAAGAGAGGCCACCAACAGTTCTTTAAAGCTTATGCAGATTATGTTGGAGGAAGAGAAGGCCACTCTTTCACAGTTGAACATTAAGCTCAAAGAATCTATTGAGGTCACTAAAAAATACGTTAGCGAACCAGATTTTGCTAATAAAGAGAAAAAATTGCATGACAGTCTTGAACGGTTCCAATACCATTTAAAGGAACGAAAGCATAAGCAATATAACTGGGACATTCTAGATTTTAAGGATAACCGGGCCTATCAGGTTATCAATAATCAACCAATAGTTGACATTCCACCCGTAGTCCCATCCTCTACTGATACTGAAACCTCGGATACCGAGGGATTCAGGAAATCAAAAAAACACAAAAATAAAAGTAGAGGAAGAGGAAGAGGAGGTTTTAGATCAGGGGAGAGATCGGACTATTCCTCCCCACCCCATTCCTTTGAACCCCATTTTCTGAGGAACCGTCAGTTCCACAGAGGCAAATGACACCCAATATAGAGGTCATCAATCTGTCCAAAAAAATGCTAAGTCCAGTAGAAACAGGCCTTCTTAAAAGAGGGTTATCTTTTGTTCCGACATCCAACTTTGACTTGTTCGAATCTATTAAGGACCTCAACCTCTTCCTTAGGAAGTTGAGGTGGAGGAAAGATTTCCTCAAACAGGATGCTAAGATCTGCCTGGATTTGGATATTCCGGCCGACCTTTTACCGGATATTAGACTCTTGAACAGTCTCGAGCTGGAAGATCCTAATTTGGTGGGCCGGGGTCCTTTCACAACCCTCAAAAATAAGAGTTCCAAAAATCCACCTTTAATGTCGGATTTGTCGGCTATTGACATATTTGAGGAGTTGGTCACGAAAGAATTAAAGGACCTAGCTGTGACTGATATTTTTTCAAAATACAATTTGGACAGAATGGAAATACAGGCCCTGAAAGATTTGGAGCGTGACGACCACATTGTCATAAAACCCTCGGATAAGGGTGGCAATGTGGTCGTCATGGATACAGGGAAATATGTTGACCTCTGTTTTGGGTTGCTGAATGACCGGGATACTTATGAGGTGCTCCCGGGGAATCCAACTAGGGCGCACCTGGAGGAACTAAGGACAATTTTGGATGAGGGTTTAAGTATGGAAGTTATTGACAAGTCCGAATATGACTTCCTTTTTCAAAAAAACCCTGTTATGGCAACCTTTTATTGTCTTCCAAAGGTGCACAAAGGGTTGGATCCCCTGAGGGGGAGACCCATAGTCTCTGGCATCAACAGTCTTACTCAAAATTGTGGAATCTACTTGGACCGTGTCCTCAGACCGTTTGTTATGGCCTTGTAGTCACATGTACAGGACACACCAGATCTGTTACGTAAATTAGAGGGCATCAATATACAGGCTGATACCACTCTTGGCAGTATTGATGTGGAGGCTCTCTACTCCTCCATCCCACATGATAAGGGGATGGAGGCGGTGAGATATTTTCTCTCAATGAGAGGGACCCAGTACCGACAACATACCGTAATGAATTTGTGTTGAAACTTCTCTATTTTTGTTTGACAAAAAACGTATTTCTCTTCGATGGACGTTTCTACCACCAACTCAGGGGCATTGCGATGGGGAGCCCTTGTGCCCCCTCGTACGCCAACTTGCTCCTGGGTTGGTGGGAGGAGACTATGATTTTTACACCTGAAACGGAAGAGGTAACGTGTCATTTTGAGATCTGGACACGCTACATAGACGACATCCTGGTTGTCTGGAGTGGACCCAGGGATGATCTGTCGAAATATGTAGCGGACCTTAATGTGAATAATATCGGTTTGAAATTCACATCTGTTTTTGAGGAGGGGGGCATGTTGCCCTTTCTTGACATACTGATTCACAGGGATACTGAAGGAGGCCTCCATACATGCACCTACTATAAACCAACAGCATCGAATTCCCTACTCCGATGGGATAGCTGTCACCCTCAACATCTTAAACGGGGGATCCCAAAAGGGCAATTTCTCCGAATTAGAAGAAATTGCTCTAAGGAGGGGGATTTTCGAGCTCAGGCCAAAGATCTGGGGGAAAGGTTCCGAGAGAGGGGGTACCCTAAAACTATCATCAAGAAGGCCTTTGATGAGGCTAAGGAGAGACCTAGATTGGAACTATTGATTTCTAGAAAAAGGAATGACATACAGGATGGATCAAATAGGTTCATCACTACTTTTGATAATGGCGCGGACAGCGTACGCCACATTTTCAATAAACATTGGTCAATCCTAAGGATGGACAGGGATCTTCATCCGATTTTGCCTGAGCAACCGCAGATCACCTATAGAAAAGGCAAATCCCTGGCAGATTGTTTAGTCCATAGCCATTTTACACGAACAGTCGAGGAGAATTGGCTGACAAAAGGTGTGAAGGGCTGCTTTAAATGTTCAGGGTGTATTGCTTGCCCGGTCATACGGGTTACCAAGACGTTCAGGAGCAATGTGACTTCAGAAGAATTTATAATTCGACATTTTATCAACTGCCGCACACAAGGGGTCGTTTACAAAATTGATTGTGTGTGTGGCCTCGAATATATTGGAAAAACTATCCGTGAATTTAGAAGGAGGATAGGTGAGCATTTGGGCGATGTGGAACATCGGAGGGACACTGCTGTGGCCAGACATGTCAATGAGAAGCACGGGGGTGATCCTCGTGTATTGAGATTTACAGGGATCGATAAAGTCCTGAGACCAAAAAGGGGAGGGGATTGGGATAGACTTGTCCTTCAGAGAGAGACTAGATGGATGTTCAAGCTCGAAACCCTGTCCCCTAAAGGTCTGAATGAGCAATTGCTCTTCAATAGTTTTATTTAGTATCCGTGGATGGTATATCCTTGCAATTCATAACTATCCCACCTGTCCTTGAGTCCTCTGGTTGGAGGTAGCATGGTGGCATATTCCTCCTTTTTTTTTCATGTCACCGTATATGCTTTTTCTAACTAGTGCTATTGGATCATTAAGGCTATCCACACCGGTTGGTGTTGGATTTACACACAATATTTTGAAAACCAATGTATCTGTGGATTTATTCTTGGCCCTTTTTGAATACACTGTAATAAAAATGGTGCCTTTTTGGCAGGTTTTGGGCCATACTGTTTCCCGTAATTATTTTCACTACACTAACCAACTTGATGGCCCCTCACCTATAAATTAGATGGGAATTTCATCCCGTAATGTTTGAATGATGGGGGGTGTGCATATTGGTTGGGGGAATCCTTTATGTTCATGGCCCTGGCCAATGAATGGCGTTGTGGGGTCAGAATGTGTGGCATTTGGATGATCCGCCCCCTGTGTGACGCTCCCGTGTGGTAGGTCGTAGGTTTTCTATCACAGACCGGGGTATATGCCTCCGATTGGGGCGCGCGCCTCCGTGGTGGAGCGCGCGCCGCCTTTTGAGTTGTCATGGAGGCATGCGGCATTCGAGGGCGGGATCTTCCTCTTGCTGTCACGTATCTCCCTTGGTTGGGGGCGGTGCCCATGTCGAGCTCTGACAGAGCGCACGCCCCTTGGGACACTGTGAGCAGGTACGTCACGGGTGAGGAGGATCTTTTCCCTCTGGCACTGCCTACTCTGATGGCAAGGGGCGTTCCCCAGATGGAATGCTGGGGGTATGCGCGCCCTGATTCGTATTCGTTGGTGGGTACGTTACGGGAAGCATGCGACATTTGAGGGTGGGATCTTCCTCTTGTTGTGACGTATCTCCCTCGGTTGGGGGCGGTGCCCACGTTGAGCGCTAGCAGAGCGCACGCCCCTTGGGATACTGTGAGGAGGTACGTCACGAGTGAGGAGGAGCTTTCCCCTCTGGTGCTGCCTACGTCTGATGATAAGGGGCGTTCCCCAGATGGGGGTGTGCGCGCCCTGATTCGTATTCACTGGTAGACACGTCACGGGCATGGGGGAGGATTCCACCCGGATGTGATTGACGTCACCGACTGTGAGGGGCGTTCCCTAGGGGGAGCGCGCGCTGAGCTGTCTAGGACGCCGACATACACGTGCTGTGAACAGACGGGACAATGTGAATATCCACACGATAGTAATAGAGTTAAACATCAGGTGAGAGTTACCTCATGATTGGAGGAACCATACTAACATCCTGTATAAAAGACCCCACCTTCATGGGCCAGCTTCCTTTGACATTATGAGCATGTGAGGGCTGGCGACCAGGACCTAATATATATGTAGCACTATGTCCCCTGAGGAGTCAATGTGGACGAAACGCGTCGGGACGCCTATAGGGTCAGCTTAGGGGGTCCAGCTTTGCATTATTAGATGTGGTCCGTCCTTGTCAGGACGGAAGTTTGGGGCAGCAGGCAAATTTGTTATTTTAGATCAAGCCAAACAACATAGGTTGGATAACCATTGCATCAATTTAAAGCCAGCGAAACAAATGGTATAACTCCAATGTAATAAAATATTAATTTTTATTGAAAAAATTTAAAATCAAGACATAAATAGACAAACAACTTTCTCAGCAGTAAATCCTCAATTGAAGGTAGTCCGGTATCGTATATAATTGGTGTAATACATAAGACAATTACATTATATGTTTAACATGCAAACAGCATTAATGTAACAGTACTGTTCCTGGGAGAAAGGATATACCAGTCACTCTCGGGGTTTCAACAATCCATCACCCTCGGAAGTGGTACCAACCCATGGAACACTCATATCCTGTGACTAAACATACAATGTTTTCATTCTAATATCGGCCGCTGGTTGGTGATGATATTCAATCCCTGCTCATAAGTGAGCTAGGGTACACTCACACATTTGCTGGGGTTTAACCATATATCACCCTCACGGATAAAGTGATCCTAGTGAGTGGGGAAACCAACAGTATACTGACCAGTAAAAATGAATACCGCGACACCTGCCTGTCCCAACGCGCGTTTCCACCCTTCTTCTTCAGGGGAAGTATGCTGGGTGAATGTGAATCAGGGGTATAAATGCCCCGGGCAATCAAACCGTAATTAAGAAAGTATGTGCAAACCTCCTTACTTGAATTATGTGTTCAAAACCACGTGGCCGTCTCTAGCACGTCACTTCCCCCCATCATGTTGTCGGCTATCATAGCCAATCATTGTATTTTACGTCAGTAAAACGGGTGCATGGTAGTTATACTTCCCCTCCGGGTGGCCGGACCTATCCTCACCTACCATATTCTAAGGACATCAAAAATTCAGCCCGGTGTAATATAGGGGGATATATCGGCACCTCCAGCCGCATTGGCAACCTTAAA
Source organism: Anomaloglossus baeobatrachus (assembly GCF_048569485.1). Taxonomy (NCBI): domain Eukaryota; kingdom Metazoa; phylum Chordata; class Amphibia; order Anura; family Aromobatidae; genus Anomaloglossus; species Anomaloglossus baeobatrachus. Next base: position 293,095,340 of record NC_134355.1, read on the forward strand.
AGTCCAGTTATAATTATAATAAATATGCGTTTGGAAACATACTTCCGAGTGGAAGGCATCCCTTGGTTGTGACGCAACCCTCCATGCTCCAATCGGGTATCGCCACGTCTCAACCAGTGACAGGTCGGCCAGACACGTCAGTCCGCCCAACAGGCAACTCAACTGGGCATGCGCGGACATGACGTAGTTACCCAACAGGCGAATAGGATACCTTAACTGTATGTCCAATCACACGCCGGCCTGAACATTAATTTGCCACGGCATGTAAACAATGCTGGTTCATGTGCACACTGAAACGTCTGTAGTTGCGTAAAAAAGAGGGGTTTTTTTAGTCGGGGAAAGCCGTATAGGAATAGGAAAATTTCGGAACCGTTGTTTTAAATACAAAATTAGACCAGTGGAAGGTGAGAGAAATGAGGGGGAGGGGGGGGGGGGAAAGGGGAAGGGGCGGAAACGGAAGATACAAAAAGTGAGCACATATGCATCTCCTTTCTATGCACATTAACCATCATGATGAACATAACATTTTTCATTGCATATTAGCCCCAATGGAGCCTCTAGGATATTACACATGGAAAAACCTGTATGGAGATGGAAAAAATATATCGGGACCATTGTTTTAAATGCAAGTTAGACAAGGAGGGGGGGGGGGGAGAGGGAGGGGAAGGGGGAGGAGGGGGGAAGGGGGCGGGAATAAATGCAAGGTATGTCCCTTCAGTGCCCATTAATCATCCTGACGGACGCAACAGCCTAAAAAATTTTTTTGGCCATACACACGTCCGGCGGCATGGATATCAAACAACATCTTCCATTGCATACTAACCACAATAAAGCCCCTGGGACATCACATATCATCACTCCCTCAAAAGGCCTGTTTTAAATTACCTTTATGTTCATTAAATAATTGTCCCAGATTTTTGCCAAACCCCTTATGGTGTACGTCGTTGGGCTTGATAGCACGGTAACCAAGGGGACAGGAGTCAGCCTCCCCCCCACCGCGACATCCCGCATGACCAGGCCCGCCGGACCCTAGTTCCGACAAACCCGGCCACCGAGACGCCGCGGTGCAGAAGAGACCCCCATGATCCCAATGGTCCTGCGCTGTGCCCTAAGAAAAAAAAAAAAAAAAAAAAAAAAAAAGAGTAATAATAGGTAATAATAGTAAGTAGGGAAGAGAAAGTGTCCATTGTCTCTCGATGGTCCATCAATTCCACGGACATCCGAAAATGCATGCCAACCAAAATATCCAGGAGTGTTTTAGATTCCTAAGGGGAAATGCACATATTAATTAAAAAAATAAACATCATTGATATTCATCCCTAGGGTCCTAGTTATCAGGAGGCGAGAGTCCAGGGCCCCATATCCAAGATCCACATCACTGTTGAAAAGACTAGCTAAACTAATTAAAACATTAAAAGTTATTTAAAACATAGCTTCAAATCCTCGTTCAACCTACAGAAAAGAACCAAAACCAAAGTGCTCATTGAGCCCCTTGGGTGCCACAGTATCTAATAGGTAGATCCATTTACTTTCCAGTCTACCCAGGATTGTATTAAAGTCTCCCCCCCTGGGATCTTCATTGATTTGATCTATCGCCTTAATTTTTAGTGAGGCGGGATTTGAGTTGTGAAATCGTCGATAGTGCCTAGGAAGGGTCTTAAGATGTTCATTCTCCAAAGCAGTTTTGGATTTTTCAATATCGCGTACATGCTCACGTGTACGGATCTTGAGTTCTCTGCTAGTAAGGCCAACATAGAATTTGCCACAACCACAAGTAGCTTGATAGACTACGTTTTTAGATGAGCATGTCAGATGTTGTCTGATGGTGTACTCCCTCGATTCTCTATTACCCATAAAGGTTTTGGATTTAACCATGTTGAGACAGCCTTTGCATGTCCCACACGGGAAGAAGCCGGGAGAGAGAGGGGTTTTCCATGCATTTTTAGGGCCTTGATAAGCACTGTGGACTAATATATCCCTAAGGTTTTTTGATCGTCGAGCTGTGACCAAAGGGTGATCAGGGAGACACCTTTTCAAAATGGGGTCCATCATTAACACTTGCCAGTGCTTATCAAGGATCCATCGAAGATCACTCCAATGATTACTGTAAGTGGTGATCATCCGAACCGGTTGTTCCGCTTTGGTCGATTCCTGATTAGAGTACAGCAACTGTTCCCTGGTAGTATTTAAGGCTCTCCTGTGCCCCTTACGAACACATTTCTTACTGTAGCCTCTTTTCAGGAACCGATCAGTTAGATCCTCAGCTTGAGTGTCAAATTTCTCTTTGGAAGAGCAGATTCTCTTAGCTCTCAGGAACTGGGATACAGGAATGCTCCTGATAGTTGAGGGATGGTGACACGATTGAGCATGGAGGAGAGTATTGGTGGATGTCGGTTTTCTGAAAACATCAGTACCTATGTCCCCATTAGGAGAAGCACAAATCTTGATGTCCAAAAATTCCACTGAACGACCATACTTATATGTCAAAAATATATTCTTGTTGTTGGAATTAAGATGATTCATGAAAACATCCAGCTGCTCAACCGTGCCCTCCCAGATGAACCAAATATCGTCTATGTACCTGATCCAATTCTGGACCAGGCATACAGACTCCTCCGGCTCTGTCTGGAATATTTGCCGTTCCCATTCCCCCAGAAACAGGTTAGCATATGAGGGGGCACAGGCCGCCCCCATTGCTGTTCCCTGCATCTGGAGGAAGATTTCATCCCTGAACATGAAACAATTATGCTGCAGGATGAAATTAAGCAGGGTTAGTAAAAGATCCACCAGTCCTTGTTCCAAGTTGCTGGATTGTAGAAAAAATCTGACCGCTCTCATTCCATCCTGGTGTCTGATGGAAGAGTATAGAGCCTCCACGTCAGCTGTTACCATCAACGCATTCCTCCCTATATTAAGGTTATCAATTCTTCTCAAAGCTGTAGTGGTGTCCTTAATATGTGATGGCAAAGTAAGGACTAGTGGCTGTAGATAAAATTCAATGAACTCACATACCCTCTCACATAGCCCACCGTTGCCGGAGACTATGGGTCTTCCGGGAGGGTTATGTGGGTTCTTATGCAGCTTCGGCAGTATATAGAAGGTTGGCATCCGTGGATTGGCAACCAGCAATGAATCAAAGATTTTCTTAGGGATATACCCCATTTGAAAAGCTCTGTCAAGAATTTCGAAAAGCTCTGCCCGATATTTTGTCAGGGGATTAAATGGCAGCTTTCTATAGTTGTCAGTATTTTTCAAAATTTTATATACCTGCGCCTCATATTGAGTGTTAGGCCAGATGACCAAATTCCCGCCTTTATCTGCGGGTTTAATAGTGACTCCAGGCAGCTCTTGCAGTTCTTTAAGTGCTTTTCTTTCTGCATAGTTAAGATTAGAGGACTGGTGCCTGTGAAGCTCCAAGTTCTCAATCTCTTTGCTGACCAATTTTACGAAAATATCCACCGCAGGGCATGAGCTGAACGGAGGAAATTTTCTTGATCTTGGATAGAGGTGCCTTGGAAAGCTCTCAGCCTCCTGTACTGATTCCTCTAAGGGCTCACTTGTTGACCCAACTCCCAATGGTTCACTTACATAGTCATCCATGGGTCCAATGTCCCCCTCCATGGCCAAGGAATTCAGAACTGATATGGCTTCCTGTTCTTTTTTGGAGCTGTAAATTTCTCCTAGATTAGATTGATAAAAGAAACGTTTGAGTATGATCTTTCTTGCAAAAAGATGTAGATCCTTTACAGTAGTAAATTTATTAAGGTTACTGGAGGGTGAAAAGGACAATCCCTTCTCCAGTACCCTTATTTGATGGTCTGATAATGAAAGTGTAGATAAATTGATTACCTTGAGTTGGTCATCACGGACGAAGCCCTCATGGTGGTATATTTTGGGCTGGGTCCTATTCTTCTCCCACTGTCTAGTTCTCATATGTCTTCTATCCCATGTCTCAACCTCGCTTAAGGAACTTTCCCCTTCGCTGTTAGACGCAGTTGAAGAGATAGAAAGATTCCTTGATTGCATTTTTTCTTTAGTTTTGGGGATTTGCCATCTGAAGATCTTCTGGGACTCAAAGTCCGCCACATCTCGGTGGAATTTCTTCCCTTTCAGTTGGCTAATCTCTACCTCCCATTTCTCAATGTCCTTTTCCAACTCAGAAAAAAATTTACTCACTGCCAATTCTTCAATATCCTTGGTTAGGTTCTTTTGTAGTTCCTCCAACTCCAAATCAAGAGCCGCCAGAGATAGTGCATTTTTATCAACGATGATTCGCATAAATTCATTTGAGCATACAAGGGAGGCTTCAATCCACCTTTTAATCAAATGTTCATCTTCCAAGGGGAATGTAGGGTAGATCTGGACTCTCAAACCTCTGGGCACTATTTTGGCCAATAGATAATTCTCCATGGAAGTTTTGGTCCACCATAATTTCATTTTTTTATGCGTCAAATTTTTATATTTGTTAAATCTTTCCTTTTCAGTTGAACGAGGATTATTAAAATCAGTTGAGGACCCCTGCTGGAATATATTAGTAGCCTTGTTACGCCAGGAAACCTCCTTGGCTTTGAAATCCATATCTGGTCAATTAGTGACCTGATTCTGTAACAAAACAGATATATAATATTAGATCAAGCCAAACAACATAGGTTGGATAACCATTGCATCAATTTAAAGCCAGCGAAACAAATGGTATAACTCCAATGTAATAAAATATTAATTTTTATTGAAAAAATTTAAAATCAAGACATAAATAGACAAACAACTTTCTCAGCAGTAAATCCTCAATTGAAGGTAGTCCGGTATCGTATATAATTGGTGTAATACATAAGACAATTACATTATATGTTTAACATGCAAACAGCATTAATGTAACAGTACTGTTCCTGGGAGAAAGGATATACCAGTCACTCTCGGGGTTTCAACAATCCATCACCCTCGGAAGTGGTACCAACCCATGGAACACTCATATCCTGTGACTAAACATACAATGTTTTCATTCTAATATCGGCCGCTGGTTGGTGATGATATTCAATCCCTGCTCATAAGTGAGCTAGGGTACACTCACACATTTGCTGGGGTTTAACCATATATCACCCTCACGGATAAAGTGATCCTAGTGAGTGGGGAAACCAACAGTATACTGACCAGTAAAAATGAATACCGCGACACCTGCCTGTCCCAACGCGCGTTTCCACCCTTCTTCTTCAGGGGACGTATGCTGGGTGAATGTGAATCAGGGGTATAAATGCCCCGGGCAATCAAACCGTAATTAAGAAAGTATGTGCAAACCTCCTTACTTGAATTATGTGTTCAAAACCACGTGGCCGTCTCTAGCACGTCACTTCCCCCCATCATGTTGTCGGCTATCATAGCCAATCATTGTATTTTACGTCAGTAAAACGGGTGCATGGTAGTTATACTTCCCCTCCGGGTGGCCGGACCTATCCTCACCTACCATATTCTAAGGACATCAAAAATTCAGCCCGGTGTAATATAGGGGGATATATCGGCACCTCCAGCCGCATTGGCAACCTTAAAAGTTGCCTCATTTCTCTCACCTTCCACTGGTCTAATTTTGTATTTAAAACAACGGTTCCGAAATTTTCCTATTCCTATACGGCTTTCCCCGACTAAAAAAACCCCTCTTTTTTACGCAACTACAGACGTTTCAGTGTGCACATGAACCAGCATTGTTTACATGCCGTGGCAAATTAATGTTCAGGCCGGCGTGTGATTGGACATACAGTTAAGGTATCCTATTCGCCTGTTGGGTAACTACGTCATGTCCGCGCATGCCCAGTTGAGTTGCCTGTTGGGCGGACTGACGTGTCTGGCCGACCTGTCACTGGTTGAGATGTGGCGATACCCGATTGGAGCATGGAGGGTTGCGTCACAACCAAGGGATGCCTTCCACTCGGAAGTATGTTTCCAAACGCATATTTATTATAATTATAACTGGACTTTTAAGGTTGCCAATGCGGCTGGAGGTGCCGATATATCCCCCTATATTACACCGGGCTGAATTTTTGATGTCCTTAGAATATGGTAGGTGAGGATAGGTCCGGCCACCCGGAGGGGAAGTATAACTACCATGCACCCGTTTTACTGACGTAAAATACAATGATTGGCTATGATAGCCGACAACATGATGGGGGGAAGTGACGTGCTAGAGACGGCCACGTGGTTTTGAACACATAATTCAAGTAAGGAGGTTTGCACATACTTTCTTAATTACGGTTTGATTGCCCGGGGCATTTATTCCCGCTGATTCACATTCACCCAGCATACGTCCCCTGAAGAAGAAGGGTGGAAACGCGCGTTGGGACAGGCAGGTGTCGCGGTATTCATTTTTACTGGTCAGTATACTGTTGGTTTCCCCACTCACTAGGATCACTTTATCCGTGAGGGTGATATATGGTTAAACCCCAGCAAATGTGTGAGTGTACCCTAGCTCACTTATGAGCAGGGATTGAATATCATCACCAACCAGCGGCCGATATTAGAATGAAAACATTGTATGTTTAGTCACAGGATATGAGTGTTCCATGGATTGGTACCACTTCCGAGGGTGATGGATTGTTGAAACCCCGAGAGTGACTGGTATATCCTTTCTCCCAGGAACAGTACTGTTACATTAATGCTGTTTGCATGTTAAACATATAATGTAATTGTCTTATGTATTACACCAATTATATACGATACCGGACTACCTTCAATTGAGGATTTACTGCTGAGAAAGTTGTTTGTCTATTTATGTCTTGATTTTAAATTTTTTCAATAAAAATTAATATTTTATTACATTGGAGTTATACCATTTGTTTCGCTGGCTTTAAATTGATGCAATGGTTATCCAACCTATGTTGTTTGGCTTGATCTAATATTATATATCTGTTTTGTTACAGAATCAGGTCACTAATTGACCAGATATGGATTTCAAAGCCAAGGAGGTTTCCTGGCGTAACAAGGCTACTAATATATTCCAGCAGGGGTCCTCAACTGATTTTAATAATCCTCGTTCAACTGAAAAGGAAAGATTTAACAAATATAAAAATTTGACGCATAAAAAAATGAAATTATGGTGGACCAAAACTTCCATGGAGAATTATCTATTGGCCAAAATAGTGCCCAGAGGTTTGAGAGTCCAGATCTACCCTACATTCCCCTTGGAAGATGAACATTTGATTAAAAGGTGGATTGAAGCCTCCCTTGTATGCTCAAATGAATTTATGCGAATCATCGTTGATAAAAATGCACTATCTCTGGCGGCTCTTGATTTGGAGTTGGAGGAACTACAAAAGAACCTAACCAAGGATATTGAAGAATTGGCAGTGAGTAAATTTTTTTCTGAGTTGGAAAAGGACATTGAGAAATGGGAGGTAGAGATTAGCCAACTGAAAGGGAAGAAATTCCACCGAGATGTGGCGGACTTTGAGTCCCAGAAGATCTTCAGATGGCAAATCCCCAAAACTAAAGAAAAAATGCAATCAAGGAATCTTTCTATCTCTTCAACTGCGTCTAACAGCGAAGGGGAAAGTTCCTTAAGCGAGGTTGAGACATGGGATAGAAGACATATGAGAACTAGACAGTGGGAGAAGAATAGGACCCAGCCCAAAATATACCACCATGAGGGCTTCGTCCGTGATGACCAACTCAAGGTAATCAATTTATCTACACTTTCATTATCAGACCATCAAATAAGGGTACTGGAGAAGGGATTGTCCTTTTCACCCTCCAGTAACCTTAATAAATTTACTACTGTAAAGGATCTACATCTTTTTGCAAGAAAGATCATACTCAAACGTTTCTTTTATCAATCTAATCTAGGAGAAATTTACAGCTCCAAAAAAGAACAGGAAGCCATATCAGTTCTGAATTCCTTGGCCATGGAGGGGGACATTGGACCCATGGATGACTATGTAAGTGAACCATTGGGAGTTGGGTCAACAAGTGAGCCCTTAGAGGAATCAGTACAGGAGGCTGAGAGCTTTCCAAGGCACCTCTATCCAAGATCAAAAAAATTTCCTCCGTTCAGCTCATGCCCTGCGGTGGATATTTTCGTAAAATTGGTCAGCAAAGAGATTGAGAACTTGGAGCTTCACAGGCACCAGTCCTCTAATCTTAACTATGCAGAAAGAAAAGCACTTAAAGAACTGCAAGAGCTGCCTGGAGTCACTATTAAACCCGCAGATAAAGGCGGGAATTTGGTCATCTGGCCTAACACTCAATATGAGGCGCAGGTATATAAAATTTTGAAAAATACTGACAACTATAGAAAGCTGCCATTTAATCCCCTGACAAAATATCGGGCAGAGCTTTTCGAAATTCTTGACAGAGCTTTTCAAATGGGGTATATCCCTAAGAAAATCTTTGATTCATTGCTGGTTGCCAATCCACGGATGCCAACCTTCTATATACTGCCGAAGCTGCATAAGAACCCACATAACCCTCCCGGAAGACCCATAGTCTCCGGCAACGGTGGGCTATGTGAGAGGGTATGTGAGTTCATTGAATTTTATCTACAGCCACTAGTCCTTACTTTGCCATCACATATTAAGGACACCACTACAGCTTTGAGAAGAATTGATAACCTTAATATAGGGAGGAATGCGTTGATGGTAACAGCTGACGTGGAGGCTCTATACTCTTCCATCAGACACCAGGATGGAATGAGAGCGGTCAGATTTTTTCTACAATCCAGCAACTTGGAACAAGGACTGGTGGATCTTTTACTAACCCTGCTTAATTTCATCCTGCAGCATAATTGTTTCATGTTCAGGGATGAAATCTTCCTCCAGATGCAGGGAACAGCAATGGGGGCGGCCTGTGCCCCCTCATATGCTAACCTGTTTCTGGGGGAATGGGAACGGCAAATATTCCAGACAGAGCCGGAGGAGTCTGTATGCCTGGTCCAGAATTGGATCAGGTACATAGACGATATTTGGTTCATCTGGGAGGGCACGGTTGAGCAGCTGGATGTTTTCATGAATCATCTTAATTCCAACAACAAGAATATATTTTTGACATATAAGTATGGTCGTTCAGTGGAATTTTTGGACATCAAGATTTGTGCTTCTCCTAATGGGGACATAGGTACTGATGTTTTCAGAAAACCGACATCCACCAATACTCTCCTCCATGCTCAATCGTGTCACCATCCCTCAACTATCAGGAGCATTCCTGTATCCCAGTTCCTGAGAGCTAAGAGAATCTGCTCTTCCAAAGAGAAATTTGACACTCAAGCTGAGGATCTAACTGATCGGTTCCTGAAAAGAGGCTACAGTAAGAAATGTGTTCGTAAGGGGCACAGGAGAGCCTTAAATACTACCAGGGAACAGTTGCTGTACTCTAATCAGGAATCGACCAAAGCGGAACAACCGGTTCGGATGATCACCACTTACAGTAATCATTGGAGTGATCTTCGATGGATCCTTGATAAGCACTGGCAAGTGTTAATGATGGACCCCATTTTGAAAAGGTGTCTCCCTGATCACCCTTTGGTCACAGCTCGACGATCAAAAAACCTTAGGGATATATTAGTCCACAGTGCTTATCAAGGCCCTAAAAATGCATGGAAAACCCCTCTCTCTCCCGGCTTCTTCCCGTGTGGGACATGCAAAGGCTGTCTCAACATGGTTAAATCCAAAACCTTTATGGGTAATAGAGAATCGAGGGAGTACACCATCAGACAACATCTGACATGCTCATCTAAAAACGTAGTCTATCAAGCTACTTGTGGTTGTGGCAAATTCTATGTTGGCCTTACTAGCAGAGAACTCAAGATCCGTACACGTGAGCATGTACGCGATATTGAAAAATCCAAAACTGCTTTGGAGAATGAACATCTTAAGACCCTTCCTAGGCACTATCGACGATTTCACAACTCAAATCCCGCCTCACTAAAAATTAAGGCGATAGATCAAATCAATGAAGATCCCAGGGGGGGAGACTTTAATACAATCCTGGGTAGACTGGAAAGTAAATGGATCTACCTATTAGATACTGTGGCACCCAAGGGGCTCAATGAGCACTTTGGTTTTGGTTCTTTTCTGTAGGTTGAACGAGGATTTGAAGCTATGTTTTAAATAACTTTTAATGTTTTAATTAGTTTAGCTAGTCTTTTCAACAGTGATGTGGATCTTGGATATGGGGCCCTGGACTCTCGCCTCCTGATAACTAGGACCCTAGGGATGAATATCAATGATGTTTATTTTTTTAATTAATATGTGCATTTCCCCTTAGGAATCTAAAACACTCCTGGATATTTTGGTTGGCATGCATTTTCGGATGTCCGTGGAATTGATGGACCATCGAGAGACAATGGACACTTTCTCTTCCCTACTTACTATTATTACCTATTATTACTCTTTTTTTTTTTTTTTTTTTCTTAGGGCACAGCGCAGGACCATTGGGATCACGGGGGTCTCTTCTGCACCGCGGCGTCTCGGTGGCCGGGTTTGTCGGAACTAGGGTCCGGCGGGCCTGGTCATGCGGGATGTCGCGGTGGGGGGGAGGCTGACTCCTGTCCCCTTGGTTACCGTGCTATCAAGCCCAACGACGTACACCATAAGGGGTTTGGCAAAAATCTGGGACAATTATTTAATGAACATAAAGGTAATTTAAAACAGGCCTTTTGAGGGAGTGATGATATGTGATGTCCCAGGGGCTTTATTGTGGTTAGTATGCAATGGAAGATGTTGTTTGATATCCATGCCGCCGGACGTGTGTATGGCCAAAAAAAATTTTTTAGGCTGTTGCGTCCGTCAGGATGATTAATGGGCACTGAAGGGACATACCTTGCATTTATTCCCGCCCCCTTCCCCCCTCCTCCCCCTCCCCCTCCCTCTCCCCCCCCCCCTCCTTGTCTAACTTGCATTTAAAACAATGGTCCCGATATATTTTTTCCATCTCCATACAGGTTTTTCCATGTGTAATATCCTAGAGGCTCCATTGGGGCTAATATGCAATGAAAAATGTTATGTTCATCATGATGGTTAATGTGCATAGAAAGGAGATGCATATGTGCTCACTTTTTGTATCTTCCGTTTCCGCCCCTTCCCCTTTCCCCCCCCCCCCTCCCCCTCATTTCTCTCACCTTCCACTGGTCTAATTTTGTATTTAAAACAACGGTTCCGAAATTTTCCTATTCCTATACGGCTTTCCCCGACTAAAAAAACCCCTCTTTTTTACGCAACTACAGACGTTTCAGTGTGCACATGAACCAGCATTGTTTACATGCCGTGGCAAATTAATGTTCAGGCCGGCGTGTGATTGGACATACAGTTAAGGTATCCTATTCGCCTGTTGGGTAACTACGTCATGTCCGCGCATGCCCAGTTGAGTTGCCTGTTGGGCGGACTGACGTGTCTGGCCGACCTGTCACTGGTTGAGACGTGGCGATACCCGATTGGAGCATGGAGGGTTGCGTCACAACCAAGGGATGCCTTCCACTCGGAAGTATGTTTCCAAACGCATATTTATTATAATTATAACTGGACTTTTAAGGTTGCCAATGCGGCTGGAGGTGCCGATATATCCCCCTATATTACACCGGGCTGAATTTTTGATGTCCTTAGAATATGGTAGGTGAGGATAGGTCCGGCCACCCGGAGGGGAAGTATAACTACCATGCACCCGTTTTACTGACGTAAAATACAATGATTGGCTATGATAGCCGACAACATGATGGGGGGAAGTGACGTGCTAGAGACGGCCACGTGGTTTTGAACACATAATTCAAGTAAGGAGGTTTGCACATACTTTCTTAATTACGGTTTGATTGCCCGGGGCATTTATACCCCTGATTCACATTCACCCAGCATACTTCCCCTGAAGAAGAAGGGTGGAAACGCGCGTTGGGACAGGCAGGTGTCGCGGTATTCATTTTTACTGGTCAGTATACTGTTGGTTTCCCCACTCACTAGGATCACTTTATCCGTGAGGGTGATATATGGTTAAACCCCAGCAAATGTGTGAGTGTACCCTAGCTCACTTATGAGCAGGGATTGAATATCATCACCAACCAGCGGCCGATATTAGAATGAAAACATTGTATGTTTAGTCACAGGATATGAGTGTTCCATGGGTTGGTACCACTTCCGAGGGTGATGGATTGTTGAAACCCCGAGAGTGACTGGTATATCCTTTCTCCCAGGAACAGTACTGTTACATTAATGCTGTTTGCATGTTAAACATATAATGTAATTGTCTTATGTATTACACCAATTATATACGATACCGGACTACCTTCAATTGAGGATTTACTGCTGAGAAAGTTGTTTGTCTATTTATGTCTTGATTTTAAATTTTTTCAATAAAAATTAATATTTTATTACATTGGAGTTATACCATTTGTTTCGCTGGCTTTAAATTTGTTATTTTGTCTCCAGATTGGATAGGGAGAGTGTATGCTGAATGGCATGCTATACCTAGGATCCGGATGGAGAGACTGCTTGCCCTCTTGTGAAAGGATGTGGTGAGACCATTCCTTTTTATATATGCCTAATATATGTTGATATGTCTTATTGTCTGACCATTGTCAGCATATACGGAATTGTGACATATTTTTTTAGGTATATTAATTTTTTCTGCTAAGTTTATTTTTCTGGACCACTGTCCTTGATCTTGGCAATAATACTTCATTTATGTTTGGTGTGTTTTTTTGTTGTGTTTTTTTGATCTAGTGGCCACCACTGTGTGTATTCCCATATATATGGTCCGATGACCTACAGATTGGGTATTTTGAATCCAATTACACATGGTGATGGCTTGTTGAATTGATTTGTGGAACAAGAGGAACTTGGATTCTTCTTTTTTAAATCAATACTAATAAAGGATTGAATTTTATTGCTGTTATACACAGACAATGCAGCTCAAGCCAAAGGCCACGCCAGCAGGAAAGATTCAGCTAGTCGACTGCCCAGAGGATGTCCCCTGGATGAGAGGGAGGACATTGACATACAAAGGACGGAACAGCGACCGGTATGAACAGCTCGTTTGTTATAAGTGTAATAAGACTGGCCATTACACTCGGATCTGTCCTTTAAACGGACAACCCCTTGGGCCAAGGGCCAATCCCCAGGAATAAACTCCCAAGGCCCAGCGGACTTGTGAGAGTGGTATGTAGGGGGATGGCCCATCGTTTCCATCACCCTGAAAGGGATCCCGACCTCTGCACTCCTTGATACCGGCTCCCAGGTAACAACTATTCCCTATGTACTGTATAAGAAGTTTTGGTTAGATGGTGAACTCACCCCGCCAGATGATTGCATAACCATCTACGCCGTCAACGGGTTACTAGTGACTCAAATTGGGTTCAAGGAGGCCATTAAGGTGGGCCGGGTAGAGTTGGCGCGACAAGGACTCATAGTCGTGCAGAATGACCCTAGTGATCGGAACCCTAAGATCATTTTGGGAACAAATATCATTGAGAACTGTATGGGAGAAGTGTTGTTTTTACTCCAACAGCTATCTGAGACTGCAGGAGCAGCGCGACAGAGAGTCCTGCAATGTGAAATCCGAGCCCTCCTGCAGTGGCAACAGGTAAATCTATCTGGAGGTGAAATTGGTGGTGTACGGGTAATGGATGTGGCCCCCCCTTGTAGTGCCCCGCGGAGCGAGATGATGATATGGTGCAGGGCAGCTGTAGGCTCCCATGGACACGATTATCAGGTAGTGGTAGAGCCCCTGCCCTCAGAACATTGGCCCACAGTGTTAACGGCCAGAGGGGTAGTCGATTTCCGGAAGGGGAGGGTGCCCGTGCAAGTGTTGAATTGCAGGGAAGAGGAGGTCATATTGCCCAGATATGCTACAATTGCCAAGCTGTTTACAGTGAACACAGATTCCCTCCATGCAGTAAGCTCCCCAAACCCATCAGATCAGTTCCCTAGTGACAATCCCAAGGGACAGTTAGAGAAACGGTGCTAGGACTTACATGTGGGCACCGACTCTACGCCTTCACATCACAAACAAGGGGTCTACAGGGTTATGCAGGAGTACGAGCAGGTCTTTAGCAAGCATCTACTTGATTTTGGGTGGATAAAAGGGGTACAACACCACATACCCACAGGTGCTCATCCACCCATCAAGGAGATGTATAGGCCCATACCACCTGCCCATTATCAGTACGCCAAGGACATGCTCCGAAACACGAAGGAGGCTGGGGTCATCCGTGATAGTTGAAGTCCCTGGGCAGCTCCCCTGGTGCTAGTGACAAAGAGAGACGGCACTATGAGGATGCACTATGAGGATGTGTGTGGATTACAGACAAATCAACAAGATCACACATAAGGATGCCTATCCCTTACCCCGAATCGAGGAATTGTTAGTAGAGATAAGTGATGTTCGAGGTTCGCCAATTTCATGTTCGAGTGATTTTGGGGGGTGTTCGAGTCGTTCGATGAACTCGAACGATTTGGTAAAAGTTCGGTAGTTCGAGTTACGTTCGAGAACGGTTCGATCAACAAAAAGCCTCGCTAGTTACTAATTACTAATACTTCACTGTAATAGTGTGAGTCAAAGTGATCAAAATTCAGCATATAGTGTGCGGGGGAGACGGGGTTTAGATCAGTGCTGCTGCTGAGTGCTGAAAGAATGCCGATCGCCAATTTTTTTTTTTTTCCCCCTAACCGCCCATACAGTGGGGCAGGCCAGGCTGTCAGCAAATCACAGAGACACACACTGCAAAGTGGATTTTTGCCAGACAAGCAAGGGCATGTGTCATAGGCTGTGCATGTCACATGTCTTTGCTCTATAAGATCCGGCGATTTTCCCCGTCGCCGCCATTAGCTTTTTGTGACGCAACAGCGACCTTGCTAGCGATGTCGCTGTGTGTGACATCCAGCAACAACCTGGCCCCTGCTGTGAGGTCGCCGGTTGTTGCTGAATGTCCTGGAACATTTTTTAGTTGTTGCTCTCCCGCTGTGAAGCAAACATCGCTGTGTGTGACAGCGAGAGAGCAACGAGCTGAATGTGCAGGGAGCAGGGAGCCGGCTTCTGACAGCCTGCGGTAAGCTGTAACCAAGGTAAATATCGGGTAACCAAGCGAAGCGTTTTGCTTGGTTACCCGATATTTACCTTGGTTACTAGCGTCCGATGCTCTCAGGCTGTCAGTGCCGGCTCCCTGCTCCCTGCACGCGGTTTGCTTATTAACCCGATGTGTACTCTGGCTACGAGTGCAGGGAGCCAGCGCTAAGCGGTGTGCACTGGTAACCAAGGTAAATATCAGGTAAGCAAGCGGTTGGTTACTCGATATTTACCTTAGTTACCAAGCGCAGCATCGCTTCCACGCGTCGCTGGTGGTTGGGGGCTGATCAGTGGTCGCTGGTGAGATCTGCCTGTTTGACAGCTCACCAGTGACCATGTAGCGACGCTCCAGCGATCCCTGCCAGGTCAGATTGCTGGTGGGATTGCAAGAGCGTCGCTTAGTGTGACGGTACCTTAAGATGAGTGCACGGCAGGGGGCTACTTTATCTGTGTTAGAAAACACAAAAACCTGAGCTGAAACAATGTTCAGTAAACATGCAACATTAAGCATGTGAATTGCAGCCTTAAGACTAGAAAAAACCAAGGAGAAAAATTGTATGGAAAATACCCTGAATATAAATAAATAAATTGCAAGTGCTTAATAACAGGGTACTTAGTGTATACATTTTTGCAAAAAGGTAAAAAGCTGTCTCACCTCGTCACGGTGTACCCATCTGAGACAGTCCCTAACCTACTGAAGTTAAAAACATTATCAATACCTGACTTGTGTCATGTCAGAACTCCAAAATGGATGGTGGCAAGTGGTTAGCTGTGTCCCAGATAAAATACACAGCAAAGTGAGACGCAATCAGCTGTTCAGTCTCAGTACTAGGAGGGCTGCACCCCCAACTTGCAACCAAGCAAGAAAACATACAAAAAACACAAAAACCTGAGCTGAAACAATGTTCAGTAAACATGCAACATTAAGCATGTGAATTGCAGCCTTAAGACTAGAAAAAACCAAGGAGAAAAATTGTATGGAAAATACCCTGAATATAAATAAATAAATTGCAAGTGCTTAATAACAGGGTACTTAGTGTATACATTTTTGCAAAAAGGTAAAAAGCTGTCTCACCTCGTCACGGTGTACCCATCTGAGACAGTCCCTAACCTACTGAAGTTAAAAACATTATCAATACCTGACTTGTGTCATGTCAGAACTCCAAAATGGATGGTGGCAAGTGGTTAGCTGTGTCCCAGATAAAATACACAGCAAAGTGAGACGCAATCAGCTGTTCAGTCTCAGTACTAGGAGGGCTGCACCCCCAACTTGCAACCAAGCAAGAAAACATACAAAAAACACAAAAACCTGAGCTGAAACAATGTTCAGTAAACATGCAACATTAAGCATGTGAATTGCAGCCTTAAGACTAGAAAAAACCAAGGAGAAAAATTGTATGGAAAATACCCTGAATATAAATAAATAAATTGCAAGTGCTTAATAACAGGGTACTTAGTGTATACATTTTTGCAAAAAGGTAAAAAGCTGTCTCACCTCGTCACGGTGTACCCATCTGAGACAGTCCCTAACCTACTGAAGTTAAAAACATTATCAATACCTGACTTGTGTCATGTCAGAACTCCAAAATGGATGGTGGCAAGTGGTTAGCTGTGTCCCAGATAAAATACACAGCAAAGTGAGACGCAATCAGCTGTTCAGTCTCAGTACTAGGAGGGCTGCACCCCCAACTTGCAACCAAGCAAGAAAACATACAAAAAACACAAAAACCTGAGCTGAAACAATGTTCAGTAAACATGCAACATTAAGCATGTGAATTGCAGCCTTAAGACTAGAAAAAACCAAGGAGAAAAATTGTATGGAAAATACCCTGAATATAAATAAATAAATTGCAAGTGCTTAATAACAGGGTACTTAGTGTATACATTTTTGCAAAAAGGTAAAAAGCTGTCTCACCTCGTCACGGTGTACCCATCTGAGACAGTCCCTAACCTACTGAAGTTAAAAACATTATCAATACCTGACTTGTGTCATGTCAGAACTCCAAAATGGATGGTGGCAAGTGGTTAGCTGTGTCCCAGATAAAATACACAGCAAAGTGAGACGCAATCAGCTGTTCAGTCTCAGTACTAGGAGGGCTGCACCCCCAACTTGCAACCAAGCAAGAAAACATACAAAAAACACAAAAACCTGAGCTGAAACAATGTTCAGTAAACATGCAACATTAAGCATGTGAATTGCAGCCTTAAGACTAGAAAAAACCAAGGAGAAAAATTGTATGGAAAATACCCTGAATATAAATAAATAAATTGCAAGTGCTTAATAACAGGGTACTTAGTGTATACATTTTTGCAAAAAGGTAAAAAGCTGTCTCACCTCGTCACGGTGTACCCATCTGAGACAGTCCCTAACCTACTGAAGTTAAAAACATTATCAATACCTGACTTGTGTCATGTCAGAACTCCAAAATGGATGGTGGCAAGTGGTTAGCTGTGTCCCAGATAAAATACACAGCAAAGTGAGACGCAATCAGCTGTTCAGTCTCAGTACTAGGAGGGCTGCACCCCCAACTTGCAACCAAGCAAGAAAACATACAAAAAACACAAAAACCTGAGCTGAAACAATGTTCAGTAAACATGCAACATTAAGCATGTGAATTGCAGCCTTAAGACTAGAAAAAACCAAGGAGAAAAATTGTATGGAAAATACCCTGAATATAAATAAATAAATTGCAAGTGCTTAATAACAGGGTACTTAGTGTATACATTTTTGCAAAAAGGTAAAAAGCTGTCTCACCTCGTCACGGTGTACCCATCTGAGACAGTCCCTAACCTACTGAAGTTAAAAACATTATCAATACCTGACTTGTGTCATGTCAGAACTCCAAAATGGATGGTGGCAAGTGGTTAGCTGTGTCCCAGATAAAATACACAGCAAAGTGAGACGCAATCAGCTGTTCAGTCTCAGTACTAGGAGGGCTGCACCCCCAACTTGCAACCAAGCAAGAAAACATACAAAAAACACAAAAACCTGAGCTGAAACAATGTTCAGTAAACATGCAACATTAAGCATGTGAATTGCAGCCTTAAGACTAGAAAAAACCAAGGAGAAAAATTGTATGGAAAATACCCTGAATATAAATAAATAAATTGCAAGTGCTTAATAACAGGGTACTTAGTGTATACATTTTTGCAAAAAGGTAAAAAGCTGTCTCACCTCGTCACGGTGTACCCATCTGAGACAGTCCCTAACCTACTGAAGTTAAAAACATTATCAATACCTGACTTGTGTCATGTCAGAACTCCAAAATGGATGGTGGCAAGTGGTTAGCTGTGTCCCAGATAAAATACACAGCAAAGTGAGACGCAATCAGCTGTTCAGTCTCAGTACTAGGAGGGCTGCACCCCCAACTTGCAACCAAGCAAGAAAACATACAAAAAACACAAAAACCTGAGCTGAAACAATGTTCAGTAAACATGCAACATTAAGCATGTGAATTGCAGCCTTAAGACTAGAAAAAACCAAGGAGAAAAATTGTATGGAAAATACCCTGAATATAAATAAATAAATTGCAAGTGCTTAATAACAGGGTACTTAGTGTATACATTTTTGCAAAAAGGTAAAAAGCTGTCTCACCTCGTCACGGTGTACCCATCTGAGACAGTCCCTAACCTACTGAAGTTAAAAACATTATCAATACCTGACTTGTGTCATGTCAGAACTCCAAAATGGATGGTGGCAAGTGGTTAGCTGTGTCCCAGATAAAATACACAGCAAAGTGAGACGCAATCAGCTGTTCAGTCTCAGTACTAGGAGGGCTGCACCCCCAACTTGCAACCAAGCAAGAAAACATACAAAAAACACAAAAACCTGAGCTGAAACAATGTTCAGTAAACATGCAACATTAAGCATGTGAATTGCAGCCTTAAGACTAGAAAAAACCAAGGAGAAAAATTGTATGGAAAATACCCTGAATATAAATAAATAAATTGCAAGTGCTTAATAACAGGGTACTTAGTGTATACATTTTTGCAAAAAGGTAAAAAGCTGTCTCACCTCGTCACGGTGTACCCATCTGAGACAGTCCCTAACCTACTGAAGTTAAAAACATTATCAATACCTGACTTGTGTCATGTCAGAACTCCAAAATGGATGGTGGCAAGTGGTTAGCTGTGTCCCAGATAAAATACACAGCAAAGTGAGACGCAATCAGCTGTTCAGTCTCAGTACTAGGAGGGCTGCACCCCCAACTTGCAACCAAGCAAGAAAACATACAAAAAACACAAAAACCTGAGCTGAAACAATGTTCAGTAAACATGCAACATTAAGCATGTGAATTGCAGCCTTAAGACTAGAAAAAACCAAGGAGAAAAATTGTATGGAAAATACCCTGAATATAAATAAATAAATTGCAAGTGCTTAATAACAGGGTACTTAGTGTATACATTTTTGCAAAAAGGTAAAAAGCTGTCTCACCTCGTCACGGTGTACCCATCTGAGACAGTCCCTAACCTACTGAAGTTAAAAACATTATCAATACCTGACTTGTGTCATGTCAGAACTCCAAAATGGATGGTGGCAAGTGGTTAGCTGTGTCCCAGATAAAATACACAGCAAAGTGAGACGCAATCAGCTGTTCAGTCTCAGTACTAGGAGGGCTGCACCCCCAACTTGCAACCAAGCAAGAAAACATACAAAAAACACAAAAACCTGAGCTGAAACAATGTTCAGTAAACATGCAACATTAAGCATGTGAATTGCAGCCTTAAGACTAGAAAAAACCAAGGAGAAAAATTGTATGGAAAATACCCTGAATATAAATAAATAAATTGCAAGTGCTTAATAACAGGGTACTTAGTGTATACATTTTTGCAAAAAGGTAAAAAGCTGTCTCACCTCGTCACGGTGTACCCATCTGAGACAGTCCCTAACCTACTGAAGTTAAAAACATTATCAATACCTGACTTGTGTCATGTCAGAACTCCAAAATGGATGGTGGCAAGTGGTTAGCTGTGTCCCAGATAAAATACACAGCAAAGTGAGACGCAATCAGCTGTTCAGTCTCAGTACTAGGAGGGCTGCACCCCCAACTTGCAACCAAGCAAGAAAACATACAAAAAATGCAAAAATGTATACACTAAGTACCCTGTTATTAAGCACTTGCAATTTATTTATTTATATTCAGGGTATTTTCCATACAATTTTTCTCCTTGGTTTTTTCTAGTCTTAAGGCTGCAATTCACATGCTTAATGTTGCATGTTTACTGAACATTGTTTCAGCTCAGGTTTTTGTGTTTTTTGTATGTTTTCTTGCTTGGTTGCAAGTTGGGGGTGCAGCCCTCCTAGTACTGAGACTGAACAGCTGATTGCGTCTCACTTTGCTGTGTATTTTATCTGGGACACAGCTAACCACTTGCCACCATCCATTTTGGAGTTCTGACATGACACAAGTCAGGTATTGATAATGTTTTTAACTTCAGTAGGTTAGGGACTGTCTCAGATGGGTACACCGTGACGAGGTGAGACAGCTTTTTACCTTTTTGCAAAAATGTATACACTAAGTACCCTGTTATTAAGCACTTGCAATTTATTTATTTATATTCAGGGTATTTTCCATACAATTTTTCTCCTTGGTTTTTTTTATCTGTGTTAGGTATTATTATATGGGGGGACCCTACGCCAATTGTTTTATTTATTTATTTATTTATTTATTTATCACAAGTATAAGTACACAGCTTGAGTGATTACAACCAATCACAGACATTGTCTCATAGGGTGAGGGCATGGTCCAATGGCAGCCAATCACAGATGCCGGTGGAAGGGCAAAGCAGTGAATATGGATGAGGGATAATTATCAGACCCAGAAGTAGTGCTGCAGCCGCAGGAACGCGGTAGGTAAGTACTGCTTTAAACCTTTTGCTTTCTGTTTTTAAAGTGGCTACTCACAGCCATGCCAATACTTTCCATGACTGTGATGGGCAGGGAGAGGATGGTTTTTACCATCCAATCATGTACTGATCCTTGGAAAGATCGCCGACTTTTGTGATAAATGCTCATATGTCCAATCCCGATCCGATCGGAACAAAGATCGTACCATTTATCATTTTCCGATCTTTGCCAATCAGGATCACTCATCTCTAGTTTTAAAGTCAGCACAAAAATTCTGTAATCTGCTTTGGGTTAATCCCTTTACTTTTAGGACCCTGCTGATATCCTCCCCTTTTAGCTGTTAATCATTATCACTTCTCCTGTTGTCTTTAATACTCACATTTTCTCCTTGTTTTTTTGTTTTTTTTTTTTGGTGATAGTGTTCTTTTCCTACACAAGCTTTGGATACAGGCAGTCAGCTTGTATCCCTCTGAAGTCACACGGTTGTTCATTGCTGTACCTCTCCCACAGTCATCCTGGACATAAGTTGTTCTTATATTTTTCCTCTGTCTGCTCCGTGTGTTCTGTAGAACTTAGGGGGGTTGACTAAGGGCTCATCCCATCCGTTCCCTACCTAGGGCCCAGCACCAGTTCAGCCAGGTCCAGTTATAGTTCAAGAAATAAAAAAGGAAAATCTCACCAAGATGTTCATGTTGCCGCACCCGTATATATGAACCACCTGAAAGATCGTCGGTCACAAGCGGACAAGAACATTGAAAAAGAAAATATTTTTCAGTGTTTTTTTTATTGAATAGCAATCCATAAAATTAAACGTCAGTGTGGGGATAAACCCTGTTGACTGGTTTCAACCGTGAGGTCTTAGTCATTGCTGTACCTCTCCCACAGTCATCCTGACATAAGTTGTTCTTATATTTTCCCTGTGTCTGCTCCCTGTGTGTTCTTTCGAACTTAGGGGGGTTGACTAAGGGCTCATCCCATCTGTTCCCTACCTAGCTACTTAGGGCCCAGCACCAGTTCAGCCAGGGTCAGTTATTCTTGACACATCCATGACAGACACATTAAGTGTATACACTATATACAATAATAAGTAGTTATTATAATCCTATAGCATTATTATTATAATCACCTCACCTAACTTTACATACAATCAGAAACTATCTAGGGTGGTCAGGGCAGCCAGGGGCCAGCAGAAAGTTTGGTCAGGGCTCACCATCTCCCCTTTCCCTAGTAACAGGGTTTCAACTTCCCTTCCCTGTCAACATGCGTGAGATACTTCCCCATAACTAGTGTGACATTACTGTCACCGGTGTGTCAAGGTTGATAGACAGCCCTGTGATATCCAACTGTAGAAGGTCACAGTATTTGGCTACACAAACTGCTCCCTGACATTTGGTTCTTCCTGCTATGGTGTAAATGATATCCTATGTATCTTATCTGCTTGGGGTTAATCTCTTTCCTTTTAGGACCTTGCAGATATCCTCATCTTTCAGCTGTTAATCCTCAGCACTTCCCCTGGTGTCCTTAAATACTCACATTTCCTCCTGGTGTTTGTTGGTGATAGCATTCTTTTCCTACACAAGCCTTGGATGCAAGCAGTTGGTTTTTATCTCTCTGAAGTAACATGGTTGTGTGTTGCTGTACCTCTTCCAGAGTCATCTTGGAGGTAAGTTGTTCTTATATATTACCTGTGTGGGCTCCTTGTGTGTTCTTTAGAACTTAGTGGGGTTGACTAAGCGCTCACATCATCCATTGCCTACTTAGAGCCCAGCACAAGTTCAGTCAAGGCCAGGTATCCTACTCGGCGCATAGGTGTGTAACCTCTAGCATCTAGGATGGTTAGGGTAGCCAGGGGCTATTTCTCCCTTACCTAGGCAAAAGAGTTTCCTCTTCCCTTCTCTGTCACTGTACATGAGGTACTTCCCCATACCTAGCGTGACAGTGTCTTTCTAAGGGAAAAAAAATTAAGTCTGTTTTACATTGGATAGAAGAGGGGTTATGAGAGGTTCTGTGACTTTATGATGACTGTGGTTAGCGGTGGAGGTCAGAAGATAAGCCTATCAGAAGATGAGTGCTAAGTGCTATGTACACACTTCCTCTTCAGCTCATTAAATGAAAACTCTTTACATGAAACAAAAATAAGTGTCATCTTTGACTAAGAATAATTTTTATAACCCAAATACTTCATTTATCTGGGTAGCAGGAAACTGTTTTAGAAACTCTCAGTTGTACAACTCAATGTTTAGATAATTATGGTCTTTTAAAACATGCCAAATTTATAGTAATTTTTTTAGCTTCTATCTGAACACAACTAGTACAAAGAAAAAAATAAAATTGGTTGTGAAATGTTAAAGTAAAAGGGTGTGACAGGGCTATTTATAAAACTACAGTGTAATAGATCAATCATTACAGACATTAGTTTGCTAATTAAGCCATCAAGGCTTTCCATGCACATGTTCCTTATACAAGTCCATAAAGGAAACCTGACAGCAGATACATGCTGCCCAATCTACAAACAGTATGTTTCAGACCATGGCGGTATGATTTCAGCCATATATATTTAACTCTGAAATTCTGCTTAATTTCAAAGAAAGAGAAAATGTAATAGCCGCCATGCACCTAACCACACCAGTGACTAATCGGACAGGCAGGTCTCCAGCACCTCTCACTGCCCTCAGCCCTAGAGTGACAGGTTTCTCCCTATACATGCATGTAGGGAGAGGCCCGTTAGTCACTGGCATTGCGGGAAGGGAGAAACCATCAGGAACCTACCTGTCCGACTTGTCTCCTACACCGTTTCATCCACAGGCAGCTATTGAACTGTTTTTCTCTGAAATTACACAGTGTTTCAGAGTTAAACATATGAGTATATGACTGAAATTCTGAAATTATACAGCCATGGTCTCATACAGTGGTTCAGGCGAAATCTATTTGCTGTCAGGTTTCCTTTAATAGGGAACTACTGTTAACTTAAAGTGGTTTCTGTGCCACAGTATAAAGCTTCTATGGTTCTGTAGAATATCTAAAATATGTATTTTATAGCTGAGTTTAAAGGGAGAAAGTTAGCTTTTTATTTGTCATAGTACATATTGATGGGGAACAGCTTCATACAAGTTTGTTGCTACACTAAGGCAGGTTTTGCACACTACGACATCGCAGGTGCGATGTCGGTGGGTTCAAATCGAAAGTGACGCACATCCGGCATCGCAGTCAATATCGTAGTGTGTAAATCCTTTTTGATACGATTAATGAGCGCAAAAGCGTCGTTATCATATCATCGGTGTAGGGTCCGACATTTTGGCAGCAGCGACAGGTACGATGTTGTTCCTCGTTCCTGCGGCAGCACACATCGCTGTGTGTGAAGCCGCAGGAGTGAGGAACATCTCCTACCTGCATCACCGCGTCTCACGCCGGCTCTGCGGAAGGAAGGAGGGGGGCAGGATGTTTACATCCCACTCATCTCCACCCCTCCGCTTCTATTGGCCGCCTGCCGTGTGACGTCTTTGTGATGCCGTACGACCCGCCCCCTTAGGAAGGAGGCGGTTTGCCGGCCAGAGCAACGTTGCAGGGCAGGTGAGTGTATGTGAAGTTGCCGTAGCGATAATGTTCGCTATGGCAGCAATCACAAGATATCGCACCTGCGACGGGGGCGGGGACTATCGCTGCAGCGTCGGTAACACATTGTTACCGATGTCGCAGCATGCAAAGTACCCCTTAAGGCTAGGTTAACACAACCGTATTTTCTCCAAGTGAGAAAAAAGTCCAATAAGACTGGGCCCTCCTTTATATGTTTCTCAGATGTATTATTATTATTTTTTATTATAGCGCCATTTATTCGGTGAAAACGGTATACCTAAAAACAAGTTTACAATCATTAACAATACAAAAACATACTGGTATAGGAGGAGAGGGAGGACCCTGCTGGCGAGGGCTCACAGTCTACAGGGAATGGGTGAGGGTACAATAGGTGAGGACAGAGCTGGTTCTGCAGTAGTGTACTGAACTGAGGGTTATTGTAGGTTGTAGGCTTGTTGAAAGAGATGGGTCTTTAGGTTCCTCTTGAAGCTCTCCATGGTAGGAGAGAGTCTGATATACTGGGTAGAGTGTTCCAAAGTATGGAGGAGGCACGGGAGAAATCTTGTATGCGATTGTGGGAAGAGGCGATAAAAAAGGAATAGAGAAGGAGATCTTGTGAGGATCCGAGGTTGCATGCAGGTAAGTCCCAGGAAACTAGGTCACAGATGTCACAAATGTAAGGAGGAGACAGGTTGTGGATGGCTTTGTATGTCATGGTTAATGTTTTGAACTGGAGTCTGTGGGCAATGGTAAGCCAGTGAAGGGATTGGCAGAGTGGCGAGGCTGGGCAGTAGCGAGGGGAGAGGTGGAATAAGCGGGCCACAGAGTTTAGGATAGATTGGAGGGGTGCAAGAATGTTGGAAGGGAGGCCACAGAGCAGGAGGTTGCAGTAGTCGAAGAGGGAGATGATGAAGGCATGTACTAATGTTTTTGCTGATTCTTGGTTAAAGAGAGCACGGATCCAGTAGATATTTTTGAATTGTAGTCGGCATGAGGTGAATTGGGCTTGGATGTGCGGCTTGAAGGATAGAGCAGAGTTGAGGGTTACTCCAAGGCTATGAGCTTGTGAGACTGGGGAGAGTGAGCAGACATCAATTTTGATGGATTGGCTTGTTGGAGGAGTTGAATGAGGAGGAGGAAAGACAATGAATTGTGTTTTGTCCATGTTAAGCTTTAGGAATCGCGCAGAGAAGAAGGATGAAATAGCAGACAGACATTGTGTGATACTGGTTAGAAAGGAGGTAATGTCAGGTCCAGAGAGGTAGATCTGTGTGTCATCGACATATAGATGATATTGAAAACAGTGGCTTGGACTCTATTAGCTGTCCCATGTCCAAATTGTAGATGGAGAACAGCAGGGGTCCAAGAACTGAACCTTGGGGGACACCAATGGATAGAGGGTGAGATGATGAGGTGCTGTGAGAATGGGAGACACTGAAAGTTTGGTTGGTTAGGTATGAAGAGATGTATGGGCCATTGTAGCATTTTAAATCTTATAAAGACATACAAGTTGCCCTCCCCCCTCCCCCTTCATTGTGTAGTAAGTTTCCCCATCCTGTACTAATGTCCCCCATCCAGGGCTGCTTCCTGGTAAATACAGTTAGGTCCAGAAATATTTGGACAGTGACACAAGTTTTGTTATTTTAGCTGTTTACAAAAACATGTTCAGAAATACAATTATATATATAATATGGGCTGAAAGTGCACACTCCCAGCTGCAATATGAGAGTTTTCACATCCAAATCGGAGAAAGGGTTTAGGAATCATAGCTCTGTAATGCATAGCCTCCTCTTTTTCAAGGGACCAAAAGTAATTGGACAAGGGACTCTAAGGGCTGCAATTAACTCTGAAGGCGTCTCCCTTGTTAACCTGTAATCAATGAAGTAGTTAAAAGGTCTGGGGTTGATTACAGGTGTGTGGTTTTGCATTTGGAAGCTGTTGCTGTGACCAGACAACATGCGGTCTAAGGAACTCTCAATTGAGGTGAAGCAGAACATCCTGAGGCTGAAAAAAAAGAAAAAATCCATCAGAGAGATAGCAGATATGCTTGGAGTAGCAAAATCCACAGTCGGGTACATTCTGAGAAAAAAGGAATTGACTGGTGAGCTTGGGAACTCAAAAAGACCTGGGCGTCCACGGATGACAACAGTGGTGGATGATCGCCGCATACTTTCTTTGGTGAAGAAGAACCCGTTCACAACATCAACTGAAGTCCAGAACACTCTCAGTGAAGTAGGTGTATCTGTCTCTAAGTCAACAGTAAAGAGAAGACTCCATGAAAGTAAATACAAAGGGTTCACATCTAGATGCAAACCATTCATTAATTCCAAAAATAAACAGGCCAGAGTTAAATTTGCTGTAAAACACCTCATGAAGCCAGCTCAGTTCTGGAAAAGTATTCTATGGACAGATGAGACCAAGATCAACCTGTACCAGAATGATGGGAAGAAAAAAGTTTGGAGAAGAAAGGGAACGGCACATGATCCAAGGCACACCACATCCTCTGTAAAACATGGTGGAGGCAACGTGATGGCATGGGCATGCATGGCTTTCAATGGCACTGGGTCACTTGTGTTTATTGATGACATAACATCAGACAAGAGTAGCCGGATGAATTCTGAAGTGTACCGGGATATACTTTCAGCCCAGATTCAGCCAAATGCCGCAAAGTTGATCGGACGGCGCTTCATAGTACAGATGGACAATGACCCCAAGCATACAGCCAAAGCTACCCAGGAGTTCATGAGTGCAAAAAAGTGGAACATTCTGCAATAGCCAAGTCAATCACCAGATCTTAACCCAATTGAGCATGTATTTCACTTGCTCAAATCCAGACTTAAGACGGAAAGACCCACAAACAAGCAAGACCTGAAGGCTGCGGCTGTAAAGGCCTGGCAAAGCATTAAGAAGGAGGAAACCCAGCATTTGGTGATGTCCATGGGTTCCAGACTTAAGGCAGTGATTGCCTCCAAAGGATTCGCAACAAAATATTGAAAATAAAAATATTATTTTTGGGTTTGATTTATTTGTCCAATTACTTTTGACCTCCTAAAATGTGGAGTGTTTGTAAAGAAATGTGTACAATTCTTACAATTTCTATCAGATATTTTTGTTCAAACCTTCAAATTAAACGTTACAATCTGCACTTGAATTCTGTTGTAGAGGTTTCATTTCAAATCCAATGTGGTGGCATGCAGAGCCCAACTCGCGAAAATTGTGTCACTGTCCAAATATTTCTGGACCTATCTGTATGTCCCTCATCCTGGTATATATCCACATCATGGCCCTCAACCTGGTATATGTCCACATCATGGTCCTATCTTGGTGTATGACCCCATTATGGCTATATTCTGGTATATATGGTCCCATCCTGGTATAAATGTCCACTAACATGGCCTCATCCTGGTATATATAGCCCCATCATGACCCCATCTTGGTATATTTCCTCATCCTGGCACCATCCTGGTGTATGATCAAAATCATGGATATAGCCTGGTATGTATGGCCTCATCCTGGTATATATGGCCTCATGATGGCCCATCCTGATATATATGGCCCCATCATGGTCCCATCCTGGTATATATGGACCGATCATGTTATATATGGCCCCTTCCTGGTATATATTGCCCCATCTTGGTATATATGGCCCATAATGGCCTTACCCTGGTATATATGGTCCCATCATGGCCCTGTCCTGGTATATATTCCCCCATCATGTAGCTCCCTCATCCGGAATATAGCCCTCCATCCTGATATATAGCCCCCATAATGCTAAATACCTCCCACATACTGGCATATAGCCTTCCATACTGGCATATAGCCCCCATCATGCTATATAGCCCCTATTATTCTGGTATATAGCTCCACCCATGCACACAGAAAAAAAACAAAAACTATTGTACTCACCTACCCTGTGCTCCCCCGGCATCCTCCTGTGATGCTGGCATGCTGGCAACCGACCAGCATGTAAGCAGCGCAGCACATGACATCAGTGTCATGCGCACCTACTTGCAACACTGGCAGATGTCAGCGAATTTTCTGCTCACCATGCCTAGGATTGTGTGCATGGAGAGCAATGAATATTCATGGCCTTAATCGGTGGGCGGCACATTGCAGTGCACGGACCCGACGGGTCTCGTGCTGTGATGTATTTCAGTTGGATGAGTACTCTAAGACACACATCTATCTGAATCAGGGGCTGAGGCAGGAAGGCGGCCCTGCAACCCCAGGCCCAGTGGTGATCTCTGTGACCATGGTAGTTACGCCCTTGCTCTGAGGCATATCTTGCATGCTGCCTCATTGACAAACTTTGGTCCAAGTGCAATTCGATGTTTTGTCAGCACAAGCTCTAAAAGCAACTGATTCATTACTTCACTTATTAGCCAAGATACATAAAACATACATATTCTTGGAGAATTGATGGGAAAATTGATGACCGTGCTTAAAATTGCCTTGAAAAACTTGCTAAGCCCAGAAGTGTTAATGTTTATTATTAGATTTGTGAGAAAGGACTTAACACTTTTTGTTTCAAAAGTAGCTGCTGCTCTTTTTTATCATCACAGGTATCTATGACCAATCACACACTGTGATCAAAATGTAAAGAAAATGAAAAAATAGAAATCTAAATCAAATCGATATTTGGTGTGACCATCTTTTCAATTCTCCTAGATACACTTGTGCACAGTTTTTGAAAGAACTTGGCAGGGAGGTTGTTCCAAATATCTTGGAGAACAGACCACAGATTATATGTGAAAATAAGATTAAGGGTAAATCCTTCTGTCTCTACTTATAATCCTAGACAGACTTGATGATGATGTTGAGATGAGGGGTCATGTGGGGGCCCTATCATCAATTCCAGAAAACCTGGTTCTTCCTTTTGCTGAAGATGATTTTTGTTTACATTGGCTCTATGTTTTGGGCTGCTGTCCTGGTGCAGAAAAAAATTGCAGACAATTAGACACTTCCAAAATTGGATGATGGCTAAATGTCTGCTTCTATCTTTCAGCATTCAGAATGCCATTAATCTTGATCAATTTACCAACTTCATTTGCTGAAGTACAACTGTGGGGCCCCGAGGCTCGGTGTCGGTGCAGCGGCGCATTACCTTCAGGGACTCCACGCGGCTGGATCTTGTCACAGGTAGGAAATCCTCTATTTTGATTGTCGTGACGCCACTCTCAGAATTGCGGTCAGTGGAGACCGCCACTGCAGGTTAGGGGTGCCTGGGGCTGATAGTAGGTGCAGTCAGTTGTAATAGCCTCCTGAGAGTGAGGCATGCCCCAGGGTCCCGTGTAGGTGTGTGGAACTACAAGTCGCAGAATGACTCACACGCACAAGCAGGATGTCTTTCAGGGGATTTTACTCACTGATGGTGGCAGGGTGAGTAACCCGGGCGTAGCTGGGATGAACCAGGCTGGAACCAGGTGTCCTTCAGGCTGACTGGTGAGGGTGGCTACCAACTCGCCTTCCTTAGCCCGTTGTGTTTTGGGGTAACCCCTGCTTGAAGCCCTGCTGGGGTCGCCCAGGGAAGTTGCTGGTGCCTCTCTCCCCTTCTTTTGGCCCATTTGCTTGTAGCCTGGACCAGGTCACTCCGGCTGCTTGCCTCCTGTGAGCTATGGGCCCTCACTTTGGCTACGTGGCTGCGGACTCTGTGGTGTTGTCTTGGGGGTGTAAAGTGCCCCCTCATGCAGGTTTGGCAAAGGACAGGTGGATCTATCCCTGCACCGGGACCTGTTACCCGTTTGGGCCTGGTATCTCCCTGACAGTCTCCTTACTCTCCACTCCGTTGCTCTCTCTTTAGTCGTGGGTGGATTTCGGGCAGCACTACCAGGTGACCGATCTCCCCCGTCGGTAGTCACTGCGCGTACGTTGTCAGAATTGTGTAGAGCTACAGGGTCTGCTTCTGCCCTCCCTGAACTTCACCACTCAACTGTCTTCGGCTCACTCTTCCCTCCTCTCCTGTTCTTGCCTACGTCACCTAGCAACCAGGCTCTCCACCACACCCCTCGAGTGGAGATGGAGGCTTTGCCCCCTCCTGGGATCCCCAGGGGTCCTCTCAAAGGTAAATGTGTGAGACCTGATCACTATGCGCCTGTGTAGTCACACCTCGGTCAGCCTTCTGGATTACCTGTTTTGTACTGTCCCCAGCATGGGTGCAGTACTCAGTGGTGCCTGACCAGGTCAGGGGCGCCACATTCCCCCTTAGTTATCACCAGCACGTCCTCGGGCTGCAAGACAACATTTTAAAATGCGTAAAACAGTAAAACATGGTAAAACGTTTTAAAACCATCAGGTACCATGCATCACCTCCCTCCACCCACAAGTCCGTTAATCCACCCTAAACCCTCTCAGGCGGCAGGTCACCGGTTTCTTTTGGTAACCAGGTCTGGGCCATCAGCTTCCCCAGACCTTTCTTCCCATCTGCCTCTCCCGTTGGCCGCGCCTTCAGCCACTTCTGGCAGGATGTAGAGGCGGCTTTCATGGTCTGGTGGTTTCAGGGTATACCTGGCCTGGTGGAGCCGCGCCTTCAGCCTCTTCTGGCAGGATGCAGAGGCGGCCTCCACAGTTGGTGC
Source organism: Anomaloglossus baeobatrachus (assembly GCF_048569485.1). Lineage (NCBI taxonomy): Eukaryota > Metazoa > Chordata > Amphibia > Anura > Aromobatidae > Anomaloglossus > Anomaloglossus baeobatrachus. Next base: position 293,126,357 of record NC_134355.1, read on the forward strand.
TGACCAGGTACCCTCTTTGTGGTGGAGAGCCAGGCCCCATAAACAGGCGTGCTCCCTGGTAGTGGTGGTACCTCTGGGGTAACTATAAACACTGCGAGAGTTTGTGGCTATAGCCAGTTCATAGCCTTAAGGTTCATGGGTTAAAGTGCAAAAGGGTTTCTCACACAAGTTCATGTGGGCACGTGCTTAAACTTGAACGTTGCAAAACTTTTCAAACTGCTGTAGTTTTCTTTACTTTTCTCTACTCCATTCCACCAGGGCTTTTGCCTATTGGGCTTTGGCACCTGACATTTTCTATGTTTCTGTCGTCTGTTTCTTTTTCTGTATCCTCATCTTCTGTTGTTGAGATAGCAGGTTTACTGTAGGGATTTCTGGGGCAGGGTGTGATATCTAGTGCGTACCATCCGCGTTCTCCTTGGTGCTTTGTAAATTCTACTGGGTCTCCTATCTGTAGGTTTCTTCCTGGATGTCCTCTAGGTAAATGTGCTCTAACATCCCTTCTGTTCACAAAGATGCCCTCTTTTACACCAGTTGCTACTATAAAGCCATATCCAGACTTTAGACTGAAGTCTTCTACAACTCCTCGACAAAGTGGGCCTCTGACCTGCGATTTGGCTCTTCTCAAGGACCGCTTTTCCTCTAAGTCTCTGGCCGTGACCTCGTCCTTCTCCTCGGGAGACTGCTGTGCAGGTGGATCCCTTGTCCTGCTGCGGCGCCGTGTTCTGCGGGCTGGGTCCTGCCTGACGGCCACCTCACTGCTTGCAGGCTCCCAGGTGAGGTATCTGGACAAATCTTCCTCAGCGGAGGATGTCGGGCCCTCTTCATCCCAGCGGGAGTACGGCAGCATCTCTGGCTCTTGGACTGGTGCTGCATCCACTGCTGATGGCTCTGGGGTCAGCTTCTCAGCTTCCTGGCCTCCCCTCCCCCTTAGTTCTTCTGGGCACTCCTCTTGTGGCAGCGCTAGGGATGGATTTTCATCAGCAGGCCAGGGCGGGGGACCCTTTGGCATGAATGTTGCAGGAGTCTTCCTGTGAGTATGCGGAGGGAGCAGATACCGGTCCACCATCTCCTTTGGGAAGTGGGCCTCTAGCTCAGCCTTCAGCCTCCAGTATTCGGGGTCCTCCCCCAGCAGGGACTTCCTAGCAGGGACTTCCTTGGGCTGGGGAGCGGTGTCTGCTCTGACCTGGCAGGCCGAGTAAATAATTGTACAGACTTGTCTTAGCGGGCCGAGCCTGGCGTGGCAGCGGCCTGGTCTTGGCGGGCCGAGCCTGGCGTGGCAGCGGCCTGGTCTTGGCGGGCCGAGCAGGGCATCGCTGCGGCGGCCTGGATTGGCGTCGCAGCTGCGATGGGATCTGTGCGGGCCGGGCTGGGCGCTTCTGCGGCCTGGATTGGCGTCGCAGCTGCGATGGGATCTGTGCGGGCCGGGCTGGGCGCTTCTGCGGCCTGGATTGGCGTCGCAGCTGCAGCCGGTCCTTGGCGGGCCGAGCAGGGCATCGCTGCGGTGGCCTGGATTGGCGTCGCAGCTGCGATAGGATCTGTGCGGGCCGGGCTGGGCATCGTTGCGGCGGCCTGGGCTCGGCGGGCCGCACCTGGCGTGGCTGCGGCCTGATTCAGCGTCGCCACGCCGGGCATCTCTCCAGGGACCGCGGGCATGGCTGCAGGGGTCGGGGCACTCGCGCTGACAGGGGCAACACAGGACTCACCCATCGGTAACATCATCGGGGTCTGAGTCGTCGCCGCTCGGTCTGGCACTCGTCGTGCGGTTCCCCTCTCATAGGCCTGAACCACTGCAGCCATCTCCAGAAGCTCCGTACGTCCCTCGCTGATCTGCCATACGACCCTGGCCTCCAGTTGGTCGCAAAACTGGGCAAGTTCCCGATACCACCAGGCAGCGGAGCCTGGTTCTGGGTCTCTGCGTTCAGACGCCATTTCCTCTGCGTCTCCTTCTTCTAGTAGCAGGCTTCTGGCTCCCTTTCTTTTCCGACGTCTCTGAACGCCTCCGCTCTCATCACTTGCGAGACCAGGACCCTTCAGGGGATCTCTGGGTAGCCACACCTCTTCGTGGGCGGTAACTTCTCCCAGCGCGGGCTGCTGTTGTTTTTCAGCGCGCTTTTCATGGTGGCAATATGGCGGCGCTTCCAATTTTCCAAGCGGACCGCCCAGGCACATGGTCACCTGTCTGAACAGGTCTAGTCCTTATCCTGTTCGTGACGCCAGATGTGTGGGGCCCCGAGGCTCGGTGTCGGTGCAGCGGCGCATTACCTTCAGGGACTCCACGCGGCTTGATCTTGTCACAGGTAGGAAATCCTCTATTTTGATTGTCGTGACGCCACTCTCAGAATTGCGGTCAGTGGAGACCGCCACTGCAGGTTAGGGGTGCCTGGGGCTGATAGTAGGTGCAGTCAGTTGTAATAGCCTCCTGAGAGTGAGGCATGCCCCAGGGTCCCGTGTAGGTGTGTGGAACTACAAGTCGCAGAATGACTCACACGCACAAGCAGGATGTCTTTCAGGGGTTTTTACTCACTGATGGTGGCAGGGTGAGTAACCCGGGCGTAGCTGGGATGAACCAGGCTGGAACCAGGTGTCCTTCAGGCTGACTGGTGAGGGTGGCTACCAACTCGCCTTCCTTAGCCCGTTGTGTTTTGGGGTAACCCCTGCTTGAAGCCCTGCTGGGGTCGCCCAGGGAAGTTGCTGGTGCCTCTCTCCCCTTCTTTTGGCCCGTTTGCTTGTAGCCTGGACCAGGTCACTCCGGCTGCTTTCCTCCTGTGAGCTATGGGCCCTCACTTTGGCTACGTGGCTGCGGACTCTGTGGTGTTGTCTTGGGGGTGTAAAGTGCCCCCTCATGCAGGTTTGGCAAAGGACAGGTGGATCTATCCCTGCACCGGGACCTGTTACCCGTTTGGGCCTGGTATCTCCCTGACAGTCTCCTTACTCTCCACTCCGTTGCTCTCTCTTTAGTCGTGGGTGGATTTCGGGCAGCACTACCAGGTGACCGATCTCCCCCGTCGGTAGTCACTGCGCGTACGTTGTCAGAATTGTGTAGAGCTACAGGGTCTGCTTCTGCCCTCCCTGAACTTCACCACTCAACTGTCTTCGGCTCACTCTTCCCTCCTCTCCTGTTCTTGCCTACGTCACCTAGCAACCAGGCTCTCCACCACACCCCTCGAGTGGAGATGGAGGCTTCGCCCCCTCCTGGGATCCCCAGGGGTCCTCTCAAAGGTAAATGTGTGAGACCTGATCACTATGCGCCTGTGTGTAGTCACACCTCGGTCAGCCTTCTGGATTGCCTGTTTTGTACTGTCCCCAGCATGGGTGCAGTACTCAGTGGTGCCTGACCAGGTCAGGGGCGCCACACAACCCAAAACCTTAAAACCTCCAAGAAACTGCAATATGCTTCTTAGTTGCTTGCAGATGCTCATTATTTTACCATTCTGTAGCCTTTTGGCAAACAAATTGCCTTTTATTACAGCCAAATATTTAAAATTTGATATCATTAGTCCAAAGCACATGCTACCATTCATACTGATCTCTCAATGCAGCTCCTTCTCAATAATTAGCCCTGGCTGTACCCTCACTATACTGTCTTCCCCAAGATACCATTTCTTCACTCCATGCTGTAATTCATACTGCACCTCATGCAGTAAGACTTAATACTCCAGTCAATACTATAGTCAAACTGTCATGGCTGTCTGTTTGCAATTTAGACTTGTGACAGATTCAGGGCTAGAAAGCAATTGCTATGTTCACTCCTGTAGTTAAAAAGTAGTTTCCTCCTTTCCTTTGAGGAGGAGACGGTTAATGTCATTATTCCTTGCCAGCATACTGTATATACTTGTTACCTTTCCAGGTGTTTCTGGTTTGGACCACTCACCATCCCTATATATACCCTCTGCTCCCAATAGAGGGTGCCAGTTATTCGCTCTCCTTTGGATGCTTGCCCTAGAGATGGAAGGAGCTGGTGGAACCCTCTCTTCAAGTTGCTGTGTTGGCTGCACTCTTGGTGCTGACTGTAGCAGTCTGTTGATGTGTTTCCCCCTGTCTGTCTTTCTTTCCCTTTCGTGTTCTTTTAGTGCAGCGGTGTGGCTAGTGTCTCTTACCTGTCCACTCACTAGCTAGGACTATTGTAGGGTCACTCAGGGCTTCAGGTTCCTGCTCAGCGACAGTTGAGGAACCTGTATAAGGATTGGCTAAGAGTGCAGAGTACAGTTGTATGTAAGTGGAGAGGGTGTTCATCTTGCCTCTCACTACTGCTAGGGCCCACCATTGTTAAGTGCCCTTGGTGTCCCCACTGTCGTGTTGTGTGTCATTGTATGCCATAGTTTCCTTTGTCACTCCATCACACAAACCCCCTTTTATCTTCTGCTTTGAGTGCATACCTGCTCCCAGATCTGATGCTTTCTCCTTCTCTGGGGTGTTTTACAGTAGCATATGCAGTGTGATGAGGTCACCTTTTTAGGCTGCAGTGATTTTAGGTGTGTGAGGGTAAGTAGCTGATCAGCTCTCCTTTGACCCTGAAAGTGTTGACTCATAGCTTCACTTGTATTTGCATCTTATAAATAAAAGTCAGATGTTTTGATAAACCTCCCTGTCAAATTCCTTCAAAAATTGTGTACAAGTGTAGCTAGAAAATGTAATGATTTGATGCTGTTTTCAATGCAAAGAGTAGTCACTGCAAATATAGATTTAATAAATATTTCTCCCTTGTTCATTCAGTATACATTTTGGCTGTTCCTCTGTCTTCTCTATTTGTTTCTGAGTCTGGTATACAAACTTCGGGCTTGCTGACAGTGGTGTATAATACAAAGAAGTGCAATGAGTGAAAACAACGCATTGAACGCTGACAAATGTTTTTCAATGTGGCACAGGAGATCTGCATTTTTTTTCTCATGCCAATATCTTGCATGGCACTCACTCATTAAAGGCAATGGGTGGGTGAAAAATACCAGACTGCACTCAGATGTCATCCGAGTGCAGTTCAATATTCCCAGCAACAGGCAATGGAGAAGATGGAGAGATTAATATCTCCTTCTTCTCCTCACTTGGGCCCTGATTCTTGCATGAGAGAGAATCAAAGTACAGTGAGTGATACTCTGTTCATGCTCGCAGCAGACATTGAGCTGAGTGTCATTTGCATATTGAAGATGAGTCTTTTGTATCCGATGCATAGAATAATAGAATGTTAGAGTTAGAAGAGACCTCCAGGGTCATCATGTCCAACCCCTGCTCACAGCAGGATTCACTAAACATCTCAGACAGATGTCTGTCCAGCCCCTGTTTGAAGACTTCCATTGAGGGAGAACTCACCACCTCTTGTGGCAGCTTGTTCCACTCATTGGTCAGCCTCACGGTCAAAAAGTTTTTCCTAATATATAATCTGTATCTTCTTCCGTACAGTTTCATTTCATTGCTTCTCGTCTTTCCTTGTGCAAATGAGAATAAGGATGATCCCTCTACACTGTGACATCCTTCAGATATTTGTAGACAGCTATTAAGCCTTCGCTTAGCCTTCTTTTTTTAGCTAAACATTCCCAAATCCTTTGACCATTCCTCATAGGACATAGTTTTTAGTCTGGCTCCTCTCTGAACTTGCTCCAACGTTCCAATGTGTTTTTTTTTTTTAAATTTGGTGCCCAGAGCTGGACATATTATTCCAGATGAAGTCTGACCAAAGAGGAGTAAAGGCGGATAATGACTTCATTTGATCTAGACTCTTTGAATCTCTTAATACATCCTAAAACTGTTTTTGCCTTTTTTGCTGCTCCATTAAACTATTGGCTCATGTGCAGTCTGTGATCTATTATTACACACGTCTTTTTCACACGTGCTGTTGCTTAGTTCTGTTCCTCCTACTCTGTACCTGTTATTATTGTTTTTCTTGCCCACATATAGTATTTTGCATTTCTCACTGTTAAATACCATTCTATTAGTCGCTGCCCATTGTTCCAACTTATCTAGATCTTTCTGAATCCTTTCTAGCATGAGATATTTTATCAAATGCTTTGCTGAAGTTAAGATATACAATGTTTACTGCATATGCCCCCCTCCCCTTAGTCAGTGATTCCATCATGGAAAGAAATTAGATTAGTCTGGCATGACTCGGTTGCTACGAATACATTCTAGCTCTGGTTAATTACTGCATTCTTATCCAAGTACTTACATACATGCTGTTTAATAATTTGTTCAAAGAACATTCCTGGAATACAAGTAAGACTCACTGGCTGTAATTTCCTGGCTGTATCTTCTTTTCTTTTTTGAAGATGGGGACAACATTTGCCCTTCTCCAATCTTCTGGGACTTCTGTTCTCCAGGAATTTTCAAAGAGCATTTCGGCAATTTCCTCTGCTATCTCTTTCAATACCCTGAACCAGGAGACTTAAATTCACTTAAATTTGCTAAGTGTTCCCTCACCATCTCTCTGTTTATAGATAGTGTGGATTATTTTATTTCTTCGATACTACAGTGAAGAGCAGTTGACATTACATTTGCTTTCTTACAGAACACAGATGCAACATAGGAATTTAAAAGTTCCGCCTTCTCAACATCATTTATGACCACTTTCCCTTTTTCCTACTGTAAAAATCCTATAGCATCTTTGACTTTTCTTTTGAAATACCCCCCAAAAACCTTTTTTATTGATTTTGGTCTCTCTTGCAAGCCTCAACTTCATTACTGGCTTTGGCTACTCTAACGCTTACCAAGCAGTCCTTCCAGACATTATATTCTTTTTTAGATATGCCCCCCTCTTTCCATTTTTTAGAATTTTTTTTTTCCTTTTTAGTAACTGTTTAAGTTCTGTGTTCATCGATCCTGGTCTCTTTAAATGTTTCAAATTGTTATTTTAATGATTGTTACTGATTGTGTAATGAGAATTTTATTTAGCAAAATCTCCCGTCCTTCTTGGACATTTCTGTCCTTTAGAACATTCAGCCATTGGACCTTTCCTACCCTCTTTCTCAGTCCATTAAAATCTGCCTTCTGAAGTCCAACTTTAAAGTTTGAGTCATCGCAGGTCTTCCTAATAGTTCGTCCTAAAAAAATAGTTCATCCATACTTTCAGTCTGTCCAGGTGGTCTACAGTAAACACCTACTATAGGATCCTTTCTGTTCTTCTCTCCTTGTAGATTTAGAGTATGTTCACACAGGGCTTTTTTGTTTTTTTGCTGCATTTTTTTAGCTGCAGATTGGCCTTGGTTTTATGCAAATCCAAAATCTCAGAAACTAAGTTTTTTGGAGGTATCTCAAATTATGTAGTCTGCCAATATATGTGTATCTCAGGAGTGTAGGGTCAATTTTAGGGCAAGCCACCGAGGAATGGGGGCACCGTAAAAATAAGGGTGTACTCCATTGCTAGGCAGGTGATAGACTATTGAGGGACAGCCCCTTCCTCATAATTACTGCTGGTCTCTATTAATCCAATCTTTGTAATCTGTATGTGCCAGAGGTAATGGTGGTTTTTACCACATGCAGAGATGCCTGTATCATTATTTTGAGAGGGATAGAGAAGGGATTTATAAGGGTGAGCCGCCGAGGAATGGGGGCATCGTTTAATTAAGGATGTGCTCCATTGACAAGCAGGGACATTTCTGTGAGGGGAAGACTAAGGATAGAATACTGTCCTACCCATTTCCTTGAATATTGATGATATCCTGGGTGGAAGTGCTGTTAGTTATCCACTCCATACCTCTTTAGCTGTCTCTAAACAAAGTGGTTGAGACTACCTAGTGTATTTTATTATATGTGCTATTGCTAACTATATGTGTTGGTGTTATGTTTGTCTTGGTCAAAGAACTCCTTTTTAATATATCCAAATAAAGATAATCATTTTTTAAAGATTTTTTTTGTCACTCAAAGTGAATAGGTATTTTTTTGACATAATTTATGCAAATCCATGCTAATAAAAAGCTGTTTTTTACAGTACCAGCAAAGTCTATGAGATTTTTGAAATCTCATGCATACAAGCACAAACACCTGCAGATTTTTTCCTGAATGTTTTGTCAAATACCTTTGTTTTTGCTACAGATTTCAAAGAATGAGCATGTCAATTCTTTCCAGCATTTTTACGTTTTTTCATTGATATAACCCATTTTGTAGAAAAAACACACCTAAAACGCCACTAAAAACGCACCAAATACACACCAAAAACGCAGATGAACCAAAGCAGATTTCTTACCACAAGGTCAGGTTTTGGTCAGGAAAAAACTTACCAAAAAAGCCCTGTATGAACATAGCCTTACCCAGTTTATACAGAGCTACCATTCTTTGAAGCTTGGATTTCTATGGAGAAGATACATGCTTTGCTAACATACAATGCTACACCTCCTCCCCTCTTGTTAAGCCTGCTTCTTATAAATAAGTTGTAGCCTTCAAGGTTTGTATTCCAATCATGAGTATCATCCCACCAAGTTTCAGTGATACCTATGACATCATCCAATTCTCCTTGTTTGTTTCCCATGCTCTGCATTTGTATAGACACATATTAGTTTGTAGTCAGTATCTCTAGCTCCTCTATTTTTATTCATAATTTGTTGTCTAAGTTCTTTATTTCCACTTCTTATAGCCAATTCTTAAAAGAATTAATTAGCTGCATACTTTGTCCTTGACATATCTTTCCCATTCCATATTGCTCTAGGTTAACGGTCTCCTGATGAGTGTACCAATTCGACTACCAAATATGAGCTTACCTGTTTTAGTAAGATGCAATCCATCTCTAGCAAGGAGTCTATATAGGTAATTCACTCCATGGTCAAGAAAACTAAAACGTGGCTGATGGCACCATTGACGTAGCCAGTTGTTCACCTGTAGAATCCTGTTCAATCTCCTTGTTTCATGTCCATCCACTGAGAGGATGGATGAGAAGATGACCTGCAGTCCCAGGTCCTTCACTTTCCTAGATTTTCAAAGTTTCTGTGTTTAGCTTCCAGGTTCTTTTTACTGTGCCATTTGGTCATATGTCTATATATTGGAAGTAGATAGCCGTCTGTAACACTGACGAGTCTTGATACCCTAGAAGACACATTTTTGATTTGGGCATCTGGAAAACAACACAATTCTCTAGTATACTCTAGTGTGACCTCGGCCTTACTGTATTCACTGTCTATACTTTGCAGTTGTTGGAAATTACCATAAAGTAATGCTCCTTTGCATATAATTAAATAGTTAAGAGTGGTACAACAAAACTCCAAATATTGGCATGATTTATATTTCCGCATTATTCACCTCCACGCGGTAACTGAAGACAGTCGCGCAATCAGCTGAGCTGTCACTGAGGTTACCCGTGGCCGCGAGCAACCTCAGTGACAGCTCAGCTGATCGCGCTACTCACCTCAGTTGCCGCGTGGAGGTGACAGGAGCGGCGGGGTCATCTGCTGCTCCGGTCACCTTCATGCAGCAGAGCTGGAAGCGACGCTGGACCATCCTGGATTACGCCGGACATGGAGGGCTTTTTCGGGCTGAATAAAGTGGTGAATGAGGGTATTTGTTAGTGTTTTTTTATTTCAAATAAAGGATTTTTCGGCTGTGTGTGTTTATTTTCTGTAACTTACAGATTAATCATGGAAGGTATCTCGGGGAGATGCCTGCAATGATTAATCTAGGATTTAGTGGCAGCTATGGGCTGCCATTAACTCTTGATTACCCCGATTGCCACTGCACCAGGGCAAATCGGGCAGAGCCGGGTACAGTCCTAGAACTGTCGCATCTATTGTATGCGGCAATTCTGGGCAGCTGCTGACTGATATTGTTAGGCTGGGGGGGTCCCCATAACGTCGAGCTCCCTATCCTGAGAATGCCAGCCTTCAGCCGTATGGCTTTATCTGGCTGGTTTTAAAATTGGGGGGGACCGCACGCCGTTTTTTTTAATTATTTAATTATTTATTTCACTGCACAGTATAGATACGCCCACCGGCTGCTGTGATTGGGTGCAGTGAGACACCTGTCACTCAGCGTGGGGGCGTGTCTGACTGCAACCAATCATAGGCGCCAGTGGGTGGGGAAAGCAGGGTATACGAGATTGAATAATGACCGGCCGGCTTTTTCAAAAGAGGAGAAGCCGCCAGAGCAGTGTGAACGCCGTGCAGCGCCGCGCCGGGGATCGGGGATGGGTGAGTATGAAAGAGGGGGGTAGAATGACTGAGACGGACAGAGAGAGAGGGACAGAGATAGTGACCGACCGACAAAAGCAGCATGCTGCGATTTTTTCTCTCAGTCCGATCTGGACTGAGAAAAAAAAATCGCAAATGCGAGCTGAATCATTCACTAACATGTGTCCGATTCCAATGCCAGATTTTCTCTCATTGCTCTACTGCGAGAAACTCACAAGGGAGAAGCCGGCCTGAAAGTTGTATTTGCAAAATCGTATGAGGGATGTCACACGTTTCAGTTGACTAGGTACGTTCAACAAAACGTTCAATTCTAGACAAAGATACGATGTGTTTGCGATCACCGTTTTTGTGTTCAATCTTGATCGCACGTAGGTGTCACACGCAAATACGTCACGAACGATGCCGGATGTGCGCCACTTACAACTCGACCCCAACGACGGATTGTAAGATATATTGCAACTTGTAAAGCGGGCTTTACTCTGCAACCTTTTTTTGCACATCTGCCTAACCTTTGCAATATATATATATATATATATATATATATATATAATCAAAGGATTTGGGCAGGTATATTTGCTTATATACATCTATATACATTGCTAAGTATGCACTTGCTGGAAACTAACTGTTGACAAGTTTGTATTTGTAGATGTGGCACATGGGTCTGGTTAATATTTAAGTTAATTAAAAGAAGTGGGACTGTCTGCAGCTGGAGGAGTTCACAGTGTGAGGGCTCACTAACTTTTCCCAGGTGAAACTAGAGTAATTTGTACCAACATGTCAGGAAATGTCAGCAAGCCAAAATACTTATGTGAAAGCTGTTTACACACCATGTGCTATTATGTCACAAAAAATGAAAGTCCAGGAACGCATGTAAGAGGAATGTGAAACTTAAATGAAACAATCAGATTCATCAGTATTGTTTCTTTACATAATATTTAACATTTAATTTCCTTTTTGGTTAATGCTGATTTGTATGCATCTTAATTTGAGATTATCATTCACTAAATACGTAAATTGTCTCAACACATTCATATACCTGGCCTGCTTTTTTCCCTTTTTAAATGGGAAATAATAATAATTACTGTTATTAGTTATTATTATAGCAAAGATATTAAGGGTGGATACTGACAGCTTGGGGGCCCTTGTGTAAGAAATTGTGCCTGGGCCCCTCTCCTTTTATGGTGACAAAGCTACAAATATAGATATATATGTACAGTATATACATATTTTATACTATGCCCTGTCTTGTTAGATATAAAATAAAATGACTGCTAATGAAGAATGATAAAGCAGCTTTCTTAGCGGAGGAGCTGGTGAACAGGTCTTCTGGTCAGATGCTTCTGTGTCGCCCAGGGAATGGGGTATTTGGTTCCGTGCAGTATACAACTAGGGAATGTCACTTTGGTGGCTGTTGCCCGGTCCTGTGCCCTGTGTGCTTTTTTAATGGGGAGCATTTACAAGAGAGATTAAAGTCATTTGTATGACGCCACATGCGGGTTGCGGTTAGGATGGTGGAACTGCCGCTGCTGAGTAGATTATCCCTAGGGCTGGTGGTAATGGCAGCTGTGGTGGAAGGCCCTGCACAGGTAGGGCTGAGATTTGGAGATGTATGATGGAGTAATAACTGAGGCCACACCGTGGGTTGTAGTTAACAGTTTCTACTCACTCTTGAACCTTGGACGGCTGGTTCAAGTCCCTGTATTTCCAGTGCCAGTTGATGACTCAGTTGCTCTGTCTCCGGCACCCTCAGTGTGGTTGGGTCCCCGTAGCATGGAGTGGTTTGGGGCCCGACTGTCCCTTTTTGTGGCAGTCTCCTTGTCCGGACGGTGGGCAGTGTGGAACCTGTATGGCTGGTCTGTGTCCCAAACCCTGATCCTTGCTTTACTGCTGATGTCCCTGGATCTGTGGGTCAGTGAGGTTTGTGAAGGTCCACTCACTGTGCAGGTATTTGCCAGGCTGTCTGAAACTGTCGCTTGACCTAGGGCCCTGTGCATCATCGGTGCTCTGTTCCCAGCGGTAGTCGGGTGTACCTGCCCTGGCGACCACTCTCCTGTGCCCCCGGGCCACCGTTACACGACCCAGCTCTAGGCACATCTTTCCATTTTCACTACTTCTCTAGACTTCTGTAGACTGACCGCTGTCCCCTCCCACCAGGCTGTCTAGTCCTCTGGTCTGGCTCCGCCCTCTAGGTGGCCATCCCCTTGTGTCTGACTAACCAATTACCTCAGGTGTGGAGTGATAACTAGGATTTTGGTGTGTCTAAGTGTTTCTGGCACTGTTGTGCCAGGTCCCTGGGGGTAGGCCCTGCATCCCCGTGAGGATGCAGTTCCTAGTAGTGCCCTGAGTGGCTCAGGGGCGCTACACTTCTCCATCAGCAGTCATTTTATATATCATAAGAGAGGATTATATAATAAAGTGAGGACACTCTAAATAACAAAAGTAATGAAACTACAATTTTATATATATCATTTTAAATACATAACTTGAAAGGATGCTAATAAAGGACAGTGATATACATAATAAAAGAGGAAACTATGTAACTAAGGACTGTGCTATACATAATAAGTGAGTACACTACATACTAATGGATTGTGCTATACCATCATGAGCAATACCATATGTGCTATACCGTCATGATTTTTTTTCTTTTGAATAGTGTCTTGTTCTATTTCTATGTGTTTGTATGTTTGTGGGTTCTTTTCAGATATCCGTTTTTGGATTACAATGGGTTTGGTAGGCTACGGTAGATTCCCTGAACTACGGCAAAGATACATAAGGTTTTGTTTATTGAAATGGTAAACGATGAAAAGTTTTCGGAAAGTGTTTATTGAAATACATTTTTTGTGTGCCTTTTTCTTTTTTTTTATTAGTAATGGGTGTGTCTGATAGACACCTCTCCATTACTAAAACCAGGGCTTAATGCCAGCTGACATTATACAGCTGATATCAATGCTATAAACCATTACTCTGATTGGCACTGCACCAAGGCAATTGGGAAGCCGAGGTGCAGCACCAGAACTGGTGTATTTAATGTGCTGCAGCTGTGAGCAGGTATTTTTAGGCTGGGAAGGGCCAAAAAACCATGGACCTTCCCATCCTGATAATATCAGCTCCCAGTTGTCTGCTTTACTTTTGTTGGCTATCAAAAATGGAGGAATCTCATGTCTTATTTCTCTTTTGTTCATTTATTTGTTTAATAGCTGTAAAATCTATCTATAATCTTTGCTCATCTTTAATCACTGAAAAGTCATAAATTCTTTGAATGCATTTAATTCTGGCCCATGTAATATGGACTCATGCTGTACGTGTTTTTCTCTGACCCATTGACTTCTATTCTGGTCATCTGTGTTGACGCTAAAAAGTGGACAAGTCTCTGTGTTGATCACAGGGACATACATGGGGTTCCCAGGGTCACGTGGTCTTTGTGAAAACATGGAAGATCTATTTTAATGAGTATGTGTGTGAATGTGTCCCCAATATGGGTGAAAATGAACACCACACGTACTAGAAACACAGATGTATGAAGGGGCCTCATACAGTACAAAATAAATATTTTTCATATGGTGACTTACCATTGACGTGTCATCTGATTTCTTCTAAATCTGATCGGACCTTCATATCGTCATCTTCCAACCACAACTTGTCTTTTCACACTAATCACTGCAGTTCTGAAAATAGCAATGTCAGATTTATTATATATATATACATGTACCTCTTGAATAAAAAATCTCCCATACTGTGCCCATGAATACAAATATGTGCACCACCATTACTATGCTATTGGCCACACACTATTCAAATTATAAAGTGGTAAATAAGCCGGAACTGTGCCCCACTACTAACTATAATCTCTGCCACCTAATAAATATGCAGCATTTTACCGTAGAAGCAAAGAGAGTGAAGTTCTTGAAATCTCATGTAGACATTGTTGATTTTTTTTCCTTGCAGACTTACAGGAGATTCACTGCAGCATGTCAATTTTTGCAGCATATTTTACCCATACTAATGACTAGGGGAGAATATGCAACAATAACACATGGAATAAAATGCATACAGTGGGCTTTCAGTCAATACATCAGGATTTGCAGCAGAATCTTCTGCTGCAAATCCTGAATGTGTGCACAGAGCCTTATGCCTGCTTTACACGAGTCGACCAATCGTGCGATTTCATGATCGAATGTACCCGCCCCCGTCGTTTGTGCGTCATGGGCAAATCGCTGCCCGTGTCACACAAAGTCGTGAAACCCCTGTCACATGTACTTACCTGCTGAGCGACCTCGCTGTGGGTGGCGCACAACCACTTCCTGAAGGGGGAGGGCCGTTCGGCGTCACGGCGACGTCAAACAGCCGCCGGCCAATAGAAGCGGAGGGGCGTAGATGAGCAGGACGTAAACATTCCGTCCACCTCCTTCCTTCCGCATAGCCGCCAGGAGCCGCGGGACGCAGGTAAGCTGTGTTCATCATTCCCGGGGTGTCACACGGAGCGATGTGTGCTGCCCTGGGTATGATGAACAACCGGCGCCATTTTAATTAAACAATTTTTTTAAAACTGAGCAATGAGTACACGACTCACGATTTGTGAGCGATACTGCATCGCTCGGAGGTGTCACACGAGATGACGTCGTGAACGATACCGGATGTGCGTCACGAAAACCGTGACCCCGACGATGCATCGCACGATAGCTCGTCTCGTGTAAAGCCCGCATAAGTCCCTTTTCTGTGTCCTCCTACAAAATTCATTATAAGTTTGTAATAGTGTCATAATGAATTTTCAAGTGCGGGAGGATGCTATGAGGGCCATAATAACGAATTGTGGGGTGGGGAGGACACTATGAGATCATGAATTGTATGGTGGGAAGGATGCGATAAGAAACATATAAGGAATTGTGTGGTGGGCAGGATGCTATGAGGGCCATATAATTAATTGAGGGGTATGGAGGATGCTATCACAACCATATAATAAATTGTGGTGTGAGAAAGGATGCTATGAGGGTGATATATTGAATTGTGGGATGGGGGAGGATGTTATCAGATCCTTAGCATCCTCCCCATCACACAATTCATTCTAAATCTATATCTAACATTCTCTTTCCCCTATTCATTATAAGGACCTGATGTCCCTCTTCCATCCTTTACTTTAATCCCAATCGTCCTCCAACTCCTCAGTGTATTTTTTTAAAAAAAGTTACTCACCTCTACATACATTCCTTTTTCTTTTTCTGTCAGGAACGTTTTAAATAACATAGACGTGTGGTGTGCTGATATTATCAAGTTGCCCGCTCCTGCATAATAGAGAAAGCATCGGACAGGAATCGGATTCCTTCAGCTCCGCTGCCTAAACTGTGCAGTGGAACTGTGAGATCAGTCCCTGTCTGGCACACCAATTGTGGTAAAGCCTATCTGGCCATGAGTCCCCTGGATCCCTCATCATTAACTGCCCTGCATGGGCCCCCTTCCACCTTCAGGTCCCGTTATGGCCGCCCCTGCAACATGTACATTATCATAAACAGCGCCGGACTGGCTACCGGAGGAATCTCCAGTAATGCCAGGCCTGGATTCAGGTACCTGCATTTCACTCTGGAGCTCTCACCTGAGCTCCAGAGTGCAGCCTCGACTGTACCATGAGCACCGAGTGATTGATTCTCCGGCAATTGCGGTTCAGTTCATGTCAGCTGCAGACAGGCCGGGCTGATCTCCGGTGCTCTCACCTGAACTCTGGAGATCAGCCCGGCCTGTCTGCAGCTGTAATGAACTGAAATGCAATTGCCAGGGAATCAATTACTTGGCGCTTGTGGTACAGTCTAGGCTGCACTCTGGAGCTCAGGTGAGAGCTCTGGAGTGCAATGCAGGTACCTGAATCCAGGCCTGGCATTACTGGAGATTCCTCCGGTAGCCAGTCCGAGGCTGATCATAAACATACAATATGAAAGATCGATAGATAGATGGATATATAGATAGATAGATAGATACATACATTTAAGAAAATGACTCAAAAGCCTCATGGAAATGCCTAATGCACATAATACACTGCATATACTGTATATGCCAACCTACAGGTCTCTTTTCATGTGACTCTGCCCTATGTATTAGGTCAACTTTATATACACCGTTTTACGGAGCCATATTACACAGATCACTTGGAAGGCTATGTGCATGGGCTCTTTCCAAAGAACTGTTAGCGTTGATAAAGTAGGGCTATCATGATTAATATACACTATAAGTGAAGAATATTTTTCATATTGTATAAATGATACCACCTGTATTATGATGACTTGCAATTACACAGCAGGAAAGTTGGTTATGTTGCTATGAGTGTTTTTCTTAAATATAAAAATGTGATTGTCTAAGCAAAGTTTACACAGCTTGCAGAAGACTGGAATTAAAATCCCTGCCGTTCTTCTTCCAGCTGATATATGTAGAAACCAATATGTTGTCATTGTCTTTTCTGGGTTTTTAACCTTGGCAGTATTGACATATATTGGGCGACCATATCAAGACATTTCCGCTCTTCCCTGGTCTATTTTCATATAGTCGCTGTGACCAAGGTGTAATGCTCAATAAAAGAGTATTTGAATATGCTGTGAACTAAAGAATGATGAGAATTTACAATTAGAAGCAGTTTCAATGTTGGCTATTTGCTGTCAGCGCAGAAGAGTGAACCAGAGTTTTTCACTTTATGTGCAATGATCTTGAGCCTTTAGATTATGATTTTTTTTTTTGCATTCATCTACACATTTTTAAAAGAATACAAAAACAAGAACATCATTGTTTCATCTGCCACAGAACTATGGAGGTGGGCGTCTGAGAAGCAAGAGGAGTCCTCTGCACTGCCACATGCCTCTGAGTTTATATATTGGCATACACAGATTTGCGTGGTAAATTCTGTAAAATCTGACTAAATGTTACATGCATCATTATGGAGGTAGTCTTCATTTGACACATTTGTATGGCTCAATAATAAAAGATTTACAAGGCTATATAACCTAATTGTTGCGGTTCTGCTGTGCGGATCATCTTGCACACTGGTGATGCTCTGCTACTCTCTCCTGCAATGCAAAGCAGTTACTGTACATGTTTAATTTGTGCAGAGCATTTTGCATTTGGAGGTGTTAGGCTGTGTTTCTTTAAGCACTTGCTGATGGGTTGTTTTGACAGCACAGGTTTCCATACTGGTTCTGGAAGGTGCTTACTCAGGTGTTCCATGTTCCTGGTAATTGCTCTGTTTCGTTACTGAGCATGCTCTACCAGAACCTCACCAGTCGTACCTTCTGGTTCTGCAGTTGTGCTCTTGACTACTGTTTGTGCTTGTATTCTGATCTAGGGTTTCTGACCCTGGAATGTTTACCTGACCACATCTCTGTCTGCTCCCTGCATCTGTTACGTGCTCTCCTGGAATTCTGACCCTCGGCTTGTGACTTGACTGCGTTTCTGCTTACTCGCTGTGTTCTGTCATGTCCTCCTGTTACCTGACCCTGGCTTGCCTGACTACCCTTCCTTCTATACTATCCGTAACTAATGACTAGCATCACACTAATATACTGGATCGATTCATACCAGTGTACATGAGCTCTAAGAGAAAATTTACTTTTTTGTTTATTTGAGTTTTGCTGTTTAACTAGTTGTTATGAAGCTTTATACCCGCATTGCTTTTGCTTGTACCATTTTTGGGAGTTGTTTGCCTCTTGTATTATTAAAAAATGCAGAACGGGCATGGCCTCGCTCAATAGAAGTTGAGTGAGGCCGCGCTCATCTAATCAGAATGTGGCAAGAATGTGGTCATGAGGAAACATATCACAAACTCACGGCCATGTAGCCGATATTCTCAGGTCTGGCATCAGAGAATCCTCACATAGGGTCACATAGAGTGACTGCAGACTTGTAATTTTAGACCCATTTAATAATGAGTTAGTTGACTAACTGTCAAGAACGTCTGTTTGTATAAGTTTTGGATATATATTGCTTTTATCATTTTTACCTCAAGTGAGATCATTGAGTTCACAGACCTGAGATGACAGATTTGGTGCAGGAATTTATACACCATTTTCCTGCACCAAATCTGCATCTCCTGGCAAAAACACATCAAAACAGAATACCTTATGATGCTGTTTTATTGTGGGTTTGTTTGTTTTTTTTGCTAAGAGGTGTAGATTTGGTGCAGGAATATGGTGTATAAATTTAAAAATCTGCATCTCTCAGCAAAAAAATGCACAAATATGGTTTTGACACCGTTTCAGTGTGTTTCTCTGTCAGGAGGTGCAAATTAGGTGCAGAAATCTGCTTTACACGTTTCAGCACCAAATCTGCATCTTTTGGCAAAAAAAAGCAGTTTTCTGCCAGGTGATGCAGGTCTGTTAACTCAGTTACCTCACCTGGGGTGAAGTCACTAAGTTTAATGAGGTTGCCTGAGATCAGGTAACCTGCGGTCACAGGTGGAGGCCCATGGGAACCTCCAGCTGTGACCGCAAATAAACTGAGTGACATCACCACTCATCGCTGTGGCTCAGTCATACTCTGTCTGAAGCCCACAGCGTGCGAACATGTTCTGTGCCTGCGCACTAAATTTTCAGTGTCTGAATTGTTGTGGGACCTCGTTTGGATTTCGCAGGAACTGGGTGTTTTGGGGGTTAATAAATGGGAGAAAGAGGGGTTTTTTTGCATTTTATTTCCAATTAAGGATTTTTTGTGTTTTATTTCTTTTTTTTTTTTTTATTTCTTTTCATTTACAGATTAGTAATGGTGGGTCTAATAGACACCTCCCATTACTTATCAAGAGATTAATGGCAGTTGTGAGTTGTCATTAACGTCTTATTACCTCGATTGCCACTGCACCAGAGCAATCGGCATGTCGGGTGGAGTTCCTGGATTGTCTCATTTAATGGTAGAGACAATCCTGAGTGGTTGTAGGCTGCTAATTTTAGGCTGTGGGGGGCCCAATAACCATTTGTCTCCCCTGCCTGACAATACCAGCCCCCAGCTGTCAGTTTTATCATGTTTGGGTATCAAAATTGGGGGCCCTCTACATTTTTATTTTTTTAAAAAAAAAAGCCACATGCCATCCCTCTTCTTTTCATACACTGCCAAGATAAACACATGTCTGGGTGCTGCAGCCTGTAGCCGTATGCTTTATCTGTGCTGGGTAAATGGGGGGACCCTATGCCAATTTTTTTATTTTGCTTATTTATTTTGACACTATAGCCATGCAGACAGAGTCTGTGATTGAAAGCAATCAGATACATTGTCACACAGGGTGGAAGTGCGTCTGACTGCAACCTATCATATAAAACATTTATATGCCGCTAAAATAAGTTCTATTTAAGCAGCGAATTTTGCAGACTTATTACACTTAAAACCTTTAGCATCTGCTAAGTTTATTTCACCCTGTATGAAAAAACTCTCACTGGATTCCATAGGGGTCTCCAGAAAATGTATTTTTCCATAATGTCAGAAGGGATTAAAAATAATAAAAATAATTACAAATATATAATAACAAGATTTAAAAAGTTATTTTTTTATTAACCTAATTAATAAAAGTACAATTTTTATATTTCACACCCCTTATCCTACTTATTCCTATCCTCTATGGGGTTAATCTGCAAGTTAATAGCGTTCAAAACCTGCCTGATGCCCAAACTTCAAGAGAAGCTGTGGAAAGATAAGGCGCAAATAGGGCCTTACCCGGTATAACACGTGGGGGTGAATGTTAGCAAGAACACTCACCTGGTGGGGTTGTGCCAATCACAACCCCTTTGAAAGCATGTAAATAGCGGGGGAGGCAGCGGTCCCACAGCAGGGAGACAATATGTCAAAAAGAAGCCACGTATTCACTAATTCAAATTCGAATTAGTGAATACGTGGCTTATTTTTGACATATATAAGAGCCTGTGGCCCCAATTTTACTATAGTAGTCTCTACACATTGTCCTCAGGAAGGGGATGGATATGTCGCTGAAACGCGTAGACCTGTGAAAATAAAGAGGGATTTACTAACATCATCTGGACTCCTGTGGTTTGGTGCGGTATTACTTTTCTCCTGCCTTTTGAATTGATGCCCAAACTTAGAACCCCATTGCCAGTAGGAAATGAGTTTTATTTCTCCTAGCAGCATTCAGACATCTGGGAGGCACTAGCGTGGGTTCAGTTACCACTCAGTGTACAGTGAGTAGCGGCTGTAACCATACCCCCAGCACTGACTGACAGATGACTTTTAGAACACTGTAAGGGCTGAAGGAGTCCTACGGGATCTGTACTTGGTGTTTTGGCTAGGGCACAAATATAAAAAGGGAAAACATGTTTCCTATAGTCTCAAATTATTGTTAGCTATCCAAAATACTATCCAAAATACTTGACCAGAAGTCAGAGAGTATTATTAATCAGAGGATGACCTGCGAGACCTGAGTATAGGAACTCCTGTAATTCCTTTAAGACTCACAAATGGACCTGAGGATCCTGAGGAGGAACAAATAATTTTTGGTTGAGAATGTTGTCAGGTGCTAAATCTTTGGATCTAGAGATCTCATGTAGTAAATCTATGGAGACAGAACACACTACTATACCATTGGCAAAACCAGGAACTGATTCAGATGCCTCAAACTAAAATGGATAGAACACATCATAAAAAAATAAAATCAAATTTACTGAATAACAAAGCCCAACTAAGTTGCCTAGGGTTGAGTTTTTTATCTGATCCCAAATAACTCATCAAATTGTGTTGTCCAATTTCAACTAGCGCCATTCGTTAAAGGTATACTTAATTGCCATGATTACTGGTATCATAATTTCTCTCAGAAAAAAAGAAAATGTTCATGAAAAGAAGCTGCATGGCTAAAGTTGAGTGAGAGATTGGGGATGAGTGAAAGCACGACTCCAATTGCAACTTCAGAGGTGTTAACTCTTCCATAAAAGAACATTGGGTCGTGCTGAACTAATACTTAGATAAAAAAAACCTTACTTTTAATTCAGTTAAAGTAGTATACTAAAATCTGAAAGTTATCTTCACCACAGAGGCAATCTCTGTTGCTTCCATTAGAATAAAAGAAGCCGCAGTGCATAAGGTCAGCCTCTACTTCTTTCAGCCGGGGTTTTTCATAACGCCAATTCTCATCGCTTGTGGCCACAGTGGTTGGACCTGCAGTGATTGTAATATCCTCTATCCCTTAGATTTAGTCGTTTAGTTAACCACATATGACCTCCTATAAGTCATATCAGTTGGTGACTTGGCAATCTTGGGAAATTTTTAATAAATTTACTTTAGTAGTTTGCAAACCATGAAAATACCGCAAAGCCTTTGGGGACTTTTGATGCACAATCTGCACTTGATCCATTCTGAAATCTTTAGTGAACAAGATATATCCCTCAAAGTTTACTTCTTTAACCAGAAAAAAAAGAAAAAAGTTTAGCAATAAAGAAGTTTTGCTGAGCCATTGGAGTACAGTAGGTATATATGTTGGATGTGTGACTTAATATCAGATAACTAAACCAAGATGTCATCCAGTTAGACAATCGCATATTGACTACTTATACTGTATGTTTAAATGGGTCATTAATAGGGATGATCGAATACCGCAAATATTCGTCAACGCCCATATTCGCCGAATAGGTCGCTGCTATTTGACTATTTGCGAATATTTGATGTGCAATGTAAGTCTATGGAAACCCGAATAGTTGCCGAATAGAAACTATTCGGGCTTCCCATAGACTTACATTGTGCATCAAATATTAACATAGCGGTGACCTATTCGTCGGATTTTCGCGAAGCCGAATATTGCAGAATATTTGTGATATTCGATCATCCCTAGGCATTAACAATATTTTGAAAAACAGCTGGAGCATTACTTAGCCCAAAAAGCATCACTAGATACTAATAGTGACCTTCATGTGTTTTACCCGCCATCTTTCATTCATCTTCTTCTCTTATATGAATTAGGTTATTTGCGCATTTGAGGTCAAGATTGGTGATTCAACGTGTTCAGAACAGCTTGTTATATAGATCACGGATGAGTGGTATAGGATACCGATTTTTTTTATAGTAATATTGTTAAGTTCCTGGTAATCAATATATTGTGCTTTTCTATATAAGATAAACAAACAGGAGGCAATAATCTTGCAGAATCATAGCGAAATACTGGGCCCACCTAGGTGCTGGCGTGTTACTGGTGGCAGTTGTCTTGGACAGTATTGCGTCTGACATCCACACACTGCATATTTGCTGCAAAGAACCAGTCTTTGTTGCTGATAATGTTGTTGATGGTACTGAGTCACTCCAATTTGCATGGGTTCCTCTGTTGCAGAGTCAGCAGTGTATTGCTATCTAAGGCTGGATTCACATGATGGTATGGCATCCAATGTGAGTGCATCAGTTGGGATATGCTAATGACCCTCGGTTCCTGCTGTGCTGCCCGCATGAGCCAAGTGTCATGCAACTGTAATCCGATCCTGCGGTCAGATCACAGCTGCGGGGGAGAGGGAGGGATCAATCTCCCCATCTCCTTCATTGTCAGCTGATGCGACTATCACACTACACTCAGATGTCATCATATCATACATTTAAATAATAACGTTATTTGGTCATTTTATGATAAAAACATTCACTTAATATACTGCTTGCCACCACCTCAGCACACCAACAGCTCAGTTCTGCTTTCCAGTTCAGATGTCAGTCTCATTGCCTCCATATTGTACGATTATCAATGAATATGGACACAATACACCATTATACACCTATATCTATTTACATAAAATAATATATACTGTGCCAATTGTTCAGATCAAGAGGCCTATACACTTGCCTATAGCGTGATTAAATGGGTTCTCTCAGCAAAAACAACCCCTTTAAAAATGTGGCTGCTGAAGCCAAACATCTTGTAAGGACAAGCTACCATTTAAATGACAGCCATTTAGAAAATTAGCCATCCATGGTAAACAGAGATGACTTAAGCCTGCAAGAATGAATGCAATTTGGACAGAACAGATGTCTGCTCTTGATCATAGAGGGAGCTCGCGAGCAGATGATTTTTGTCTGTAATGTTTACATGATGAGACAACCACTTTTAAGGCTTGTTCAGAAGCTAAACATCTCATACATTACAACAATTAGCTGGACATATTGTGCTATCCTTCCTATAATAAAATACTCATTTTATTTGAAATTTTTATTTTCCAAACCCCAAATTTAGGATAATCCTTGAAAGTAAACAAAATAATTGCTTGGGACCAATTGAAAAATTCAAGTCAACTTTACAAGGGAGAAGACATATACAAATAAGGCTGTGCTACAGTTCAAATAAAAGTAGTTTTGTAATCACCTAGACAAAATGGGCTCAATTAAGATCCAAATTGCCTACATTACACATGTGTTTGCTACATTTCACAACCTTGGAAGCACAATCAAATGTTTTGGACAGTTCAACATTGAGAAACCTTTAATACATGTCCAAGTATTATAATTACTGTGCTAACTTAAATGTTGATACAAGGGCATCATGTTAAGTCAAAATAAAAGGGAAGTCCAAGGAGGTCACAGGATGTAGCCGGCTAGTTGTTTGGACAGATTTAGAATACGTTTCTGGATGGAATTTTCTGTTTTCAACCTCGAAATGTTCCCACAAAAATCATATAAACAACCCATGAAATCACTGTTGTGTTGGGCTTTGTGCCATGTACAAGATTACTGCTCCTAGACAGACAATTACATATTAATTGTTTCCACAGAAGACAATAGCTAACTTGATATTAGAATGATATGTATTTTCATTACCAATTAAATCAAAGTGTATGAGTTCAAAGTGGAATAAATGTAAAGCTGTCTATAGACTCGTTGGCAGGTTCAAAGATTTTCCAAAGTATGATCATACAAGGTTATTTTTCTTGTTCTTGACTTGAAGATTGAGGTTGCATGCTTGAATTGAAGCCACCAATTGATTTTTCATCTTCTTGCTTTGCTAAATGAATATATATATAGTGTTAAGTTGAGCTTAGGTCTTACATACAGTTCATAATCTAGGTTTTTTTCCTATAAACGAAACCTTAAAGAGTAACCGATTTTTTTTTTGTTATTTCATAAATCAATAATATACATAAAAATAAGCAGCTCTGTAATTATTGATGAGTGAGCACTACCTTGCTCAGGTGCTCGGTACTTGTTAAGAACAGTTAAATGCTCGGATAGGCATGACTTGAGTACCTGAGTATAATGGAAGTCAGTGGGGGACTTGAGATTTTTTCGCAAGATTTTCCAGAAAAATGCTTGTGTCCCCCATTGACTTCCATTATAATAGGGTACTCGAGTCGCGCCCATACGAGCAACCAACTGCTCATTACAAGTACCGAGCACCTGAGCATGGTAGTGCTCACTCATCACTAACAGTAATATATCAGGTCCTGAGGGAGCTGGCACCCGGCTCTCTTACCGCTGTTTTACTCCACTTCATGGTTTGAATAAAGAACAGCTTGGATTTTCCCTGAGAGTGCCGTGATCTCATTTCTTCTTTGGAATTCTTACATTATCATAATTACTTATGACACTTCCTCTAAAACTTTTGACAGCAGTCAAATTGCACACAATTACCACTAGACTATCGCAGTGTAAAAACTATACTCATTTGCTATACATCATTATTAAATCTGTTTATAAATTTACTAAATATATACCTAGATAGAAATGCATCCTTATTATTTATATTTGATATTATGCACATTTCATGAAGCGAAAAATGATTTGATGTAAAAAACCATGGTTTTCACATCAAATCATTTGACACTTCATGAAATGTGTATGATATCAAATTCCCTGATGAAAAAGCCGCGTCAGCCTTTGAAACGTGTACGATTTTTTGGTTCTTACAGGGTTCCGTAGGCCTAATAGAGCTGAGCACAATGACATCACATGCTCTTTTACTGTGCACACAATTGGTATCCACAGAAGCTTTCAGCCGGAACTCTTGGATACCACCATGCTTCTGCTGGCTACTGTCCCTCACGCACCCGCTGCTCTCTGCACGCATTGTCACTGTGAGAGCCTCCAACCATCCCATGCATACCATCATCTTTCAGCACCCATCAGGCAAGTGCTAGTCAAGTTATGTTTATTTCTGCATACTTATTCACTTTATACCCATCTGCAGTTATCCCTTAAGGATCATTGCATTTCACCTTTATTCTTCAAGGCACCAAGACACTGTATATCCAGCCCATACCTGTTTTCTACGAACACATTGGGATTCTAAGATTAGCTAGGTACATTAACCCTGTTAGGCTACATTGGCTTATCTCTTCTAGCTTCACTGCACTAGTACTTATAATGACTTTTCCTCTAGTTTTTCAGCCTTCTCAGTGTCCAATATTGCTCCTTCACTGCTTCAACCTGTTTTCACCAATGCAACCTCTGCAGTCACAGGCAAGTAGTTATTTCTTATATGGTGTTTATATCACAGCCTAGCACTCGTATATATGGCACTGTGAGTAAGATATTGGCTTTTTTTCCAACCCCTTTTGGGAAGCACAGTGGTATCTAAATTTTGTACCATAACTTGATTCATGTTGCACAATCAACGGGCAGCATTAATCAGAGCTTGGCTGCATGGTTGTATCCAGGAATATTTTTTTTCTGAAATGCTTCGGTGTTTCAAAAGAAACATAGGTTGAATAGACTTCTGGGGACTATAGGAATACAACTAGTCTAGTCCAGTCCTCCCAAGGCTGACTTCATACCACTCTGCTCATGTTGATTCACAGGCCTTTCTCATGTGTGTACTTAAAAGAAAAAGACCCAACAGTCACCTGGAGCAATGGGGAAGAATACAGACTAGTTTGCCCTCTTTTTTATTGTTCCCAATCAACTATTCAAACTATGTTTTCTCTTTATCACTAGAAAAAAATATACCTGGGGTTCGACAGCATGATTTGAGTGTCTGGTTCTCTTTTAGTGCGTTAGTAGGCTATCTTTTATTTTAAACCTCATCATAGTATATAGCCTTGTTGATGTGAAGTGGTGTGCATAAATGTTCTACATTTTAAAATTTGCATTACAAAGGATAGAATTTTCAGTGAAAATCTAAAGCCTAAATTGACATACTGCAGATTTAAAATCTATTTTGACCTTACTAAAATACAATAGCACTCCCTGAGGACATAAATACATGAAACGTACGTTGGGATGTTAGGACCGGATGGACCCACTGTTAGGGTACCGTCACACTTTAGCAACACTCCAGCGATCCCACCAGCGATCTGACCTGGTCAGGATCGTTGGTGCGTCGCTACATGGTCGCTGGTGAGCTGTCAATCAGACAGATCTCACCAGCGACCAGTGACCAGCCCCCAGCCAGCAGCGACGCATGGAAGCGATGCTGCGCTTGGTAACTAAGGTAAATATCGGGTAACCAAGCAAAGCACTTCCCTTGGTTACCCGATATTTACTTTGGTTACCAGTGCACACCGCTTAGCACTGGCTCCCTGCACTCCTAGCCAGAGTACACATCGGGGTAATAAGCAAACCGTTTTGCTTATTTACCCGATGTGTACTCCGGCTACGTGTGCAGGGATCAGGGAGCCGTCACTGGCAGCCTGAGAGCGGTAGACGCTAGTAACCAAGGAAAATATCGGGTAACCAAGCAAAGGGCTTCGCTTGGTTACCCGATATTTACCTTGGCTACAGCTTACCACAGGCTGCCAGACGCTGGCTCCCTGCTCCCTGCACATTCAGATCGTTGCTCTCTCGCTGTCAAACACAGCGATGTGTGCTTCACAGCGGGAGATGTTATGAATGTTAGTTATGTTTTGGCTGCTGGGAGGCTCCCTCTGGTGGCCAGGAATGGTTTGGACTTGGATCAGGTGTGTTGTGCAGTGGGTGTTTCCTTTGCTAACTCTCGGCTTATTTAAATCCTGGTCTGATTGCAGGCTGTTGCTGGATGTCAGTTGTTCTTTGTATCTCCAGCCTGCTTAATCCTGCTCTACACCCCATCTTCCCCAGATAAGTGCTTGCTCTTTATTTATTGTCTGGTTCTTTTGTTTATCTGGGTTTGTCATTTGCTGTGGTTGGTTTCAGTTTATTTGCTTGCAGGGATTTTCCCCCTCAGTGGATTGTTGAGGAACTCCCTGCAGTTCTGTGTTTAGTATAGCTCCTTTGGGTCCATGTGTTTGTGGCTTGTTGACTTTGTTATGATTCTTGTTTTCTGTTCATTGGTATGACAAGGGCACCTGGTATAGGACGGAGTTCAGATCGTGCGATCTGAGGGCCTTTTTGTACTATCAGGAAGTTGGAATTTTGCAGGGTTTTTCTCTGGCCACCATCAGTCCCTTTCTTGTCCTTTCCTATTTTAGTCAGCGGGGGCCTCACCTTTTGCTAATCCTGTCATCTACCTGTGTTTTGTGTTTTTTCTATATCACCGCAGTCTTTGAATGTGGGGGGCTAGCTACTCTTGTCTATTTTTTGAGGCAGAGAGTTATTCATCTTTCCTACCTTTAGGATAGTTAGTTCTCCGGCTGGATTCGCGGTGCACAGGATGTTAGTTCACCCCTCGGCTACTTCTATTTGTGATGGTTAGTAAGGGATGGCGGCCAGATTAGTTGCCAATGCTGTTGTCACCTTTTGCCAATGATTTGTGGTGGTCTTCCATGGTTCCGGATCATAACAGGGAGAGCAACGTCCAAAAAATGAACCAGCACTGTGTGTAACGAGCAGCGATTTTACAGCAGGGGCCAGATCGCTGCTCAGTGTCACACACAGCGAGATCGCTAATGAGGTCACTGGTGCGTCACAAAAACCGTGACTCAGCAGCGATCTCATTAGCGATCTCACTATGTGAGAAGTACTCATTACTGTAAGTTTATCTATGTATACAGCCATTACTTAACTGTACTATCTCCACTTTAGTTAAAGGCCATGTCACAACAGCGACAACGACGACGATGTCGCTGCTAAGTCGCCATTTTCTGTGACGTAGCAGCGACCTTGCCTTCGTCGTTGCTATGTGTGACATCTAACAACGATCAGACCCTTGCTGCGAGATCGCAGCTCGTACTTGAATGTCCCAGTTCATTTTTTTGATCGCTGCTATCCCGCTGCACCTCATGAATCCTTGTGTTTGACACCGTAGCAACGACGATCGCGACGCGATGACGCTGAAGGCAGTGACATGGGCTGAAGACCGTCGAGGTAGTTATGATCACTGCTGCATCGTTGCTTAAAACTACATGTTTGACAGCTAAGTAGCGATCATGTAACGACTTACAAGTAGAGTTGAGCGCGGTTCGCGGTTCGAGGTTCTCCAGTTCTAAGCTCGAGTGATTTTTGGGGCTGTTCGAGATCGAACTAGAACTCGAGCTTTTTGCAAAAGCTCGATAGTTCTAGATACGTTCGAGAACGGTTCTAGCAGCAAAAAGCAGGGCTTTTTACAGCTACAGTGTGCAGGAGCCATCGCTGGCAGCCTGCCAGAAGCTGGTAACCAAGATAAACATCGGGTATCCAAGCAAAGCGCTTTGGTTAGTAACCCGATGTTTATCTTAGTTATGTGCAGGAAGCCCACACTTCCCGCTCAGCTCACTCCGCCCCCTCCTGCCCGCGGCATGTACACATATACACACACACACGTACACATACATACACACACACACACACACACACATCCCCCCCCCCGCTCGGCTTACCTGCGGTGATGAAGTCCCGCCATCCCGACCTCAGCGCTGTCACTGTCCTCCATGGCCACCGCTTGTCACATCACCTCTCGCTTCCGACCCGAGACTGACTAGCGGTGACGTCACGGACCTCTCGCGATATTTGGCTGTGAAGGCGCCGGTCACTGAACTCAGTGACAGGGGCTGTCGGCAGTGCTGGAGATCAGCGCAGGTAATGTACCTCGCTGACAGCAGCACTTGTCATGCCCTGCAGTGACCTGGGCTGACCCATTGATGTTAGCTCAGGTCACTGCATTGCTCTCCCAGCCAATGGGGAACATCCTGCTCTTCATTGACTGGGACAGTGTGGATCGTCATGGCAACCCCTTGGATTACAGCAGACCTGGATTTGTTTTTCATTCTAATAAATTGGTTAAAGAGGGAATGTTTTGGGGAGTGTTTTTTCAAATAAAAATGTGTTTGTCGTTTTTTTTTTTTATTACTGACTGGGTTGGTGATGTCGGGTATCTGATAGACGCCTGACCTCACCAACCCCAGGGCTTGATGCCAGTTGACATTACACATCTGGTATTAACCCCATATATTACCCCGTTTGCCACCGCACCAGGGCGCGGGATGAGCTGGGGCGAAGCACCAGGATTGGCGCATCTAATGGATGCGCCACTTCTGGGGCGGCTGCGGCCTGCTATTTTTAGGCTTGGGAGAGTCCAATAACCATGGACCTCCCTAGTCTGAGAATATCAGGCCCCAGCTGTCTGCTTTACCTTGGCTGGTGATCCAATTTTGGGGGACCCCTACGTTTTTTTTTTTTAAATTATTTATTTAATTTAAAATAACAGCGTGGGGTGCCCTCAGTTTTGGATTACCAGCCAAGGTGAGGTTGCCAGCTGTGGTCTGCAGGCTGCAGCCGTCTGCTTTACCCTAGCTGGCTACAAAACTAGGGGGAACCCTACGTCATTTTTTTTTTCATTTTTTTGGCAAAATACAAAGCTAAGCACCCCTTAGTGCCACATGAAAGGCACCAAAGGGTGCTCCACTTTTTCTCCACTTTTTCTCCATTTTTTCTCCATTTTTGCTCCACTTTTGCTCCACTTTTGCTCCACTTTTTCTCCACTTTTGCTCCACTTTTGCTCCACTTTTGCTCCACTTTTTCTCCACTTTTGCTCCACTTTTTCTCCACTTTTTCTCCATTTATTCTCCACTTTTTCTCCACTTTTTCTCCATTTCTTTCTCCACTTTTTCTCCACTTTTTCTCCATTTATTCTCCACTTTTTCTCCACTTTTTCTCCACTTTTGCTCCACTTTTGCTCCACTTTTGCTCCACTTTTTCTCCACTTTTGCTCCACTTTTTCTCCACTTTTGCTCCACTTTTGCTCCACTTTTTCTCCACTTATTCTCCACTTTTGCTCCACTTTTTCTCCATTTATTCTCCACTTTTTCTCCACTTTTTCTCCATTTTTTTCTCCACTTTTTCTCCACTTTTTCTCCACTTTTTCTCCATTTATTCTCCACTTTTTCTCCACTTTTTCTCCACTTTTTCTCCACTTTTTCTCCACTTTTTCTCCGTTCTTTTTCTATGGTCGGTCTACCCATTAGCTCTGCCATGCATACTGTAGCTCTACACCTACTGCACATGTTACTTTATGATTGACATCTCTTTCGTACCATAGCTGTCTAAGTCTACTCTGACCCCATATTTGTCATTACTATATTGTCCTTGTACTGTATTATGACATTTGTATCATGTGTTTCATTTCTTGCTGTGTTGCAATTTTTTTGCTGCATCCCAATTGTACCTCTACATTGTTCGAGTTTATGTTATTGTTCTCTCACTCTTATGTGATACTGATTATTGTCATTTTTCATGATTACATGCAGATAAGTCCAATCTGACGAAGGCTCAGGCCGAAATGTCATTTGTAACTTGTTTTGGACAAAAACATATATGCTTATGAAAAAAAAATGTTCTTAATACGGACCAATAAAGAGTGATTCTGCATTACTATCCATTGTGACTTACTGACTTAGTCTGGGAGATTTAGAGTGCCGAGGTTACTCACTAATTTTATCTATTATTACCTCTGAGCACCTATATACCAGTGAGCAGAGCTTCCTCTACAGTAGTTCTCCTGATTAGGCATGCCCTTACCTCATGAGCAGGGCATTGCAGCTTTGGTAGCAACCATTACGACATGGACTCTGCTGCTGTGGACCCGGGGAGAGTGAGTGCAGATTCATTGCACCCACACTCCTCACATGAAGGGTCCGCACTCCTAGAAAATGGGGGATACGTTCCCTGAGTGTCTCCCCCCCATATTCTAGACGGTCCAGAGTCGTCGTGGGACCCCTTTATTTTTTTTCTTACAATAAATTGGTGAAAGAGGAAATGTTTTGGGGACTGTTTTTTCAAATAATTTTTTTTTGTCGATTTTTTGTTTTTGTTAGTACTGACAGTTTATGATGTTGGGTATCTAATAGACGCCATGACATCACAAACTGCTGGGCTTGATCTCAGGTGACTTTACAGCTAGTATCAACCCGATTTATTACCCCGTTTGCCACTGCACCAGGGCACGGGATGAGCTGGGGTGAAGTGCCAGGATTGGCGCATCTAGTGGATGCGCCACGTCTGGGGTGCCTGCGGCCTGCTATTTTTAGGCTGTGAAGGCCCAATAACTATGGACCTTCCCACCCTGAGAATACCAGACCACAGCTGTCCGCTTTACCTTGGCTGGTGATCCAATTTGGAGGGGACCCTACTTTTTTTGTGTAATTATTAATATTTATAAAATAATTATAAAAAAGAGCCTGAGGGGACCTCCACATTGGATCCCCAACCACGGTAAAGCTGCCAGCTGTGGTTTTCAGGCTACAGCCGTCTGCTTTACCCTAGCTGGCTATCAAAAATGGGGGGACCCAACGTCATTTTTTTTTTTAACTATTTTTTAAATAGAAAAAATTAATGGGCTTCCCTGTATTTTGATTGCCAACCAAGGTAACGGCAGGCAGATGGGGGTGGCAACCCATAGCTGTCTGCTTTATCTGCGCTGAGAATCAAAAATACCGCGGAGCGCTACGTCATTTTTTTAAAGATTTATTTTTACAGCACTGTGATGTCCAGCAATCAAAATACAGGGAAGCCCATTTTATTTTTAGTTATTTAAATAAATAATTAAAAAAAATATATATGGGCTCCCGCTGCATTTTTTGTATTGCTAGCTAAGGGTAATCCAAGCAGCTACTGGCTGCTAACCCCCACTGCTTGGTGTTACCTTCACTGGCAATGGAAAATCCAGGGAAGCATTTTTTATTTTTTTTGCCAAAAAACTACAAAAAAAGGACGTGAGCTTCGCCATATTTTTGTATGCTAGCCAGGTATAGCAGGCAGGTGCTGGAAGAGTTGGATACAGCGCCAGAAGATGGCGCTTCTATGAAAATGCCATTTTCTGAGGCGGCTGCAGACTGCAATTCGCAGCAGTGGGGCCCAGAAAGCTCAGGCCAACCTGTGGTTCGGATTCCAATCCCCAGCTGCCTAGTTGTACCTGGCTGGACACAAAAATGGGGCGAAGCCTACGTCATTTGTTTTCTAATTATTTCATGAAATTCATGAAATAATAAAAAAAGGGCTTCCCTTTATTTTTGGTTCCCAGCCGGGTACAAATAGGCAACTGGGGGTTGGGGGCAGCCGTACCTGCCTGCTGTACCTGGCTAGCATACAAAAATATGGCGAAGCCCACATAATTTTTTCAGGGGGCAAAAAACTTCTGCATACAGTCCTGGATGGAGTATGCTGAGCCTTGTAGTTCTGCAGCTGCTGTCTGTCTGTATGGAGAAGAGCAGACAGCAGCTGCAGAACTACAAGGCTCAGCATACTCCATCCAGGACTGTATGCAGAATTGTTTTGCCCACCAAAAAAATGACGTGGGCTTCGCCATATTTTTGTATGCTAGCCAGGTACAGCTGGCAGCCACGGGCTGCCTCCAACCCCCAGTTGCCTATTTGTACCCGGCTGGGAACCAAAAATATAGGGAAGCCCGTTTTTTTTAAATTATTTCTCTTATTTCATGAAATAATTAAAAAACAAATGACGTGGGCTTCGCCCCATTTTTGTGTCCAGCCGGGTACAACTAGGCAGCTGGGGATTGGAATCCGCAGCACAGGTTAGCCCGAGGTTTGTGGGCACCTCTGCTGCGGATTTCAGTCCGCAGCCGTCCCAGAAAATGGCGCTCTCATAGAAGCGCCATCATCTGGCGCTGTATCCAACTCTTCCAACAGCCCTGGAGCCGGGTGGCTTGTTGGGTAATCATGAGTTAATACTGGCTTTGTTTTACCAGCCAGTATTAAGCCAGAGATTCTTAATGTCAGGCACGTTTGACCCGGCCATTAAGAATCTCCAATAACGGGTTAAAAAAAAGACACCACACAGAGAAAAAATACTTTAATAGAAATAAATACACAGACACATTAGAGACTCCATCTTTATTACCCCCTGTCAGCCCTCCACGATCCTGCTCTTCTGTCTTCTTTCTTTCTAGTGTAGTAGTAGTGACGATTGTAGTGAGGATGAGATTCACCAGCTCATCACTTGGGGCTGGGGAACCTCCATCCTCACTACAATCATCACTACAATCGGGAAGCAGCGTGCAGCCTTCACTCCGTGAGTGATCACTGCTGGCTGCTAGCGGTAACGCTGACAGACGCGTTACCATAGCAACGGTGCTCTCAGAGCCGCGGTTAGCGGTGACGTCACCGCTAACTGCGTTGCTATGGCAACGGTGATCTCCGTTAATGACCGGCTGTGTCAGCCGGTCCCTAACGGAACGGGGAGTCGACCGTGTGCTAGAGCATGTCGCCGGTACACGGTGATACACATATGTGCACCGTGTACCGGAGAGATGCACTCGCAGGTCCTACATGACGTGTCATAGTCATGTGACCAGTCTGTAGCCAATGAGATAATAGCCACGTGACTGGTCACATGGCTATTTTGACGTCACGATAGGTCCTGCATCTCTGCTGGCAGTGCAGGTCACCGGGAGGATTCAGCGATCATCGGATGGAATAGCGGCAGGAGACAGAGTGCAGAAGGGATCGCGAGGACCGGTAAGTGTTATGGCAATGTTTATTAACTGTTTGTGTACATTTATAATGCATTTTTATGTGTTTGTGATTGCCTCCCATTATAGCCTATACGTTCGAGTTCGGTTCGTCGAACGTTCGACGAACCGAACTCGAACGGGACCCTCGTTCGGCGAGCCGACCTCGAGCCGAACCGGGACCGGTTCGCTCATCTCTACTTACAAGGTCACTGTTGCGTCACAGAAAATGGTGACGTGACAGCGACGTCGTTGTCGCTGTCGTTGTGTGTGACTCCAGCTTAAGGCTAAGCCCCATACTGAACTGCTATCGCCTGTTTGCCCTTGCACCTTTTGCTGGGCCTGATGCAATGGCCATGCTTAGATTCATTAATTATACATGATAATAGCCCCTTACACTTGTTGCTGGGATTGATGCAATAACCATGTTTGCTCTTTAGCTATATATGGACTTAGAACCTTATTTTTTTAATTATACCTGTTTACTCTTCTCAGCTGGTTATATTCATCTGGTTGTTGTCCTCTGTATGCGGGGCTGGTGCAATATTTACATATAGCATTTTTTGCACACTTGATCTGATACTGTGAGAGATCTGTACAATTGAATATAGCAATAATAACCTTAATGATCTAATACACCATATTTTGATGTGAATTATCACCTACAGTATTTATTCTTTTATAATTATTTGATGTAATTGGCTGTAATTACATAACAATGACATAATAAAATTATACCAACTTGTATATATAGGTAATATTCAACTCTAATTTATACATACTTATTCACTTGGTAATTTTTGTATATAGAGTTATTTCTCTAATATGTTTGGTATACTATATATTGTCATTGTACATTGGTCTGTCTGGTTCTTTATATCTGTACTACCACATACTTTTAATTGCTGAGTAATGCATTATTAAAAATTTTGAAATTTTTGGCCATATACTTTTTTTTTGTGTTGTTTGTAATTACCTAAGTTCATGGCCCGGTACATGACATTTAAAGGGTACTCCTTGTTGACCACTATAATAAAATGTTTGATTTTAAACCCAAATATGGACAGAAAATAATTTTATTAATCCCAGGAGGGATATGATACATGGCAAATCCATAAAATATATGCAAAAAAAATAAGAGATAAAATCATTAAATTATGCACATTCTGCAGCAAAATGTTTTTTTGTTGACTTTAACAGTAGATTTTTTTAAAAAAAAAAATGAGCAGTGCTTCCATCCACCCACATGTGAACACATGCATACTGTATTATAATTAATAATAATAATAATTTTATTCATTTATATAGTGCTATCAATTCCATAGCGCTTTACATACATTGGCAACAATGTCCCCATTGGGGCTCACAATCTAGAGTCCTTATCTGTATGTCTTTCAAGTACAGGAGGAAACCAGAGTACCTGGAGGAAACCCACGCAAACACGGGGAGAATATACAAACTCCTTGCAGATGTTGTCCTTGGAGGGATTTGAACCCAGGACCCCAGCGCTGCAAGACTGCAGTGCTAACCACTGAGCCACTGTGCATGTTGAAACAATATGGCTTCTCCGGAAGCCAGGAAACAGAGACCAGTGGGGGACCAGGTAGGCATTGGGATTGGTACTGTGAGTATACTTGTTTATTTTACATTATTGTCCACATTTACACAAAATAGTAGAATAAATGTAATTAAAACTATATGCTAGGTTGCTTCATTTGTTATTTAAAATTTTTGGGGGGTGATGGTTTTAAAGTTGTACTTAGCCGTGAAAGTCATGCCACATATTGTTCGTGTTTTTTATGTTCATTTTATATAGTATCTTTAGGCTATGTGCCCACGGGACAATGTATCCATGGATTTTGACACGGAAAACCCGTGGATTTATCTGGATTTTCCAGATAATTCCGCAGGTTTACTCAAGTACAGACACTCGCCATGTTATCCTATGAAATTTGGGGAGTGCTGTATCAATGCTGCGGTAAATGCTGCAGATTTCCCGCAGCCGCACGTAATTGCATGTCAATTATTCATGCAGAAATATCTGCGGATGTACCACCTTTCCACTATGGAGATACAGGGCGGGACATCCGCAAGTATTTCCGCACTTGTCCCGCAAGTTTTCTGCAACAATTTTGCTCGAATCCCGCAGCAATGGATAGCTGCGGATTCCGGGGAGCAGCTGCGTGAAATCTGCGGACAAACCTGCGGCAAAATCCACGGCTACGTTGTCCCATGGGCACATAGCCTTAGTATTCACCTTTAGCCAGTGTGGATAGCTAGTTTGTACATATAATCAGTAATTTTTAGAACAATTAATTTCATGAAATGCTAGGATATTTGGGAGATTGATTGCAATTTCTGCTTCCATTCATTTGAATGTAATCCTTAAGCAATAAATGCATTAAATTAGAAATGTTGGTTGTTTTAATGCAGAAATTGTTTTTTCATGTCAAATTTAAATGAAGCATGATTAAACTAATGCCTACCTTAAAATTTCTTCTATGTTTATATAGTTCAGGCTAGCTAAATTGGTTAACCAAAGGAAATGTTTCAATTGGTAGCCCTTAGGACAACATTTAAGTAACCTTGCCATAGTAAGCTGGGCTCAAAAACCTGATGAAAGACATCTTGTGAAAGTAATACCTCTGCGTGAAACTTGAAATTTGCCTTTTCATTCTAAAGTGCAGTACAGAGAGAATAAATAAAAAGGAAAATTGATTAATGTAAGTAGTATCAAATTTAGAGATAATTCAATGTAATTCTGAGTATATATAGCTTCTAGTCCAGAAAGCATAGACTGAACTTAAGTATATCCTGCGTTAAGAGCAGAATGAGATGTTTTTAATTAGCTGGACTCTTTGAAATAACATATATATTACACTTAGGCAAATAAAATCTAATACTGATCTTAGTTTAAAAAGATAATAGATCACATCAGTAACAAAAAGTCACTTTCTAGATACATTCATTAAGCTGCAATCTAATTTAGATTATACAAGTAAAAGCCTTTGCAATGACCTCTGGTAATATTGTATGAAACTGTAACCCTAAATTATTAAAACACATACAGCAAAAATACGCAATTAAACCAGAAAATGTTATTTTAGACTTAACCTAATGCTTGATCTAAAATTACTTCAAAAATCAATAAATGGTTTGCAAGTCAGCAAAGATTTCCAGAAATAATAAGTTCCAAATATTTTTTTCATAGTTTTTTTTTAATCTGCAGTCCTCTATATTAAATGAAACATTACCAAACAGATATTTTAAAATTATTTCCACACCTAATTAGGACTTATCTTTTAATGAAATTGATCTAAAAAATCTAAGTAATATTCATTTCTTAGTATAACTATATAGTAGTCAGAGCAAGATATTATTAAAGCTAAAAGACAACATTCTGTCTGATGCCTGCAGTCATCACTAGGGGGTGAAGAAATCTACTTCTTCGTAGTGCTATTAGAGTGAACAATAAACCCATAAAGGGATTTTCCCATGCACAAAGTTGATGTTAATCAATAACCTAAATAAGTTCCACAATTCAATGGGTTAAAAAAAAATGTTCCTGTGCTGAGATAATCTTATATATGTGTCCCTGCTATGTACTGTGTAATGGCTGTGTCTGACTGTACAGGGACATGGTCAGATCATACCCCAGCTAAAGAATACAGACATTACAGCAGCTGACACTTTTTGTGAGGTAAAACATTTCACTGCCTTTTTTTAAAAACAATGTTTTACCTCACAGAAAGAATGAATTTCAACTCCATGGTGTAATGTCTGTATATTCTTGTGTCTGCTCCTGTCTTGTGTCTGCTCCTGCTCAGAAGCTGTGGTATGACACAGCCATTACCCAATACATAAGAGCAGCACATTTCTAAGATTATCTCAGCACTGGAAAAGAAAATTTAATACATCCAATTGTGGAAATTATTATTATTCCAAGATCAATTGTTTATATGTACATTGTGCATGGGACAACCCCATTAAGTGCCCTTTATTGGTGGCTACTGACATCCAGAAGTTACTATTGATTGAACTAAAAGGACACAATGACTATACTTCCTGTGCTTATGACAATTGTCTTGGTAACTTTTCAGCCTCGCTTGTGGCAGAGTCTATCCGGTAAGGATTGCTTGTACACCACCTCTAATGGTACATTTACAGGGAAGATCTGAAGAGTAATATAACGTATTTTTTGGTTTGATAAGACGCACCAGGTTATAAGACGCACCCCAAAATTAGAGATAAAACAGGTAAAAAAAAATAAAAATGGGGTCCGTCTTATACTCGGTGTTGTCTTACTGGAGGGGGGCAGCAGTGGTGGTGAAGTGGGTCACAGGAGGCAGGGGTTGTTTTGGCAGCAGCAGCGCCGGTCAGTGGCGGCAGCAGCTGCGGGTCCGTGGTGTCAGTGGTGGCAGCAGCGGCGGGTCAGAGGTGGAGCAGGCCGGTGTATTGAGTGTCCCAGTGTCCGCGGTCCCGGTTCAAATGATGGCGCCTGCACTCACTGCACAGCCACCGCAGTCCGCACAGTCGCCTGCCCACACTCACAGAGTGGCAGCCAGCAGGCCGCCCGCCCACCCGCACAGGGCGGCCTCTAGGACAGAGAGGGAGCCGGAACCGACAGGCACCCGGCCACCTGCACACATCCACAGGGACCCGGCTGCCCGAACGCACCAGATCGCCGCACAGACAGCCCCCCAGTAAGCTATATTCAAAATTTAAGATGCACCCCTCATTTTCCTCCCAAATTTTTGGGAGGAAAAGTGCGTCTTATAATCCAAAAATTATAGTATTCATTTTTAAGTTTTAAACTTCCATTAGTGATCAACCTGCCTACAGTAGAAGTCAATCATTCAATCAAATGGCCGAGTTATGTTAAAGATTATTGCTAATTGAGAGCTAGCATCAGTTTTTTTTTTCAAAGAGCACATAGACATGTTTTCCAGTCGATACTAACGTTACATTAAAGAGCTCTTGAAAATTGGTACTGTGGTATGAAGTTGTGTGGCATGTTTTTGTAAACCTCCAAAGAATGTGAATGTTTACTTCACAGAATACCTTTCATGAGATTCCTGATCTCTACAGATTAACCAGTATACACTTTCTTAGAAAGTATATTGAAGGATTTACCTGCCGAGAACACATGGGCTACATAGGTAATTCACATATATTTCCCATATACAAGTAAATATGCTATAGCTAAAGTGCATTTGTCCTTTAACATATGAGGCACCATAGCTTACAATTCTCCTATTTGGCATAATATGACTATTGTAATAGACAGGAAATGGTCTCCATCATCACATCCAGCCAGTGACCAGCAACATGATACAAAGAAAAAAGGCCACCAGCATCATACCTAGTAAATGGCTACCATCATCAAATAACAAGTAACCACTTTTATCATACTCAACACATGGTCTCTATCATCACATCTATCAATTCTGAGAATTTACTGAAATTAATTGAAGGAATTCCAATATGACCATCTAAGATGAAAAGCAGTTTCAGTTTACCTGGAGTAGAAATAATGCCATCCTTTAGACATAAAATATAATAAAGTTCTATGATAAGAAATCTAATAGGTTTTTGTTCATTTGAATTATAACAAACAATAAAGCTGAATAATATCACATACCCCAGCACTACCCTATAGCAAGCAAGAGAGTTGGAGAAAGATAAATATGTTTGTTGATTGAAATACTCAAAATTGAATCAAAAGTATTCAAAGCCCTTCCCCCATTGCAAGTTTTCTAAGCATAATTTAGAAACATACTATTTGCAGTAAACCAATTGAACGAGAACAATTAAATGACAGCACAATTAATATATCAAATATTACTATTTTTCCAAATTTAGCATATAATGCCACTTTAAATGTGAGTCTCTGTGTCAAGGGGTATATGGAGACAGGACTGGGGCCCATAGGCTGGCCCTAAGACTAGTAACACTGCACCGTCCCTTATCTCGAAGATAGGTTTGATAGTAACCAGTTTTGAGCCCCCGGCGTGACCTTAACTCCTGTCCGAGCCTTGATCTTACTCAACCTCTCCCACAGCCTTGATGCGGGCCAGGAAACACAAAGTGTCACAACACAAAGGGCCAGGAAACACAAAATGACACGCACAAAGGAATGCTTCCAGACGTTGGCTATGCTAAATTATTCTTTTTTAATTCGTTTACTGCAAATAGCAAAAAGTTTGTACATTTTTCTAATATAACTCATTTCTAATAGGGGTTGAACATTTTTTTTTGCAGTTGTATGCTTTCACAGCAACATTTTTGAGGTTAAAAGTGTATTTTTTTATTTTCACAGCTCAACATTATAAAATTCCGTGGAACACTGGAGGTTCAAACATCTAGACAAATTCCTTGAGAGGTTTAATTTCCAAAAGGGGGTCAGTTGTGGGGAACCTACACTGTTTAGGCACCTCAGATGGTCTCCAAACGAGACATGATGTCCGCTAATGATTTCAGATAATTTTGTGTTCAAAAATTCAAATAGAACTCTTTCACTTCCAAGCCATGCCGTGTTCCCAAACTGTAGATATCCACCACCTGTGAGGTATCGGCGTACTCTGGAGAAATTGCACAACAAATTGTATCATGCATTTTCTCTTGATAGAAAAAAAAAATATATTTTTTTTATATTATCACAGCTCACCTAGACTTATATGTATCCCAACAAAGTGGATGATGCACATCAGGCCAGATCTTGATGTAACAATGTAGATCAAGAGAAGTAGAAAAAGTCAGTAACTGTCTTGGAAAAACTTTGAAGCTTTATTGTTAAAAATCCATTAAAAACATTACAGTGGATGAAAGTTCAGTATGTAGACATGGGTCTACGTGTTTCAGGCCTGACATAAAGCTGGCCCTTAATCATGACAACCTTAACAAAGAAAACTGAACACTTTAAATACAAGAAGCAAAAAATGATCATACAATAGACATGCAAGATGATTGGAGGAGACTTGTTGACCATGTGTAGTTAGTTGCTGTGGGCTGAACAATCAAACTCAGAAGAAAATTACCTGGTCAATAAAGTGTTTTCAGGCTGGGGGGTGAAGGGGTTAAAGGTTCATTTACTCTTAACAAATATCATCATGACTCACTCATTTTTAAGCAATCATAATGATATAAAAATCAATGGTAAAACTTCTGCTCGCCACAACAATAAGAACAGATGCCACAAGTGAGAAATGCAAATGCCCCTGAAAGTCACATTTACAAGTGCATCTCAAATTAGAATATCATCATAAAGTTAATTTATTTCAGTAATTCAACACAAAAAGGGAAACGCATATGTTATATAGAGTCATTAAAAACAGAGTGATCTCTTTCAAGCGTTTATTTCTGTAAATGTTGATTATCATGGCTTACAGCCAATGAAAACCCAAAAGTCATTATCTTAGAAAATTGAAAAAAAATATTTTAAACTCAGAAATATTGGCCTACTGAAAAGTGAGTAGAAAAAATGCACGCAATACTTGGTCAGGACTCTTTTTGCATGAATTTCTGCATCAATGTGGTGTGGCATGGAGGCAATCAGCCTCTGACACTACTGAGGTGTTATGGAAGCCAAGGTTGCTTTGATAGTAGCCTTCAGCTCATCTGCATTGTTGGGTTTTGTGTCCCTCATCTACCTCTTGACAATAACCCATAGCTTCTCTATGGGGTTTAGACCAGGAAAGTTTGCTGGCCAATCAAGCACAGTGATACTTTGGTTATTAACCAGTTATTGATACTTTTGACAGTGTAGACAGGTATCACCATTCTGCACTGTACAAATGAATAAGTAGAAATCAGAGACAGTCAAAGTAAGTCATATAAAGTGAGGTTATCAGGCACAGAGGTTCGGCAACAATGTGGCAATTTGACAGAAGTCACAGCAATTCTTAGCTGTATGGATAAAAATTCATTGCACTTTGTTTGTTTATTGCGGATGGTTGTATTGTTTCAGTATGCTCACACTGTGAATAACAATATGTACTTTTAAAGAGCTTCTAGTGGTACATTTAAAAGATGCAGCAAGTTTTCTGAAGCTTCATCATGTGAGTATAGACCAAAATCTACAGAGTGGCCACGGGTCTCATGTAATCATAAACGGTACCAAAAGCAGCAGCAAAAAAATCTGTAAAATAAGAAGCCGATATAGCATTTTTTTCTTATTTTCTTTGAATCAGTAATATATATATATACTGTATATATATATATATATATATATATATATATATATATATATGTACAGTCATATGAAAAAGTTTGGGCACCCCTATTAATGTTAACCTTTTATTATTTATAACAATTTGGGTTTTAGCAACAGCTATTTCAGTTTCACATATCTAATAACTGATGGACTCAGTAATATTTCTGGATTGAAATGAGGTTTACTGTACTAACAGAAAATGTGCAATCTGCATTTACACAAAATTTGACAGGTGAAAAGTATGGGCACCCTTATCAATTTCTTGATTTGAACACTCCTAACTACTTTTTACTGACTTACTGAAGCACTAAATTGGTTTTCTAACCTCATTGAGCTTTGAACTTCATAGGCAGGTGTATCCAATCATGAGAAAAGGTATTTAAGGTGGCCACTTGCAAGTTGTTCTCTTATTTGAATCTCCTATGAAGAGTGGCATCATGGGCTCCTCAAAACAACTCTCAAATGATCTGAAAACAAAGATTATTCAACATAGTTGTTCAGGGGAAGAATACAAAAAGTTGTCTCAGAGATTTAAACTGTCAGTTTCCACTGTGAGGAACGTAGTAAGGAAGTGGAAGAACACAGGAACAGTTCTTGTTAAGCCCAGAAGTGGCAGGCCAAGAAAAATATCAGAAAGGCAGAGAAGAAGAATGGTGAGAAAAGTCAAGGACAATCCACAGACCACCTCCAAAGACCTGCAGCATCATCTTGCTGCAGATGGTGTCAATGTGCATCGGTCAACAATACAGTGCACTTTGCACAAGGAGAAGCTGTACAGTCATGGCCAAAAGTTTTGAGAATGACATCAAAATTATTTTTTCACATGATCTGTTGCCCTCTGGTTTTTAATTGTGTTTGTCTGATGTTTACATCACATACAGAAATATAATTGCAATCATATTATGAGTACCAAAAGGTTATATTGACAGTTAGAATGAGTTAATGCAGCAAGTCAATGTTTGCAGTGTTGACCCTTCTTCTTCAGGA
This sequence comes from Anomaloglossus baeobatrachus, assembly GCF_048569485.1. Taxonomy (NCBI): domain Eukaryota; kingdom Metazoa; phylum Chordata; class Amphibia; order Anura; family Aromobatidae; genus Anomaloglossus; species Anomaloglossus baeobatrachus. Next base: position 293,169,384 of record NC_134355.1, read on the forward strand.
CCTCTGCAATTCTCCCTGGCATGCTCTCAATCAACTTCTGGACCAAATCCTGACTGATAGCTGTCCATTCTTACATAAGCAATGCTTGCATTTTGCCAGAATTTGTTGGTTTTTGTTTGTCCACCCGTCTCTTGATGATTGCCCACAAGTTATCAATGGGATTAAGATCTAGGGAGTTTCCAGGCCATGGACCCAAAATCTCTATGTTTTCTTCCATGAGCCATTTAGTGATCACCTTTGTTTTATGGCAAGGTGCTCCATCATGCTGGAAAAGGCATTGTTGGGCGCCAAACTGCTCTTGGACAGTTGGGAGAAGTTGCTCTTGGAGGACATTCTGGTACTTTTCTTTATTCATGACTGTGTTTTTAGGCAAGACTGTGAGTGAGCCGATTCCCTTGGATGAGAAGCAACCCCACACATAAATCGTTTCAGGATGCTTAACAGTTGGCATGAGACAAGACTGGTGGTAGCGCTCACCTCTTCTTCTCCTAATAAGCTGTTTTCCAGATGTCCCAAACAATCGAAAAGGGGATTCATCTGAGAAAATGACTTTACCCCAGTCCTCAGCAGTCCACTCCCTGTACCTTTTGCAGAATATCAGTCGGTCCCTGATGTTTTTTCTGGAGAGAAGTGGCTTCTTTGCTGCCCTCCTTGAAATCAGGACTTGCTCAAAGAGTCTCCGCCTCACAGTGCGTGCAGAAGCACTCACACCAGCCTGCTGCCATTGCTGAGCTAGCTCAGCACTGCTGGTAGTCCGATCCCGCAGCTGAAACAGTTTTAAGATACAGTCCTGGCATTTGCTGGTCCTTCTTGGGCGCCCTGGAGCCTTTTTGGCAACAATGGAAGCTCTCTCCTTGAAGTTCTTGATAATGCAATAGATTGTTGACTGAGGTGCAATCTTTGTAGCTGTGATACTCTTCCCTGTTAGGCCATTTTTGTGCAGAGCAATGATGGCTGCACGTGTTTCTTTAGAGATAACCATGGTTAACTGAAGAGAAACAATGATACCAAGCACCAGCCTCCTTTTAAAGTGTCCAGTGGTGTCATTCTTACTTAATCATGACTGATTGATCGCCAGCCCTGTCCTCATCAACACCCACACCTGAGTTAATGGAACAATCACTAAAACAATGTTAGCTGCTCCTTTTAAGGCAGGAATGCAATGCTGTTGAAATGTGTTTTGGGGGTTAAAGTTCATTTTCTTAGCCAATATTGACTTTCCAAGTAATTGCTGTTAAGATGATCACTCGTTATGACATTCTGGAGTATATGCAAATTGCCATTAGAAAAACTTAAGCAGTAGACCTTGTAAAAATAATATTTGTAGCATTCTCAAAACTTTTGGCCATGACAGTATGGGAGAGTGATGCGAAAGAAGCCGCTTCTGCATGCACGCCACAAACAGTCGCCTGAGGTATGCAAAAGCACATTTGGACAAGCCAGTTACATTTTGGAAGAAGGTCCTGTGGACTGATGAAACTAAGATTGAGTTGTTTGGTCATACAAAAAGGCGTTATGCATGGAGGCAAAAAAACACGGCATTCCAAGAAAAGCACTTGCTACCCACAGTAAAATTTGGTGGAGGTTCCATCATGCTTTGGGGCTGTGTGGCCAATGTCGACACCGGGAATCTTGTTAAAGTTGAAGGTCGCATGGATTCAACTCACTATCAGCAGATTCTTGACAATAATGTGCAAGAATCAGTGACGAAGTTGAAGTTACGCAGGGGATGGATATTTCAGCAAGACAATGATCCAAAACACCGCTCCAAATCTACTCAGGCATTCATGCAGAGGAACAATTACAATGTTCTGGAATGACCATCCCCGTCCCCAGACCTGAATATCATTGAACATCTGTGGGATGATTTGAAGCGTGCTGTCCATGCGCGGCGACCATCAAACTTAACTGAATTGGAATTGTTTTGTAAACAGGAATGGTCAAATATATCTTCATCCAGGATCCAGGAACTCATTAAAAGCTACAGGAAGCAACTAGAGGCTGTTATTTTTGCAAAAGGAGGATCTACAAAATATTAATGTCACATTTATGTTGAGGTGCCCATACTTTTGCATCTGGCAAATTTTGTTTAAATGCAGATTGCACATTTTCTGTTAGTACAATAAACCTCATTTCAATCCAGAAATATTACTGAGTCCATCAGTTATTAGATATATGAAACTAAAATAGCTGTTACTAAAACCCAAATTGTTATAAAGAGAAAAGGTTAACATTAATAGGGGTGCCCAAACTTTTTCATATAACTGTATATACTAGATGTAGTACCCAGTGTTGCCCGCAATAGTAGCTGTCTCTCCCACTCTCCCTCTCTCCCAGTCTCTTCCTGTCTCTCTTTCTTTCTCTGTCTATCTCTCTGTGTCTCTCTCTATCTGTCTCTCTGTCTGTCTGTCTCTTTTCATGTCTGTCTATCTCTATCTCTATGTTTGTCTATCTCTGTCTGTTTGTGTCTATCTGTCTCTGTCTCTCTCTGTCTCTGTCTGTCTGTCTCTTTCCCTGTCTGTCTGTATGTCTGTCTCTGTCTGCCTCTGTGTGTCTGTCTGTCTCTGTCTGTCTCTATCCCTGTCTGTCTCTTTCTGTCCCTATCGGTCCCTCTGTCTGTCTCTCTCTATCTCTCTGTTTGTCTCTCTGTCTGTCTCTTTTCCTGTCTGTCTCCTTCCCTGTCTATCTCTCTCCCTGTCTGTCTCTTTCTCTGTCTGTCTCTTTGTCTCTCTATCTCTTTATCTGTAACTTTGCCTGTCTGTGTCTTTCCCTGTCTGTCTGTCTCGGTCTATCTCTGTATGTCTGTCTCTTTCCCTATCTGTCTGTGTCTGTCTCTTTTTGTTTGTTTCTTTGTCTATGTCTTTTTGTCCGTGTGTCTCTGTCTGTGTCTGTCTGTCTCTGTGGGAGGCCAAATGTAAGGCAGAGGAAACACCCTCTGAAAAGCTTCCAAAACAGAAAAAATAAGTTTTAGAGTGCAGCACCACTGTTTTGGCATATCCATTAGTTTCCTAGACTATTGACATAAAAAATATAGAGGTGGATGAGTGACAGGTGTAGGGCTGGTGCTCTCATACCCCTGCTAGTACATACAAGACACAACTTAGAAACCCATCTTGGAATCTTGACAGCAGGACAGTGGCATCAATTGCCCCTCATTTTGCCATAGTGTGTTTGTACAGCAGGGAATTATGGTCCATGCAACACACAGGATGTGGGCTGACATTTTCACTTTAAACATCAAGAGATGAATGAGTGACAGGCGTAGGCCTCTTGCTCCAAGAATCCTGGCCCTACAGACATAAGACAATTTGGAGACCCTACTTGGAGTCTTCAGATTTCCAAAAATTAAGGTCAGGCAACAGAAAAAATGGCAAAAATTGGCACAGACTACAAATAGTCCAACAAAGCAACATGGATGCTTGGGAATGGCCCTGTAACGAGACCTGAACCAACATTTCTAACTTCACCAGAGACAGCATGATGACAGACTGACATAGGCCTCTTGCTCACAGAAACCTGGCACAGACTGGGACTGGGGTCGCAAAGTCTTTGGAAAACCATGACTTGTTCATCTGTATGAATGTTAGGTGGTCTACACTTTCAGGGGACAGCCGGATGTGCTTAACAGTCAATACACCAGCAGCAGCGCTGAAGCCACAATCTGAGAAAACGCTGGCTCCTGGGCAAGCCAAAATTTTGAAGGCATGACTGGCAAAAATAGGCCACTCTTCCATTTTTGAAGACGAAAATGAATTAGGGTCCAATCCCCTTTGTGGAATTGATATTAAGCATTAGATACTCCTGCACCATCCTCTTCTGTCATTTACTATGTGTCACACTTCTACTCTGTTCTGCTGGTGCATGCTATGGTCTAAAAAATGTATTCCAAATCTCACAGAAATTGCTTCTGCCGCTTGAGCTGCTGCTGCTACCGTATTTTTTCAAACGTAAGACCTCCCCCAATAATAAGCCCTTGCAGGGAATTTCAAAATATTCAGAGCAAGGCTTAAATATAAACCCTCCCCCAAAAATAAGCCCTAGTTGCGATTCAATAATCAAGTGTCCATGCTGCTAAAAAAGTTAAAAAATTCTGCAGGACACTTCATTATAAAAAGCAGACACCCCGCAATCACACTCACCAAATGCTGAGCGGTAGGCTCTGCAGTGATCGCACCCCCACACACATTTGAGTTCACACACAAACATCAGATCACACACACACATCGGATCACACATACACACAAACACACACCACATCCAGCGACACTGATTTATTCTCGCCGATAGAATCCTGAGAGGCAGTGAGGTGGAGCACAAGGACCTGAAAGTGAAAATCTTTCTTACAGGACCTGTGACACGTGAATTCCTCCCATCATTACCTGCGGCCGGAGGGATTCTTTACTGCTGGATGTGATGAGTGAGTGTGAACATAGTTGCTGGGAGCACACACCGGAGATCACAGGGAGGACCTGGGATCCATGCAGACATCTGGGGTCTAGTAAGTATGAGTCTCCTTGAAAGGGGGGGCTGCTTTATTTGGGGGGGGGTTACTTACCCCCCAACCATGTTTGTCCAAGAATAAGACCTACTCCAAAAATAAGCCCTAGCGCAATTTTGTTTGGGAGGGGGAGTATATGACCGTGTCTTATTTTTGGAAAAACACAGTAATATTTCTGTGTTGCTGATGTGACATTCCCGTAGCTGGAATTTTAGAATGCATGCTGTGTGCCTCACTGCTGTCTTGTGGAAAACTACCGTTAAGATGGTCTACAAGCTTGTGATATTACTCCAGCATCCATGCATCCCTTTTCAGGGGGGAAGCTTCTTACGACATTTACTCCCGGCCAGGATCCAACTGTCAAAGATTGTGGCCATCAGTGCAGATGCTTTCCTCCTCTTGAGTCTGAGAAATCGGATGCCAATGGGATGATGTGTGAAGAGTGACAATGATGATGTGTGACAATGTGTGAACAGCTCTGCAGACTAGCCCATGTGTGGTTACCCGCAGTCAGTTTGCCAGTTAGAGATTTGTGATGCGCAGGGGAAATAAGTGTAATTGTGGTAGCACCTCTTAAGAATGAACTGATTGTGATATTTAGGTGCAGGAAAAGGAGGAGAGGCCACATGATGCAGCGCTCGCCATAAACTCTAGCCCATGGTGTTCATCAGCCTTATTTGGACATTGAAATGAAGTGCGGCTGCCCAAGAAATCTAGTGGAGTAGGCTGTCCAGTAACGAAAGTTGTTCTCATTTGTCTTGGGATTGGATGAGCTGGCGTTTGCTCGCTAGACCTTTGACTAACAAAACTTCCCATTCCCAACACCCTGCCTATTCATTCTTCCACCACAACCTCGTTGTGATTTACCACTCATGGTTAATGTACCCTTCCCCTTTGAAACTGATGTTTTGCAAACCTAGGGACACAATGTCAGACACCTGACACAAAATATAAATTATTTATTTGCTTCCTGAGCTGGCAATATTGTGAAAGCACTGAAAAGTACCAATAACTCCAAATGTAGTACACTGCGTAATTTTGAACAGACACTGAAAAGTGGCAAGACCTTTTTAGCTATTTCAGTAGCGAATTGACAGCAGGCAGTACTAACTAACAATACCTACAAATGTGATTGACTGCGTAACTTTGAGCAGGCAATGAAAAGTGCCAATATCTAAATCACTAGCATATTTCCAGCAGGTACTACTAAATAACAATACCTTGAACCCCTTTTACGTAAGAGAGAGTCATCATGGATCTTGAAGTTGGTAAATAGACATCCACGTGGTTTAAATTTAAAAACACATTGTTTCTTTCTCTATTAAGATTTTCCATGTCTACAAAATTTTAGGATTTTGCTTTGAGGGGCCTTTTTTTGTTCATTTTTTTGGGGGGTGGTAATTTTATTTTCTGCGTCATTATTGAGTAACTTCCAGGATGATTGTCAAGTTTCCTGCATCTAATTGTTTATTCTATGTTATAATGGTTTTCCTTCATTCAAGCAACGTTTGTTTATTGGTATGTATGTAGTTTAGATTCCATTATACACTCAGTGTTAGATGTTTTAATTTACACTGCAATATTTAATCATTATTTCAATTCATTTTTTACATGGCTTATATTTGTTTGATTTTGTTTATTTATTGCAATGTTAATGAAGACTACGTATCCAGTGGACTATTCATAATAATCCTTGGGCTTATGTTTGATAATTTTTTTTAATATTCATTTACCTTGTTTGGATGGTCTATGAGCTTTCACATACCTGGACGAACTTTGCCTGCTGATCCATCCTATCTGATGGTATTGAAGACACCTTGTTTGAATGTTCATGAGATTCCTGGACTAAAGGGTGCTTTACACGCTGCGACATCGCTAACGATATATCGTCGGGGTCACGTCGTTAGTGACGCACATCTGGCACCATTAGCAACATCGCAGCATGTGACACCCATGAGCGGCGATCAATGAGCACAAAAACGTAAAAAATCGTTGCTCGTTGACATGTCGTTCATTTCCTTAATATCATTGCTGCTGCAGGTACGATGTTGTTCGTCGTTCCTGCGGCAGCACACATTGCTATGTGTGACACCGCAGGAACGACGAACATCTCCTTACCTACGTCCACCGGCAATGAGGAAGGAAGGAGGTGGGCGGCAAGTTCCGCCCGTTCATCTCCGCCCCTCCTCTGCTATTGGATGGCTGCCGTGTGACGTCGCTGTGATGCCGCACGAACCGCCCCCTTAGAAAGGAGGCGGATCGCCGGCCAGAGCAACGTTGCAGGGAAGGTAAGTCCGTGTGATGGGTGTTAGTGATATTGTGCGCCACGGGCAATGATTTGCCTGTGATGCACAACCGACGGGGGCGGGTACGCTTGCTAGTGATATTGGTACCAATATCGCAGTGTGTAAAGTACCCTTAAAGGGTGCTTTACACGCTGCAACATCCCTAGCGATGTCCAGTGCGATAGCACTTGCCCCCATCATTCGTGCGACATTTGATGCTCGCTGCCGTAGCAAACATTATCGCTACGGAAGTGTCACACACACATACCTTGTCAGCGACATCACTGTGACCGCCGAACAATCCCTCCCTCAAGGAGGAGCTGCGTTCGGCGTCATAGTGATGTCACTGCGGCGTCACTAAGCAGCCGGCCAATAGAAGCGGAGGGGCAGAGATGAGCGGGACGTAACATCTCGCCCACCCCCTTCCTTCCGCATTGCCGGTGAATGCAGGTAAGGAGATGTTCGTCGTTCCTGCGGTGTCACACATAGTGATATGTGCTGCCGCAGGAACGACGTACAACATTGTACCTGTGGCAGCAGCAATATTAAGGAAACAAGCGACGTGTCAACGATCATCATTTTTGAACGATTTTGTGAAGTGTACTCCAGCTACGTGTGCAGGGAGCAGGGAGCTGGCACTGGCAGTATGAGAGCGCGGTGCTAGTAACTAATGTAAATATCGGGTAGCCAAGGAAAGTGCTTCTTGGTTACCCGATGTTTAGCTTAGTTTCAGCTTACCGCAGGCTGCCAGACGCCGGCTCCTGCTCCCTGCTCACTTCAGTTCGTCGCTCTCTCGCTGTCACACACAGCGATGTGTGCTTCACAGCGGGAGAGCGACGAGCAAAAAATGAAGCAGGACATTCAGCAACGAGCGGCAACCTCACCGCAGGGGCCAGGTCGTTGCTGGATGTCACACACAGCGTCAGCGATGGGACGTCGCTGCTACGTCACAGAAAATGGTGACGTAGCAGCAACGTCGTTGTCGCTGTGTGACACCACCTTAAATGTAGTGTGAGGTAGCGTCGTCGGCTGCGCTGCAGAAGACACGGGATCCAGGCACCAAGGTTCACAGCACACGGTTTATTCCAAAGAAAAAGTTCACAATAGTACATAGGTGCCTTTCCGGCAGAGAACTCAGGGAGATGTGATCACCCCCTCACACCCGGCACACCTGCCCTTGTTCCTGAATCTATTTATCCCTCCCTTCAGCCTGTAGGGAAAACAGCATTAACCCTATAGTGGATTATCATGGAGTGAGCACAACCGGGGCGAGACATACCGGCCGTCATAGATAACCCCGGTCACAGTCTCACATACCCCCCCCCTCAGTTCAAGCGTGCGGGGTTGAACTCCTGCCATCAAACACGGGCCGCGGGACAAGGCATCGGCGTTGCCCTGCAACCTACCGGCCCGGTGTTCAACCGTAAACCGGAAGTTCTTCAGAGAAAGGAACCACCGGGTAACCCGGGCATTCCGTTCCTTGGCGGACCTCATCCAGACCAGTGGAGAGTGATCCGTCACCAAGCGAAACTGCCGTCCCAGCAGGTAATAGCGTAGGGACTCCAAGGCCCACTTGATCGCCAGACACTCCTTCTCCACTACGCTATAATTCCGCTCGGGAGGGGTGAGCTTCCTACTTAAGAAGGTGACGGGGTGTTCCACCCCCTGAACCACCTGAGACAGCACTGCCCCCAGGCCGACCTCCGAGGCGTCAGTCTGTACTATGAACTCTTTCCGGAAATCAGGGTTTACAAGAACGGGCTGTCCGCACAGGACCCCCTTCAGGGCCCGGAAGGAGTCCTCGGCCTGCGGAGTCCAGTGCACCATGACGGACTTCTTGCCTTTGAGAAGGTCCGTCAAGGGGGCTGATAGTCCCGCAAAATCTTTTACAAACCTCCTGTAGTACCCCACGATACCCAGGAAGGCCCTAACCTGCTTCGTGGTCAGGGGTCTAGGCCACTTCTGGATCGCCTCCACTTTGTTAATTTGGGGCTTAATCACTCCTTGGCCTATTACGTAGCCCAAGTAGCGGGCTTCCGTGAGTCCCAACGCACATTTCTTGGGATTGGCTGTCAATCCGGCTGTTCGAAGCGCGTCCACCACCGCTTGTACCTGTTCCAAGTGGGTCTGCCAATCGGAGCTGTAAATAATGATGTCATCAAGGTACGCTGAAGCATACGCCTGGTGGGGTTCCAGCACTAAGTCCATCAACCTCTGGAACGTGGCCGGAGCGCCATGTAACCCAAAAGGCAAGACAACATAGTGGAAGAGACCCTCCGGCGTAACAAAAGCGGTTTTCTCCTTGGCGGACTCCGTTAGTGGCACCTGCCAGTACCCCTTGGTCAGGTCGAGCGTGGTAAAGTATCGCGCCTGTCCCAGCCTATCAATCAGCTCATCCACCCGGGGCATGGGGTAGAGATCAAACTTGGATATTTCGTTCAATCTCCTAAAGTCATTGCAGAACCTTAAGGAGCCATCGGGTTTTGGTATTAGGACAATCGGACTAGCCCATTCACTCCGGGATTTTTCGATGACCCCCAGGCGTAACATTGACTTTACTTCCTCTGATATGGCTTGTCGTCGAGCCTCCGGTACCCGGTATGACTTCAGGCGTACCTTCAGGTGGGGCTCGGTGACAATATCATGTCGTATCAGACTGGTCCTACCGGGCAGCTCGGAGAAGACATCGGGGTTCTGCTGAACCAACCGTCTGGCCTCTCGCCTCTGTGTCTTGGTGAGGGCTTCTCCAATCCTTACTTCCGGTTCGTCCTCTCCGGAGGTCGCTGGAGCCGGATGTGAACGACCCGAAGAGGAGGGAGGTGGGGAAAAAACAGCCATCAGGTTTTCCCGTTCCTGCCAAGGTTTTAATAGGTTGACATGGTATATTTGTTCAGGTTTCCGCCTACCGGGCTGCAATACTTTGTAGTTAACCACCCCGACTCTTTCCTTTATCTCGTAGGGGCCTTGCCACTGAGCCAGGAATTTACTCTCCGCCGTGGGAATCAATACCAACACCCGATCCCCGGGATTAAAGGTCCGCACGGTGGCTTGTCTATTGTAGCGGCCGCTTTGCGCGGCCTGAGCCTCCTGTAAATGCTCCTTCACAATTGGCATGACCGCGCTTATGCGGTTCTGCATACCCAAAATGTGTTCAATCACACTTTTATGGGGGGTGGGCTCCTGCTCCCAGGTTTCTTTTGCCAGGTCCAACAATCCCCGGGGATGTCGCCCGTATAACAATTCAAAAGGCGAAAACCCCGTGGATGCCTGTGGCACCTCTCGTATGGCAAACATCAAATAGGGAAGCATCATATCCCAGTCTTTCCCGTCTTTGGAAATCACCCTTTTGAGCATGGTTTTCAGGGTTTTATTGAATCGTTCCACTAAACCATCCGTCTGAGGATGATACACAGACGTACGCAACTGCTTGATCTGGAGTAGCCGGCATAGCTCTTTGGTCACTTTAGACATGAATGGGGTCCCCTGATCCGTAAGGATCTCCTTGGGCAACCCCACCCGGCAGAACACAGCAAACAACTCCCGAGCTATAAGCTTGGCTGCAGTATGTCTGAGAGGTATCGCCTCTGGATACCGGGTGGCATAGTCAACGATCACTAGGATATGCTGGTGCCCTCGAGCAGACTTTACGAGGGGCCCCACCAGATCCATCCCTATCCGTTCAAAAGGGACTTCTATAATGGGTAACGGTACCAACGGACTGCAAAAGTGGGTCAGGGGTGCGGTAAGCTGACACTCCGGGCAGGTTTCGCAGAACCGTTTTACCTCCCCAAAGACCCCGGGCCAATAGAACCTTTGCAATATTCGCTCCTGCGTTTTCTTGACCCCTAGGTGACCACTCATCAGGTGTTTATGAGCCAAGTCGAGGACCCGCCGGCGATACGGCTGGGGCACCACCAACTGCTCTACCCCTACGCCCCGTATTTCATCTACCCGGTAGAGTAAATCCTGCTTAAGAGCGAAATGGGGGTATCTTACCTGGGCACCAGGCAGCTGTGCCACCCCGTCAACTACTGTCACCCGACTCCGGGCATGTATTAATGTAGGGTCCTGGAGTTGGGCTGTCCCAAACGTATCCGGGGACGCCTCCAACTCCGGGATGGGCTCGACCGTCTCAGCCTCTCCTGCCAATACCTCTAGGGGCGACCTATCAGGTTCACATCCTGTCCCTATCATGGGGACCCCTACGGCAGGCGTCCCGGATTCAGGATTGTAGGGCTCAGGTCCCGGACTGACCAATATCTGAGGGGACTTAGGAGGTCCCTTCCATAAAGTCCAAAAATAGGGCAGATCCCTTCCTAGGATCACATCATAGGGAAGAGTATTAATAAGTCCCACCTCATGTTGCACCTGACCGCAAGGTGCTGTGATGGTGACTATCCCCGTGGGATAGTCTCGGCGGTCCCCATGTATGCAAACCACCCCCACGGTACGTCCTGTGGCCTTTACTTTAGCCCTTAGGGTTGATCGCACAAGGGTCACTAAGCTTCCGGAATCCAACAAGCCTGTAACCGGACATCCATTCACCTGAATTTGACACAAGTGGGGCTCAGTCTCTGGGTAGACCAGGTCAGCGGTACACACCACCTGAGCATACATTGAACCCCGCCGGGTAACCCCACAATCCATGGGCTCCGGGGTGAGTGGACACTGGGCTTCCATATGTCCCACCCGCTGGCACCGCCAACATCTAATAGGGAAGGACACCCCCTTGACGAGTTGTCGTTTAGGGTACGTAGTTTTCCGGACCTCAGGGACGGAGGGTGTGGTTTCAGACGGGACGGTAGCGGACTCCCGCACCGGTGTCAGCGGTGGGTCCTTGGCCCTAGGCTTGGAGGGACCGGACCGACGGGCGGTACGCAAAGTCTCAGTGTCCCGTATCAAGTCCTGCGTAGCCACATGCCGCTCTACCAGGGACACTAATTGGTCCAGGGTACTCGGGTCACCCTGTCCGACCCACCGTTGAACGGTGACGGGTAAAGTGCGCACAAAACGATCCACTACTACCCTTTCCACCATTTGCGCCGGGCTCAGAGTGTCAGGCTGCAACCACTTTTTTACAAGATGCAACAAGTCATAGGCCTGGGAGCGTACGGGTTTGGCTTCCTCAAAGAACCACTGATTTACCCGCTGAGCCCGTACATAGGTATTCACCCCCAACCGAGCCAGTATTTCGGCTTTCAGGGTCACATAGTCAATGGCGTCCTCGGTACAGAGGTCCAGGTACGCTTTTTGGGGTTCCCCCGTCAGATAGGGCGACAATACCTCAGCCCACTGCGGGGTCGGCAGCTTTTCCCGCTCGGCCACCCGCTCAAACACCGCCAGGAACGCTTCCACATCATCACCCGGGGTCATCTTTTGCAACGCTTGTCTCACCGCTTTCCGGACGCTGCCGTCGTCATCCGGTCCCGGGGTTGTTGCTGCCGGTCTGGCACGGATCGACTTGGCCAGGAGAACCATCTGTTCTTGGTGCCTTTTTTCCTGCAATTGCAAGGCTTGCTGCTGACGTGCATTGGCCTGCTCCATCTGTTCTTGGTGCACTTGCAAGGCTTGCTGCTGACGTGCATTGGCCTGATCCATCTGTTCTTGGAATTTTTTTTCCTGCATTTGCAAGGATTGGAGCAGGTGTGCATTGGTCTGTTGCTGCTGTGCATTAGCCTGAGCCAAATGCTTTAGTATGTCCTCCATGGCGTCGCCGGGTTTGGGCTGTAGTATAGCCGCTCGAATCCAGGACATGCGCAGCTGGGTCACCAGGGATGGATGCTACACCTCACCGGCTGTCATGCCCGCCGATTCTCCACCATATGTGAGGTAGCGTCGTCGGCTGCGCTGCAGAAGACACGGGATCCAGGCACCAAGGTTCACAGCACACGGTTTATTCCAAAGAAAAAGTTCACAATAGTACATAGGTGCCTTTCCGGCAGAGAACTCAGGGAGATGTGATCACCCCCTCACACCCGGCACACCTGCCCTTGTTCCTGAATCTATTTATCCCTCCCTTCAGCCTGTAGGGAAAACAGCATTAACCCTATAGTGGATTATCATGGAGTGAGCACAACCGGGGCGAGACATACCGGCCGTCATAGATAACCCCGGTCACAGTCTCACAGTAGCCACCGATATTATCAGATTGAAGATTGTTGCCCATTGTTTTGTCAAAGCTTGGAATAGATATCAGATGGGCTTATGCACTATTATAAACCATTCATGGACTTTTTGTTACTATTTATTTGAGCTTTGTGGATTTTGTATTTATTGAATTAAATTGGCTTTTTATATTTGCGCAATTGTCATGCATTTATATTCTTCTGTGTGTATATATTATTATTGATAAATAATTCGAACATACTGTGTTACACACATACACAGATAAATGAATTTATGTTTACATATCCTATACACATCATATGTCTTTTTGAAAGAGTTTGTTTTATATGCAAATATTTTTTTTTTGTTTCCATTTGGCAATTAATCAAATTACTGTTTGTTCAAGTCAACTATGTTCTCCGGTGATGTCATGGTTAATCCATGGTTTACTTGGTTGGATTTACACTTGGTTGTCCAAGTTATCTCACCTTTTGTGCATTTTTCTAATTAAGCATTTAATATTTCATTCCTTCTAACATATAGAGATATGTCAGGATTAAGAGCGGTTTTCCACTCGAAACGCATCGTAGACCTCTGTCTACACTGCTGTTTTAACTTTTTTTTTATGGATTTGGTATAAACTTTTGCTTTTCAATATACTCTTTATGTGGCTGCCGGTAAGACTTTATTTATAACTAACAATATCTACAAATGTGATTGACTGCATATTTTGAGCAGGCTATGAAAACTGACAAGATTTTTTTACTAGTTCACTAGCAAATTGACAGAAGTCAGTACTAACAATACCTAGAAATGTGATTGACTGGCTAGTAGGAGCAGGCTGTACTAAGTAGCAATAGCTATTTAGATCCTTCACTGGCAACTCTTTACCAGGCACTAACAAGCACCTATCCCTATTTCTGTCATTAAATGACGATCTGTGGCACACAACTTTCCCTACACTGCCCATCCCTATTCTACACTATCACTCTCCTATCTATCTCAATTACCTATCATTAAACCCATAGATAAGCTAACTGTCTTGGAGCCCCGGCGGCAACACCTTCCCTAACGTTTCACATTCACAAAATGGTGCAGACTCCGAATGTCCGCAATTCATATGCAGATGGACTTAGGCAGCCAATGACACAAGCCCTTGGGTCGGAACCTGAGCCTTGTGGATGTTTGCTGCTCCATGATTGGCTGCAGGAACATCCACAAATAAAGTTAAGGAAAAAAAATGACACCGTGTGCCTCTGACTTCTCCCGAGTCCCCACCCCTTCCACTCACTAAATTCATTATACAGCACCACTATCCTATCCAAAAGCATACCACGCTATTAAAAATATTTTTAAAAAAATGTGATCCGTGATCGAACAAAACTGAACATTACTGACTTTTGGGAAAAAAGTTCTGGGCTACCAAGAACAATCAAACAAGCTAAGGCTTGTACCAAATTTGAAGTTGGTGAACCTTTATCAAACAATAAAGGTTCACTCATCTCTAGTCAGGAACAATGAGTAGAGATTATTATCTCCCTTTGACAAACAGATCCTCAATCCTGGGCATGTTCAATTTCATGGGGTGGCAGGGTGGCTCAGTGGTTAGCACTGCAGTCTTGCAGCACTGTGGTCCTGGGTTCAAGTCTCACCAAGGACAGCATCTGCAAGGAGTTTGTATGTTCTCCCTGTGTTTGTGTGGGTTTCCTCCAGGTACTCCAGTTTCCTCCCACACTCCAAAAACATGTCGATAGGAAATTTAGATTGTGATCCCCATTGGGGGCAGTGTTCTTGCTGTATTCAAAGCGAAGTGGAATATGTTAGTGCTATATAAAAATAAAGATTTGATTTCTGTCTGACCCACAGTTGCTTCTAACTGCAGATGGGTTTTTGTGGCTCTGGGCCTCATTTATAATGAAAAAACAAACAAGGCCAACAAATTCTTGTAAATGGGGTAGTTTTGAAAATAAAAGTATAAATTTTATTAAACAAGCAAGGTAGAAATAAGAGTACACAGCATAATGACAAACCATGGAAAATAAGTAATCACAGGCTAATGTGTGTACTGGAATCACAGATTACAGTTATACGTAATGCAACAATGCAAGATTGCAGAATATTTCATAACAATTGTAGAAAAGGCAATAGAGAGATCTAATGGCAAACAGCCAATTCACCATATTAGTAAATGGGAATATTGTCCAAAGTGCATGATGAAGCTATAAACAAAGACTATGTATTCCTCTAAGGTACAAAGTCCTGTGACTAAGCAGCATAACAAGCAGTAAAGTGCATAGAGGGAAGAAAATTGCGCTGTGCATCTGCTGAAGAACACCTAGACACTGGTACACATTGTTGTATACACCCAACCTCACAAATTTTGAAAAACAGAAAGGGAGAAATCTTGGGGAGTGTGCAGCACGCTGCAACAATTTTTGGCCATTCTCCTAGCCACACCCATTTGGCAGTTAGGAATGTTCAGTAGACGCCCCTGACTGTTTATTCATTCATAGTTGTATCAGCCAGAACTTTCTCATATTTATTTAATCTTCACTAAATAACATGTTGCTTTTTTGTTTCTATAAGGCCGTGTTCACATGTTGCATAAAAACTATGATTTTTGTTTTCTGCAGGTGTCCTCACTAGAGTTGAGCGCGGTTCGTGGTTCGTGGTTCTCCAGTTCACGGCTCGAGTGATTTTGGGGGCTGTACTAGATCGAACTAGAACTCGAGCTTTTTTGCAAAAGCTAGATAGTTCTAGATACGTTCGAGAACGGTTCTAGCAGCGAAAAACCCAGCTAATTCCTAGCTGGCTTTCCGCTGTAATAGTGTAAGTCCCTCTGTGACTCACACTATTATGAAATTTCAGGGTATAGTGTGCGGGAACAGCGCATTCAGATCATTGCTGTTTGGATAATGGCGATCGCCATTTTTTTTTTTTTCCTTGTCTTCCTTCCCTAAGCGCGCGTGTGTAGTGGGGAGGGCCAGCATGTCAGCCAATCCCAGACACACACACAGCTAAGTGGACTTTTAGCCAGAGAAGTAACGGCATGTTTGATAGGATGTCCATGTCACATGTCCCTGCATTATAAAAACGGACATTTTCCTCCAGCATGCCATTATCTGCTTTCTGCGTCCTTGGTGTCAGACATCACTGGCGCAGCTCCTATCGCCGATACAGCTGTATACGCTCCATACACAGCGCTGGACAGCATAGGGATAGCACTTTCTATCAGTCCTTTTAAGGGCTCATACCCGCAGGGTCAGAGCCATAGGTGACAGGTCATGAAAACAGTTTAACAGCTACACAAGATGACAGCGTCTGTGTAGCTAAGGTCAGGGATTTCCTCGCTGCATTTCCCCATTAGGAGGGATAGAAAGGCAGGCTTCCTTTCCTCTACCCAGAGACCCACAACCCTGCCACTGTACCCTCCTGTCCTCTGCACACTCCAACTCATTGTTACTAAGCCATTCTACTAGCAAACACTGAGTGAACTTAGTGGCATCCTAAATGTGGCTATTGGACTTTTGTATAGTCCCAGTAGTGCACAGATATTTGCAGCACGTCTGCCTGCATTGCACACTCAAACTCATTATAACTAAGCCATTATACTAGCAAACACTGAGTGAACTTAGTGGCATCCTGAATGTGGCTATTGGACTTCTGTATAGTCCCAGTAGTGCACAGATATTTGCAGCACGTCTGCCTGCATTGCACACTCAAACTCATTGTTACTAAGCCATTATACTAGCAAACACTGAGTGAAGCTAGTGGCATCCTAAACGTGGCTATTGGACTTCTGTATAGTCCCAGTAGTGCAAAGATATTTGCCGCACGTCTGCCTGCATTGCACACTCAAACTCATTGTTACTAAGCCATTATACTAGCAAACACTGAGTGAAGTTAGTGGCATCCTAAACGTGGCTATTGGACTTCTGTATAGTCCCAGTAGTGCAAAGATATTTGCAGCACGTCTGCCTGCATTGCACACTCAAACTCATTATAACTAAGCCATTATACTAGCAATTTATGCTGCCAGTTTAAGGGCCGTAGTTGCATTGTCAGGGATATTTATTCTTTATTATTCTGCTGTTAATAAAGCTAGACCACCGCTGCAATCTACACCACCTCTCAATTTTTACTACCACATTTTCAGTGGACAATCTTGTCACAATCAACATGAGTGGCAAAATGACAGATGCTGGTGGAAAGGGGAAGAGGCGTGGTGGAAAAGGAAAAAAAGGGTTTGTCCGTGGGGAAGGTGGCAAAGCTCCATTATCATCTGCTGAAGATAGACCATCTACCAGCAAAAGTAAGATGTCTACTACTTACCGTGGACAATCCGATGTGCTCCCTTTTTTACGGACATGAACAACAGGAATAAAGATAGATGATGGCCAAAAAATGAAAATGCTTGAATGGATCTCAAGTGGTCCAACAAGTGCCCTCTCAGCCACTTCAAGTACCGCATCCAAAAAACACCAGTCCTCTGAGTTGTCATCCCAATCAAACTTGCTTTCTCCCAGCTCTGAAGTCTCCATCAGCCCTGCACAGTATGGTGGAACTGAGATGGCTGAGTCTGCAGAGCTGTTCAGTCACACTATAGCCTGGGAATCAGAGGTCTGCTCCCAAGCTACAGTGAGTACAGACCAGGAAATGGTCTGCAGTGATGCCCAGAACCTTTGTGACTCTGATCCAGGCCAGGAGGACCAAGTTTCTGAGCCTAATGTTGACCCCTATTCACAAACTGTAACACCTGTTGTTATAGACAATGAGGAACATACTGATGACGATGAGACACAGATACCAGATTGGGATGACAACTTAAATATTCGGTCAGGGCAAGAAGAGGCTCGGTCTGAGGGTGAGGGGAGTGCAAACACAACAATTGATGATGAAGTTCTAGATCCCACCTACTGTCAACCCCCAGTCAGGCACTCGAGGAGGTCAACAGAGGCGGTGGAGGAGGATGCAACCGACGACGAAGTTATCTTGCGCCTTCCTGGACAGAGTCGGAGCACTGGTAGCACGTCTACAACTGCATCATCAGCCACCACTCTGCCTCTGAGCACTAGTCGGGTGGGCTCAGCAGGTCGCATGCCCTCTAAGCCTTGCCTAGCCTGGTCCTTTTTTGACATAGAAAAGATCGCCCAAATTATGTGATGTGTAAAATTTGTCGTGATTCTGTTAGTAGAGGTCAAAACCTCAGCAGTTTGACAACTTCTTCCATGAATCGTCACATGAATAAATATCATAGGTCCCAGTGGGAAGTTCACCGTGCTGCAATGCGGCCTAGCGGAGCGAACCATCCACGGCCTGCCCCTTCCAGTGCATCCGCGCGCTCTTCATCTTCTAGGACTGTGGGGACAGCTGTCACGCCTGGTTTTCCACGCACAACTTCCACCACAGTAACCGCAACAGGCAGTTTGCTTGGTAGGTCGTCAGTTGGTTTGGAAGGGGAAACAAGTGCGTGTGTATAGCTCTCTCAGACATCGATAGCACCAACGTTGGATGAAGGCAACATCATGTCTCCGCCTGCACTTTCCTCACAAACCTGCATTTTTCCAGGGACACCCTACTCAACACCGCCTACACACAGCAGCCAAATCTCTGTCCCTCAGATGTGGTCAAATAAAAGGCCATTTCCTGCGACACATGACAAAGCTAAGAGGTTGACTCTATCCCTCTCTAAGCTCTTGGCTACCGAAATTCTGCCTTTCCGCCTAGTGGACACACAGGATTTTAGAGACCTTATGTCTGTCGCTGTGCCCCAGTACCAGATGCCCAGTCGCCACTACTTCTCTAAGAAAGGTGTGCCCGCGCTACACCAGCATGTCGCACACAACATCACCGCTTCCTTGAGAAACTCTGTGTGTCAACGGGTGCATTTCACCACCGATACTTGGACCAGTAAGCATGGACAGGGACGTTACATGTCGCTGACTGGGCACTGGGTAAATATGGTGATAGATGGTGAAGGGTCTGCTGCACAAGTCTTGCCATCCCCACGACTTGTGTGTCAATCCTCTGTTTGTCCAAGTTCCGCCACTGCTTCTGCCTCCTCCACCTCATCTGGGTCCTCCACCTCCGCCCATAGTCTGCCTGGTCAGGCCACCAGCGTTCTCACTGCGCAGAAGGAATCACGCACCCCTCATTACTATGCTGGCAGCAGAGCGCAACGGCATCAGGCGGTCTTTAGCTTGACATGTCTTGGGAATAGGAGTCACACAGCTCAGGAGTTGTGGTCAGCTCTGCGGTCCGAGTTTAATAAATGGCTATCACCACTCAACCTGCAGCCTGGTAAGGCCGTGTGCGACAATGCTGCAATCCTGGGTGCGGCCCTTCGCCTGGGCAAGGTGACACACGTGCCTTGTATGGCTCACGTGTTGAACCTTGTTGTCTAGCAATTTTTAACACACTATCCCGGCCTAGATGGCCTTCTGACCAGGGCACGAAAACTGTCTGCTCACTTCCGCCGTTCAACCGCCGCAGCTGAGCGACTTGCATCGCTCCAGAAGTCTTTCGGCCTGCCGGTTCATCGCCTGAAATGCGATGTGCTGACACGCTGGAATTCGACTCTCCACATGTTACAGCGACTGTGGCAGCACCGCCGAGCCCTGATGCAATACGTCATGACGTATAGCCTGGGCCAACGAGATGCAGAGGTGGGACAGATCACCCTGATGGAGTGGTCTCAGATCAAGGACCTATGCACCCTTCTGCACAGTTTCGACATGGCGACGAATATGTTTAGTGCTGACAATGCCATTATCAGCATGACAATTCCAGTCATTTACATGCTGGAGCACACGCTAAACACTATTCGGAGTCAGGGGGTGGGACAACAGGAAGGGGAGGAACTTCAGGAGGATTCATATGTGCAAGAGACAATGGGGACCATGGGACCATGGGGGACAGGAATCAACAAGGGCGCATGGTAGCAAGCAAAATGTTGAGGAAGGTGCAGGAGAACATGAAGAAATGGAGGACGAACTGTCCATGGACATGGAAGACTCAGCGGATGAGGGAGACCTTGGTCAAATTTCAGTTGAAAGAGGTTGGGGGGAGATGTCAGAGGAAGAAAGAATGGTTAGCACCTCTATGCCACAAACACAGCGTGGACTTGGTCCGCATGGCTGCGCAAGACACATGAGTGCCTTCTTGTTGCACTACCTCCAACATGACCCTCGTATTATCAAAATTAGAAGTGTTGATGACTACTGGCTTGCCACACTATTAGATCCCCGGTACAAGTCCAAATTTTGTGACATAATTCCAGCCATAGAAAGGGACGCACGTATGCAGGAGTATCAGCAGAAGCTGTTACTCGATCTTAGCTCGGCTTTTCCACCAAACAACCGTGCAGGTGCAGGGAGTGAATCTCCCAGTTGTAACTTGACAAACATGGGACGGTCTCGTCATCTTCAACAGTCTACCCGTACCAGTAGGACTGTATCTGGTGCTGGTAACAGCAATTTTATGGAATCTTTTCATAATTTTTTTAGACCCTCCTTTGCAAGACCACCAGAGACAACAAGTCTGACACATAGTCAACGGCTGGAGAGGATGATACAGGAGTATCTCCAAATGAACATCGATGCCATGACTTTGCAAATGGAGCCTTGCTCATTTTGGGCTTCAAATCTAGAAAAATGGCCAGAGCTCTCCAGTTACGCCTTGGAGATTTTGTCGTGTCCAGCTGCCAGCGTTGTCTCTGAACGTGTCTTCAGTGCTGCTGGGTGTGTGCTGACAGATAAGCGCACGCGTCTGTCCAGTAACAATGTGGACAGACTAACATTCATCAAAATGAACAAGTCATGGATCCACCAGGAATTTACTACCCCTGTGTCATCCTGGGGAGAGTAAATGCTTGTGGATTTGGAATGTGTTTGATGCAAATCTAGCTGTGAAGTGTACAACTAGGGCACAAGTGCTGCCACTGATGGGGTGTCTGTGTGGCCCAATTTTTGGAAAAAAGGGAGACTCCGCTTGGAGTAACCCTTGCTTACAGTGCTTCTAAAAATCATCCAAGATGAACAGAGCTGGGATCAGGAAAGACTTTGCTACCTACCCCGGTGTCACCCTGGGGACGGTTAAGTATGGCGTATTTTAGAATGTGCTTGATGCAAATCTAGCTGTGAAGGGTACAACTAGGGCACAACTGCTGCCACTGAATGGGTGGGTGTGTGTGGGGCACAATTTTTGGAAAAAAAGGGAGACTCCGCTTGGAGTAACCCTTGCTTACATTGTTTTTAAAAATGATCCAAGATGAACAGAGCTGGGATCAGGAAAGACTTTGCTACCTACCCCGGTGTCATCCTGGGGACGGTTAAGTATGGCGTATTTTAGAATGTGCTTGATGCAAATCTAGCTGTGAAGTGTACAACTAGGGCACAAGTGCTGCCACTGAAAGGGTGTCTGTGTGGCCCAATTTTTGGAAAAAAAGGGAGACTCCGCTTGGAGTCACCTTGCGGTGTTTTACATGATTTTAGAAGGGCATGCCATGCCTATATCTGTGTCTCATCCTCTTTTTCCTCGTAACGCTGTTTTGTTTTCACATGAGAATTTGTTCTTGTCACCTTCCCATGTGTTTGTGTTGTGTTGTGAGTTGTTTGTCACCTTTTGGACACCTTTGAGGGTGTTTTCTAGGTGTTTTTATGTGTTTGTGATTGCCTGCCATTGTCTCCTATGCAGTTCGAGTTCGGTTCGTCGAACGTTCGACGAACCGAACTCGAACGGGAGCTCCAATCGGCGAACCGACCTCGAGCCGAACCGCGACCGGTTCGTTCATTTCTAGTCCTCACCAAATTATATAATAACAACCTCCTCTGAGTATTGCATTTTTGCTGCATTTTGTATGCCTTTTACCCATTATTTCATGCATTTTTTGTGCAGATGTGAATTTGCATTTTTAAGTGTTTTTATAGTACAGAAAAGCTTTGATTCTTCACTTAAGAAAGTAACTGCAGTTTTTTCCATGCATCATTTTAAACTCCACATAGAAACTTCTAGAGGAAAAAAAACACCAAAACCGCAGAGTTCAGCGACTTCTTTTCATAAAATCACATTCACTTTGTTTGGATAGTTAAACACAGCAGAATATATATGCAAAGACGCCACTGAACTTGGGAGTTTTGGAGGTTTTTTTCTCTATGGCTCCTTTGTGGATACCTGAAAAACCGTAAACGAAAAAAAATGTGCCATTACATTTTTAATTGCAGAATCAAAGCTTCTCTATAGTATTAAAAAAGCAATAAAAACCCGGATTCACATCTGCACCAAACTGGTATCAAATATCTGGGAAAACGCATAAACAATGCATCAAACACGCAATAATCAGAGAAGATTGTTATTGAGTTGTCTGGTGCCGAGACCTGCAGAAAAAACGCAGCATTTATGCTACATGTGAACACGACATCAGCATTTCATTTTTATTACATTTTTTTATGGGTTTAATAGAGAAAAATAATCAATTGCTTCATGTTTTTACTCATTTACCGATCCTCATAAATAATCTGATTGCTGTGTTATTCGTGTCTACTGTATCCTCATCTATCCCTTGTAGACTGTGAGCCTTCGCGGGCAGGGACCTTTATCCTCCTGTACCTGTCTGTGTCTTGTACTGTTTATGGTTATTGTACTTGTCCCTATTATGTATACCCCTTTCACATGTAAAGCGCCATGGAATTGATGGCACTTTAATAATAAATAATAATAATAATAATATGATTTCATGGACACCAAATATGTCAATGTTATTTTGTTATTTGCTGATTTGTGATTATTATTTTATAAAAAAAAAGTGCAATAAAAATTGCATTCTATTTTTTTTATTATTAGGAATTTTATTAGGAGAAAAATGATCTCTTTTCCTCTCCCTTTAGAATACAGGACATGGACATGCTGATTTGTACATTAGATGTCTATGTCCAGTGTAATCTGCTGTGAAGTCAGGGGCAGTAATCCAGATTCATCTATACAAATCCTTCCTCTAACATCATTATAGCTTGTAGCTCAATACGTAGAGCTGCTGTAAACATGTTTGAAAGTTGTTAGTTTCATTCCAAGGGGGAGGAGAATGTTGTAAGAAAAAAAATTCTCTTTTCTCATTAGTAGTTTTAGAGGAACAAAAGAATCTTACTTTTTCCTTCAGCTAAATAGAGTTACAGTTTATATCTATCTATATCTCTATGTAACTGAAATATGCTTCTGATTTCTCTGTCTGCAATAAAGGTCAAGATTACCAAATTCTCCTCTGCTTCACAGTACAGGAAGTGGCTCAGTGGTAGAGCAGCTGTCTATGAACACAGAGCTCATGAGTTCTAGTCCTCAGTGGGATACCAGAGCAAATAAGAATTTACTTTATGCACTAAACTGAGTTAATTTATTCACTGCATTGAGAGGAGGAGCCGGGACAAGAGCTGTGAACAGCGGGACTACCTCGCAGAATCCGTGACAGTTGGGAGGTATGTATTCCCCATTAAGAATGTGCCTCTAATTAATGATTTCTCTATAACCTTTTCTACAATTGGTATGAGATATTTTGCAATCTTGCATTGTTGCATTATGTATAACCGTAATCTGAGATTTCATTACATGCATTAGCTCGTGATTACTTATTTTCGGTGGTTCTTCATTAGTCTGTGTGCTATTATTTATACCTTGCTTGTTTAATAAAATTAATACTTTTATATGAAAAACTATTTTTTTCTATTGATTTACAAATGGGGATTTTCTCCAATACATAGAATTTGGTTCTCATTTATGATGATCATGACTTTGTCTTTCTTTCTTAACCTAAGCTTCAGAAGCTCCCGCAGAAAGACCAGCCAGTGGAGGAATTTGGATCGTAGTTCCGTAGCTCGGCCACTGACACCAAGCAAAGCAACCCTGCTCTAAGAAGTCATCATTGTCAGGGGAGTTATGTATAATCCTGTGATTGACTGGCAGTCCAGTGAAAAAGTTAGGTGGAAAGACTTCTGCAAGAATGATTACCTTAGTATGATTATCTCTACAGTCTTATCTATAATTGTACACTCTCTTCTATCTGATTTTGTGGATGTATTCTTAGAAAAGGGGTGCCAGGAACGGCCGCCCCATTGTGTTTGATTGTTTCGTTAACTTGCTCGCTGGAGCAAAACTACCCAAGACAAGGTTATACTATCTTTGAGGCCCTGAAAAGCAGGCTATGAAAGATTACATCTTTGAGAGACTTGCTAAGGGACACATTAGACCCTCCTCTTCTTCCATGGTGGTGAGTTCTTCTTTGTTAAGAAAAAATATGTGGTTGTGCATCCCTGTTTAGATTATCATGAGTTAAATAGCATTACTTCCGTGATCCTTATCCTCTCCCACTCATTCATGATTTATTTAATAAGATTGTTGGAGCCAAGTGGTTCTCCACTCTGGATATTAGTGATGCCTGTATTCTGAATAGAATCAGAAAAGGGAATGAGTGTAAAATGGTCTTTAATAGAGATGAGCGAACCGGTCCCAGTTCGGCTCGAGTTCGGTTCGCCGAACGGAGGTCTCGTTCGAGTTCGGTTCATCGAACGTTCGACGAACCGAACTCGAACTGCATAGGAAACAATGGCAGGCAATCACAAACACATAAAAACACCTAGAAAACACCCTCAAAGGTGTCCAAAAGGTGACAAACAACTCACAACACAACACAAACACATGGGAAAGTGACAAGGACATATACTAATGTGAAAACAAAAGAGCTGGACAAGGAAAAAGAGGACGACACACAGATATAGGCATGGCACGCCCTTCTAAAATCATGTAAAACACCGCAAGGTGACTCCAAGCGGAGTATCCCTTTTTTCCAAAAATTGGGGCCCACACACACCCACCCATTCAGTGGCAGCACTTGTGCCCTAGTTGTACACTTCACAGCTAGATTTGCATCAAGCACATTCAAAAAAACGCCATACTTAACCGTCCCCAGGATGACTCCGGGGTAGGTAGCAAAGTCTTTCCTAATCCCAGCTCTGTTCATCTTGGATCATTTTTAAAAAACACAGCAAGCAAGGATTACTCCAAGCGGAGTCTCCCTTTTTTTCCAAAAATTGTGCCCCACACACACCCACCCATTCAGTGGCAGCACTTGTGCCCTAGTTGTACACTTCACAGCTAGATTTGCATCAAGCACATTCAAAAATACGCCATACTTAACCGTCCCCAGGATGACTCCGGGGTAGGTAGGAAAGTCTTTCCTGATCCCAGCTCTGTTCATCTTGGATCATTTTTAAAAAACACAGCAAGCAAGGGTTACTCCAAGCAGAGTCTCCCTTTTTTTCAAAAATTGTGCCCCACACACACCCACCCATTCAGTGGCAGCACTTGTGCCCTAGTTGTACACTTCACAGCTAGATTTGCATCAAGCACATTCAAAAATACGCCATACTTAACCGTCCCCAGGATGACTCCAGGGTAGGTAGCAAAGTCTTTCCTGATCCCAGCTCTGTTCATCTTGGATCATTTTTAAAAAACACAGCAAGCAAGGGTTACTCCAAGCGGAGTCTCCCTTTTTTTTCCAAAAATTGTGCCCCACACACTCCCACCCATTCAGTGGCAGCACTTGTGCCCTAGTTGTACACTTCACAGCTAGATTTGCATCAAGCACATTCAAAAATACGCCATACTTAACCGTCCCCAGGATGACTCCAGGGTAGGTAGCAAAGTCTTTCCTGATCCCAGCTCTGTGTATCTTGGATCATTTTTAAAAAACACAGCAAGCAAAGGTTACTTCAAGCGGAGTCTCCCTTTTTTTCCAAAAATGTTGCCCCACACACACTCACCCATTCAGTGGCAGCACTTGTGCCCTAGTTGTACACTTCACAGCTAGATTTGCATCAAGCACATTCAAAAATACGCCATACTTAACCGTCCCCAGGATGACTCCGGGGTAGGTAGCAAAGTCTTTCCTGATCCCAGCTCTGTTCATCTTGGATCATTTTTAAAAAACACAGCAAGCAAGGGTTACTCCAAGCGGAGCCTCCCTTTTTTTCCAAAAACTGTGCCCCACACACACCCACCCATTCAGTGGCAGCACTTGTGCCCTAGTTGTACACTTTACAGCTAGATTTGCATCAAGCACATTCAAAAATACGCCATACTTAACCGTCCCCAGGATGACTCCGGGGTAGGTAGCAAAGTCTTTCCTGATCCCAGCTCTGTTCATCTTGGATCATTATTAAAAAACACAGCAAGCAAGGGTTACTCCAAGCGGAGTCTCCCTTTTTTTCCAAAAATTGTGCCCCACACACACCCACCCATTCAGTGGCAGCACTTGTGCCCTAGTTGTACCCTTCACAGCTAGATTTGCATCAAGCACATTCAAAAATACGCCATACTTAACCGTCCCCAGGATGACTCCGGGGTAGGTAGCAAAGTCTTTCCTGATCCCAGCTCTGTTCATCTTGGATCATTTTTAAAAAACACAGCAAGCAAGGGTTACTCCAAGCAGAGTCTCCCTTTTTTTCCAAAAATTGTGCCCCACACACACCCACCCATTCAGTGGCAGCACTTGTGCCCTAGTTGCAAACAGGATGTTTTGATTTGCGTCAAGAACATTCCAAATCCACAAGCATTTACGCTCCCCAGGATGACACAGGGATAGTAAATTCCTTGTGGATCCATGACTTGTTCATTTTGATGAACGTTAGTCTGTCCACATTGTCACTGGACAGATGCGTGCGCTTATCTGTCAGCACACACCCAGCAGCACTGAAGACACGTTCAGAGATAACGCTGGCAGCTGGACAAGACAAAATCTCCAAGGCGTAAGTGGAGAGCTCTGGCCATTTTTTAAGATTTGAAGCCCAAAATGAGCAAGGCTCCATTTGAAAAGTCATGGCATCGATGTTCATTTGGAGATACTCTTGTATCATCCTCTCCAGCCGTTGACTATGTGTCAGACTTGTTGTCTCTGGTGGCCTTGCAAAGGAGGGTCTAAAAAAATTATGAAAAGATTCTATAAAATTGCTGTTACCAGCACCAGATAGGGTGCTACTGGTACGGGTAGACTGTTGGAGATGACGAGACCGTCCCATGTTTGTCAAGTTACAACTGGGAGATTCACTCCCTGTACCTGCACGGTTGTTTGGTGGAAAAGCCGAGCTAAGATCGAGTAACAGCTTCTGCTTATACTCCTGCATACGTGCGTCCCTTTCTGTGGCTGGAATTATGTCACAAAATTTGGACTTGTACCGGGGATCTAATAGTGTGGCAAGCCAGTAGTCATCATCACTTCTAATTTTGACAATACGAGGGTCATGTTGGAGGTAGTGCAGCAAGAAGGCGCTCATGTGTCTTGCGCAGCCATGCGGACCAAGTCCACGCTGTGTTTGTGGCATAGAGGTGCTAACCGTTCTTTCTTCCTCTGACATCTCCCCCCAACCTCTTTCAACTGAAATTTGACCAAGGTCTCCCTCATCCGCTGAGTCTTCCATGTCCATGGACAGTTCGTCCTCCATTTCTTCATGTTCTCCTGCACCTTCCTCAACATTTCGCCTGCTACCATGCACCCTTGTTGATCCCTGTCCCCCATGGTCCCATGCCTGCCGCGTTGGTGATGATGAACGTCTGGACCTTGGTGATGTTGTTGTGTCTTGCGGATATCAATCCTCCTATAGTTCCTCACCTTCCTGTTGTCCCACCCCCTGACTCCGAATAGTGTTTAGCGTGTGCTCCAGCATGTAAATGACTGGAATTGTCATGCTGATAATGGCATTGTCAGCGCTAAACATATTCGTCGCCATGTCGAAACTGTGCAGAAGGGTGCATAGGTCCTTGATCTGAGACCACTCCATCAGGGTAATCTGTCCCACCTCTGCATCTCGTTGGCCCAGGCTATACGTCATGACGTATTGCACCAGGGCTCGGCGGTGCTGCCACAGTCGCTGTAACATGTGGAGAGTCAAAATCCAGCGTGTCGCCACATCGCATTTCAGGCGATGAACCGGCAGGCCGAAAGACTTCTAGAGCGATGCAAGTCGCTCAGCTGCGGCGGTTGAACGGCGGAAGTGAGCAGACAGTTTTCGTGCCCTGGTCAGAAGGCCATCTAGGCCGGGATAGTGTGTTAAGAATTGCTGGACAACAAGGTTCAACACGTGAGCCATACAAGGCACGTGTGTCACCTTGCCCAGGCGAAGGGCCGCACCCAGGTTTGCAGCATTGTCGCACACGGCCTTACCAGGCTGCAGGTTGAGTGGAGACAACCATTTATTAAACTCGGACCGCAGAGCTGACCACAACTCCTCAGCTGTGTGACTCCTATTCCCAAGACATGTCAAGTTAAAGACCGCCTGATGCCGTTGCGCTCTGCTGCCAGCATAGTAATGAGGGGTGCGTGATTCCTTCTGCGCAGTGAGAACGCTGGTGGCCTGACCAGGCAGGCTTGGGGCAGAGGTGGAGGACCCAGATGAGGTGGAGGAGGCAGAAGCAGTGGCGGAACTTGGACAGACAGAAGATTGACACACAAGTCGTGGGGATGGCAAGACTTGTGCAGCAGACCCTTCACCATCTATCACCATATTTACCCAGTGCCCAGTCAGCGACATGTAACGTTCCTGTCCATGCTTACTGGTCCAAGTATCGGTGGTGAAATGCACCCGTTGACACACAGAGTTTCTCAAGGAAGCGGTGATATTGTGTGTGACATGCTGGTGTAGCGCAGGCACACCTTTCTTAGAGAAGTAGTGGCGACTGGGCATCTGGTACTGGGGCACAGCGACAGACATAAGGTCTCTAAAATCCTGTGTGTCCACCAGGCGGAAAGGCAGCATTTCGGTAGCCAAGAGCTTACAGAGGGATAAAGTCAACCTCTTAGCTTTGTCATGGGTTGCAGGAAATGGCCTTTTATTTGTCCACATCTGAGGGACAGAGATCTGGCTGCTGTGATGAGTAGGGTGTCCCTGCAAAAATGCAGGTTTGTGAAGAAAGTGCAGGCGGAGACATGATGTTGCCTTCATCCAATGTTGGTGCTATCGATGTCTGAGAGAGCTGTACACACGCACTTGTTTCCCCTTCCAAACCAACTGACGACCTACCAAGCAAACTGCCTGTTGCGGTTACAGTGGTGGAAGTTGTGCATGGAAAACCAGGTGTGACAGCTGTCCCCACAGTCCTAGAAGATGAAGAGCGCGCGGATGCACTGGAAGGGGCAGGCAGTGGATGGTTCGCTCCGCTAGGCCACATTGCAGCACGGTGAGCTTCCCACTGGGACATATGATATTTATTCATGTGACAATTCATGGAAGAAGTTGTCAAACTGCTGAGGTTTTGCCCTCTACTAACAGAATCACGACAAATTTTACAGATCACATAATTTGGGCGATCTTTTGCTATGTCAAAAAAGTACCAGGCTAGACAAAGCTTGGAGGGCATGCGACCTGCTGAGCCCCCCCGACTAGTGCTCAGAGGCACAGTGGTGGCTGAGGATGCAGTTGTAGACGTGCTACCAGTGCTCCGACTCTGTCCAGGAAGGCGCAAGGTAACTTCGCCGTCGGTTGCATCCTCCTCCACTGCCTTTGTTGACCTCCTCGAGTGCCTGACTGTGGGTTGACAGTAGGTGGGATCTAGAACTTCCTCATCAATTGTTGTGTTTGCACTCCCCTCACCCTCAGACCGAGCCTCTTCTTGCCCTGACCGAATATTTAAGTTGTCATTTCAATCTGGTATCTGCGTCTCATCGTCATCAGTATGTTCCTCATTGTCTATAACAACAGGTGTTACAGTTTGTGAAAATGGGTCAACATTATGCTCAGAAACTTGTTCCTCACGGCCTGAATCAGAGTCACAAAGGTTCTGGGCATCACTGCAGACCATTTCCTGGTCTGTACTCACTGTAGCTTGGGAGCAGACCTCTGATTCCCAGGCTATAGTGTGACTGAACAGCTCTGCAGACTCAGCCATCTCAGTTCCACCATACTGTGCAGAGCGGATGGAGACTTGAGAGCTGGAAGAATGCAAGTGTGATTGTGCTGACAACTCAGAGGACTGGTGTTTTTTGGATGCGGTAGTTGAGGTGGCGGAGAGGGCACTTGTTGGACCACTTGAGATCCATTCAAGCATTTTCCTTTTTTGGCCACCATCTACCTTTGTTCCAGTTGTTCGTGTCCGTAAAAAAGGGAGCACATCGGATTGTCCATGGTAAGTAGTAGACATCTTACTTTTGCTGGAAGATGGTCTATCTTCAGCAGATGATAATGGAGCTTTGCCACCTTCCCCACGGACAAACCCTTTTTTTCCTTTTCCACCACGCCTCTTCCCCTTTCCACCAGCATCTGTCATTTTGCCACTCATGTTGATTGTGACAAGATTGTCCACTGAAAATGTGGTAGTAAAAATTGAGAGGTGGTGTAGATTGCAGCGGTGGTCTAGCTTTATTAACAGCAGAATAATAAAGAATAAATATCCCTGACAATGCAACTACGGCCCTTAAACTGGCAGCATAAATTGCTAGTATAATAGCTTTGTAACAATAAGCTTGGATGTTCAATGCAGACGTGCTGCAAATATCTTTGCACTAGTGGGACAATACAGAAGTCCAACAGCCACTTTTAGGATGCCACTAAGTTCACTCAGTGTTTGCTAGTATAATGGCTTAGTAACAATGAGTTTGAGTGTGCAATGCAGGTAGACGTGCTGCAAATATCTTTGCACTAGTGGGACAATACAGAAGTCCAACAGCCACTTTTAGGATGCCACTAAGTTCACTCAGTGTTTGCTAGTATAATGGCTTAGTAACAATGAGTATGAGTGTGCAATGCAGGCAGATGTGCTGCAAATATCTTTGCACTAGTGGGACGATACAGAAGTCCAACAGCCACTTTTAGGATGCCACTAAGTTCACTCAGTGTTTCCTAGTATAATGGCTTAGTTACAATGAGTTGGAGTGTGCAAAGGGCAGGAGGGTACAGTGGCAGGGTTGTGGGTCTCTGGGTAGAGGAAAGGAAGCCTCCCTTTCTATCCCTCCTAATGGGGAAATGCAGCGAGGAAATCCCTGACCTTAGCTACACAGACGCTGTCATCTTGTGTAGCTGTTAAACTCTGTTTTCACGGACCTGTCACCTATGGCTCTGACCCTGCCGATATTAGCCCTTAAAAGGACTGATAGAAACTTCTATCTCTATTCTGGACAGCGCTGTGTATAGAGCGTACACAGCAGTATCGGAGATAGGAGCTGCGCCAGCGGTGACTGACACCAAGGACGCCATTATCCATACAGCAGTGATCTGAATGCGCTGTTCCCGCACACTATACACTGAAATTTCATTATAGTGTGAGTCACAGAGGGACTTACACTATTACAGCGGAAAGCCAGCTAGGAATTAGCTTGTCTTTTTGCTGCTAGAACCGTTCTTGAACGTATCTAGAACTATCGAGCTTTAGCAAAAAAGCTCGAGTTCTAGTTCGATCTAGAACAGCCCCCAAAATCACTCGAGCCTCAAACTGGAGAACCTCGAACTGCGCTCAACTCTAGTCTTTAACACTCCTGAAGGGTATTTTGAAAACCTTGTTATGCCATTTGGTCTGACTAATGCCCCCAACGTTTTTCAGCATTTCATTAATGACATTTTTTGTCATGTAGTGGTTAGATTTGTGGTGGTATACCTTAATGATATTTTATTCTACTCACCTGATCTTATAATACATCAGGTACACATCAGGCAGGTGTTACATATATTACATTATAAGAAACAGTATGCCAAACTGGAAAAATGTGTGTTCGTTCTACTGGAGCTCCAATTTTGGGTTTCCTGATGTTATCTGCGGGTTTCTGGATGGATCCTGATAAGGTTCGTACAGTTCTGGAATGGGATCCTCCAGAATATATGAAAGCATTGCAACGCTTGCTGAGTTTTGACAACTACTAGCAGAAATTTATCCTGAACTTCTAGTCGATTGTTAAACCTCTCACTTATATGACAAAAATAGGTGCACGCTTTTTGAGGTGGTTTGACCCTGCCCGGCGAGCATTTTCTTCCATGAAGAAGTGTTTTGCCATGGCTCCTATTCTTATTCAATCCAACCGTTTATTGTTAAGGCTTATGCATCTGAAGTGGGGTCAGGGCTGTGTTATCTCAAGGTAGTCTCCTAGTAAATGGCCTCCCACATACTTCTCCATCTATCCTTATGTTGGTTATACCTGTTAGACCATGGACACATCTATCCATGGCTTTCTTACTGACTTCATTCATCAACTCGAAAAACTGTAATTTTAGTTGTGGTGGATAGGTTTAGTAAAATGGCAAACTTCATTGCCTTACCGCTCAGGGACAGATACAAAAGCATGGCTGATAAAAAACATTTATCAGGTTCGGACCTTTGTGTGAATGATTTTGTATGGATGTCCACTAGAAATATTAATTTGAAGATTCCTTCTTGGAAACTAGGTTCTAGGTTCATTGATCGCCAATATCAACCCTGTGGCTTTTATTCTTGAGTTACCTCAAGAACTTAAAATCCACAAAGTCTTTCACAGACCGTTGCTGGCCCTAGTGCTAGGGAAAGGGGAGCAGGGTCACCTCTTAACACTCACCTGAGGCTCATCTCTGCATTCCCTAACGTTCCTAGATGGGTCCTTTCCCTTCCCATGCCTAGGCCCTCGCTGACCTTGAACTTAACCTAACTAGCACCAAGGCCAGCTAGTCTCGCCACTACAATAAAACAACACAAGGAAGGTAAGACAAGCAAGGGCAGGCACAACAAATACAGTCATATGAAAAAGTTTGGGCACCCCTATTAATGTTAACCTTTTTTCTTTATAACAATTTGGGTTTTTGCAACAGCTATTTCAGTTTCATATATCTAATAACTGATGGACTGAGTAATATTTCTGGATTGAAATGAGGTTTATTGTACTAACAGAAAATGTGCAATCCGCATTTAAACAA
The DNA here is from genome assembly GCF_048569485.1 of Anomaloglossus baeobatrachus. Taxonomy (NCBI): domain Eukaryota; kingdom Metazoa; phylum Chordata; class Amphibia; order Anura; family Aromobatidae; genus Anomaloglossus; species Anomaloglossus baeobatrachus. The sequence continues at coordinate 293,202,179 of NC_134355.1, forward strand.
AATTTGACCGGTGCAAAAGTAAGGGCACCTCAACATAAAAGTGACATTAATATTTTGTAGATCCTCCTTTTGCAAAAATCACAGCCTCTAGTCGCTTTCTGTAGCTTTTAATGAGTTCCTGGATCCTGGATGAAGGTATATTTGACCATTCCTGTTTACAAAACAATTCCAATTCAGTTAAGTTTGATGGTCGCCGAGCATGGACAGCCGCTTCAAATCATCCCACAGATGTTCAATGATATTCAGGTCTGGGGACTGGGATGGTCATTCCAGAACATTGTAATTGTTCCTCTGCATGCATGCCTGACTAGATTTGGAGCGGTGTTTTGGATCATTGTCTTGCTGAAATATCCATCCCCTGCGTAACTACAACTTCTCACTGATTCTTGCACATTACTGTCAAGAATCGGCTGATACGGAGTTGAATCCATGTGACCCTCAACTTTAACAAGATTCCCGGTGTCGGCATTGGCCACACAGCCCCAAAGCATGATGGAACCTCCACCAAATTTTACTGTGGGTAGCAAGTGCTTTTCTTGGAATGCCGTGTTTTTTTTCCTCCATGCATAACGCCTTTTTGTATGACCAAACAACTCAATCTTTGTTTCATCAGTCCACAGGGCCTTCTTCCAAAATGTAACTGGCTTGTCCAAATGTGCTTTTGCATACCTCAAGCGACTTTGTTTGTGGCGTGCTTGCAGAAACGGCTTCTTTCGCATCACTCTCCCATACAGCTTCTCCTTGTGCAATGTGCGCTGTATTGTTGACCGATCCACATTGACACCATCTGCAGCAAGATGATGCTGCAGGTCTTTGGAGGTGGTCTGTGGATTGTCCTTGACTGTTCTCACCATTCTTCTTCTCTGCCTTTCTGATATTTTTCTTGGCCTGACACTTCTGGGCTTAACAAGAACTGTACCTGTGTTCTTCCATTTCCTTACTCTGTTCCTCACAGTGGAAACTGAGCTTAAATCTCTGAGACAACTTTTTGTATCTTTCCCCTGAACAACTATGTTGAATAATCTTTGTTTTCAGATCATTTGAGAGTTGTTTTGAGGAGCCCATGATGCCACTCTTCATAGGAGATTCAAATAGGAGAACAACTTGCAAGTGGCCACCTTAAATACCTTTTCTCATGATTGGATACACCTGCCTATGAAGTTCAAAGCTCAATGAGGTTACAAAGCCAATTTAGTGCTTTAGTAAGTCAGTAAAAAGTAGTTAGGAGTGTTCAAATCAAGAAATTGATAAGGGTGCCCATACTTTTGCACCGGTCAAATTTTGCTTAAATGCGGATTGCACATTTTCTGTTAGTACAATAATCCTCATTTCAATCCAGAAATATTACTGAGTCCATCAGTTATTAGATATATGAAACTGAAATAGCTGTTGCAAAAACCCAAATTGTTATAAAGAAAAAAGGTTAACATTAATAGGGGTGCCCAAACTTTTTCATATGACTGTAGTTCTCAGCTACTCCAGTTAGAAGTTTCTCTGCTGTAATAGAAACAACACTTCTATTTCTCCAGAGCCAGGCTCCTTAAAAGTGGTCAGTTATAGTATAAACTATAGCCAACATAGGAGAGAGTGAGAAGTGAGTTCAAGGGCATGGCTGCAGCTTTTACCACAAGTCAATCTCAGCAGGATAGGAAAGAGACTTTAATCCCTTCAGCACCAAATGGAATTAAATGCGCTCCTACTCAGGATAAACAATGAGCGGAATCAAAAACGCAGCTGCAATCAGTCGTACACTTTTACTTTATGATCACCGATCCCCCAAAGTCTTAGCAGGGTACTACTCAATCATGACAATGACGCAGTGCAGACTGGACATACAAGATAACTGGACTGGATAGGGACTCATACAACAGAACAGTAAAGGGCCAAGAGAGTACAATTTAAAAAAAATTAAACACTTCACTTAATACGCTAAGAAAATGGAGAATCGTAAAAATTCTGATTCAAGCAAAGCCAAATATTTTCAATCGATTTTTTTGTGCAATCTGTGTAGTCGCACAGAGATCGCAAAATACACTATTTATTATAGGCATTTTGATGAGCTATGTGCTCCAGTGCTACCATTGTTGTTATTATAGCGTCCTGAACAATGGCAATTTTTAAGTTGACTTTCATAGAAAATAACTGTTAGAGAAGAAAAAAATGTAAGTTCTGAAATGCATTTAAGTTTTTACATGTCTTTAGAAAACTGAAAATGAGAAAATCTTTTCCTGACAAATCATAGTATTCAAGTATCAAGATTTGGTGACAGTTTATTTCAGGAAGCGACATAGAGACATCATTGGGTCTGACTCTGTTTTCTTCTCAGTAATCAGATCCAAGTGAATCAACAGGTGATAAGGGAAACTCCATTCTCAAGCTTCTTATTCAGCTTTGTAAACTCTGAATACGTTACCAGTAGTAGGACCTGGCAAGACGTGAGGACAGACAAAGTGATAACAACTAGTACTGAGTGATTTTTTTGTTCTAATCTTTGAAAAGTTATGGTTACCGACAACCTGCGGGTAAATTTGATGAGGGGAACTTTTCACTTTAGTTTCAGTTTTCAGGTGCCTTGTGGTATAAGTTACCAGACAACCCATGAGAAGCACAAGAAGTCTAACTTCTGTAAAACCACTTTTTAGACATACAAATGATAAAAGTATAGTGCTGCATAGACGATATCACCTCTTTTTCTATTTAAAGAGGACCTATCAGTTTAATTAATTTTTTTACCTGATGCAACAACCACTATTCTCATGAATCTGGTATTTCTTATTTTTTTTGCTTTAGTGCCTCTCCATTTCTGGGATATGGCTCTCTTCCCTTTGTGTAAACATAGTCTTTTTACCCAAGTGATCATGGTCTCCCTCAACTCTTCTGGTTATGTTATTTAGGACTATGCCAAATTGTTGGTGAACAAGACTAGATATAGATTTATATATACAGAGTAGGTGAGGGCATATCTCAAGAATGGATTGTGTAGGAACAAAATAATTCCAGATTCAGAAATACTGTAGCATATATACCAGGTAAAATAAATTACATATTTATTATGATTTACAGGTCCTCACTAATTTTCGGTTTAGAAAACTATAAGCAGGAAACATAAAAGTAGACAAAACTCTCTAACAAAGTAAAACCCCTGGCAAAAATTATGGACTCACCTGGCTCTGAGGATGTTCATTCAGTTGTTTACTTTTGTTTAAAAAAAAGCAGAACACATACATGGCACAAAACTAGGAAAAGTAATTTCAAAAGTCAACTTTCTGGCTTTAAGAGACACGAAAAAAAAATCAGGAAAAAATAATGTGCTAGCCAGTAACGGTTACTTTTCTAGACCAAACAGGGGGAAAAATTATGGAATCACTCAATTATGAGGAAAAAATTATGGAATCACCCTGTAAATTTTCATTTCCAAAACTAACACCTGCATCAAATAAGATCTGCTTATTAATCTGCATCTAAAAAAGAGTGATCACACCTTGGAGAGTGGTTGCACCAAGTGGACTGGCATGAATCATGGCTCCAAAACGAGAAACAATTGAATTGAAACAAAGGAGAGGATTATCAAACTCTTAAAAAAAGGGCAGATCATCATGCAATGTTGCAAAAGATGTTGGTTGTTCACAGTAAACTGTGTCTAAAATCTGTACCAAATACAAACAACATGTGAAGGCTGTTAAAGGCAAACATACTGGAGACCAAGGAAGACATCAAAGCGTCAAGACAGGAAACTTAAAGCAATATGTCTCCAAAACAGGAAATGCACAACAAAACAAATGAGGAATGAATGGGAGGAAACTGGAGTCAATGTTTGTGACCAAACTGTAAGAAACTGCCTAAAGGAAATGGGATTTACATACGGAAAAGCTAAACAATAAAAAGATGACTGCCTGAAGAAAACATGTAAATTTCCACAGTTATTGATGATATTTGGCTGCATGTCAGGTAAAGGCACTGGGGAGATGGCTGTCATTACATCTTCAATAAATGCCTAAGTTTACATTGAAATTTTGGTCACTTTTCTTATCCCATCAATTGAAAGGATGTTTGGGGATGATGAAATCATTTATCAAGATGATAATGCATCCTGCCATAGACCAAAAACTGTGAAAGAAGACACATAAGGTCAATGACATGGCCTGCAAATAGTCCGGATCTCAATCCAATTCAAAATCTTTGGTGGAAGTTAGAGAAAATCGTCCATGACAAGACTCCAACCTGCAAAGCTGATCTGGCAACAGCAATCAGAGAAAGTTGGAGCCAGAATGATGATGAGTACTGTTTGTCACTCATTAAGTTCATGCCTCAGAGACTGCAAGGTATTATAAAAGCAAGAGGGGGTGCAACAAAATACCAGTGATGTATTGGAGTGTTCTTTTGTCTGTTTGTTTTTCATGATTCCATAATGTTTTCCTCATTATTGAGTGATTCCATATTTTCCCCCCTGTTTGGTTTTGAAAATTAACCATTACTGGCTAGCACATTATGTTTTCATGATTTTTTTTAGTGTGTCTTAAAGCCAGAAAGTTGCCTTTTGAAATTACTTTAGTTTGGTGCCATGTCTGTGATCTGCTTTTCTTAAACAAAAGTAAACAACTGAATGAACATCCTCAGAGCCAGGTGAGTCCATCATTTTTGCCAGGGGTTGTATAATAGTAAATGGTAATAATAAACAAATAATACAATATAGAGAAAAGCTTAAACAGAAATATAAATGCTAGATTTATAGATTAAAACAGTATATCCACATAGTCTTTATTAAAAGCCTTTAAATCACTGTATTTATATGGTCATTTCCTTTTCACCCAAAAGATACTATCTACACATTTTATAATGGCTTGTGCTTGTTACCTGTAAGGGCACATTACACTTTATAGAAACATTAACCAAACCTGTCTACAAGTTGACTGTCTGATACAGTGTATATAAAACTCTGCACTCCCCTGATAAATTGCCTGGTTATTAACATATAAAAATATCATATCAATACCAAGAAGAACCATTTCAGAACTTTTTCCATCTTCAATATCACACATAATTTGTATAAATCCATTTTTGGAGAAAGAAATAAAAATAACAAAACTAATATAATGTGGTTGCATAAATGTGAACACCCTCTTATAATGGGGGATGTAGTTGTGTTGAAAATTATCCAATCACACTTAAACTCCTGTTAAATAGTAGTCAATACAGAGCTGTCGTCATTTAAAGTGAGTCTGACTAACTCAATATAAATTTTAGTTTTCCTAGTTGGACTTTTCTGACATTTTAAAGCAAAAGCCATGGTATGTAAACAGCTTACAACACAGCAAAGAAATCTCATTGGCAGTCAGCAGAAGGATACAAAAAAATTCAAGGCATTATATATACTGTATATACCTTATTTTGTGCTTTACAAGACGCACCGGATTATAAGACGCACCCCAAATTTAGACATAAAAAAAGTAAAAAAATAAAAAAGGGGTCCGTCTTATACTCCGATGTTGTCTTACCGGAGGGGAGCAGCAGTGGTGGTGAAGTAGGGTCACAGGAGGCAGAGGTTGTGCTGGCAGGCACGGCTGGTCAGTGGCGGCAGGGTACGTGATGGCAGGTGCGGCGGGGTCCACAATGGTAGGTGCGGCGGCGTCTGTGGTGGCAGGTGTGGTGGCATCCGTGGTGGCAGGTGAGGTGGCGTCCGTGTTGGCAGGCACGGCAGGTCAGTAGTGGAGGCAGCAGCGGCAGCGGGTGAGTGGTGCAGCAGGCCAGTGTGGTCAGTTTCCAAGTGTCCGCGGTCCCAGTTCAAATGATGGCGCCTGGAGCGGCACATGCGCAGATGGAGCTCTCATCCAAGGGCTCCATCTGCGCACGCGCTGACTCACGGAAGTGGCGTGTGCGCAGATGGAGCTCTCATCCAAGAGCCCCTTCTGTGCACGCGCCCGCTCCCGGTGCCATCATTTGAAACTGGGACCGGCCAGCATTTGAAACTGGGACCGCAGACACACTGGGTAACCTGCTGCACAGCCGCCCGCACACACAGTGGCAGCCAGCAGGCTGCCCGCCCACCCGCACAGAGAGGCAGCCACCACCGATGGGCACCCGGCTGCCGCCCTCACGCAGGCACCCGGCTGCCGCCTGCACACAGACATCCGGCTGCCGCCCTCACGTAGGCATAGGCACCCGACTGCCGCCCACGCACAGCCACAGGTACCCGGCTGCCACCCGCACACAAGCACAGGTACCCGGCTGCTTGCACGCAGCCACAGGCACCCGGCCGCCTGATTGCCACACAGCCAGGACCCCCAGGTAAAGCTATATTCGGATTTTAAGACGCACCCCTCATTTTCCTCCCAAATTTTTGGGAGGAAAAGTGTGTCTTATAATCAAAAAAATACGGTATATATCAAGGAACACTGAAAAGACTGTAATCAAGATCTCTGTTAAGTTTGACACAATAGTGACATTTCCTAGATCTTGAAGTCAATTTAAAATTAATGAAAAGACATGAAAATTGGTATGGGAGGCTGTCTATAGGCCTACAGCATCAGTAGATGAGCTACAGGAAATTCTAGCAAGTACTGGTTGTGTACTGTATGTGACAATTTTTTGGCCATAATTGCAAAAGATATGTTTGTCACAAAGTACACACTGTGCATCATCTAAAGAATACCATACCCAGAGTGAGTCATGGTGGATGAAGCATCATGATTTGGCACAGTCAAGATGGAAAGAATTATGAACAAACCAGTCAATTTTGCAGCAAAGCCTTCCAAATTCTTTTAGAAAGATGAAAATGAAGAGGAATTTCACCTTTCAGCATACCAATAGCCCTACTCATGCCTAAAACTAATAAAATTCTTTTTTTTCTCCTTCCCTTTACTTGAGTGCAACTGCTATTTTTGAATATTGTATGTCATGTTCAATATGCACCAGTTCAGACTATGAGATTAGGAAGTGACGGCATTTTTTCTAGTTTAAAACTTTTAAAATTAAGAAAAGACTGGCTTTCCAAGAGGATCAAAGTATTGCTGTAGTCCAACAAGAGCCCAGACCTGAATTCAATTGAAAATCTGTTGGTTCATATGAACAGGGCTGGATAGAGAAGATACCCTAACAATCTGACATATTTAAAGCGTTATTGCAAGTAAGAATGGTACAGGTTATTGGAGACATTAAAGGTGTAAAAAGCTCTGAAATGATTCTCATTGGTATAATTTTTTTACATGACAAAAATCTGGTATTTTACCAGAAATGTGTAGGCTTCCTATATCACTGTATGTATGGGACCTCTGGAATCTCCTAACAAATGATGCTGGACAAGAAAATAATTAGAATGTTTTGGCATTTTTGAATTTTAATTACCCAATCTTTGTTCTCTAAGGATTCAGGCGACTCTCTGAGGTGCTGACACTCTCTCTCTGCTAAATCAAACATGCAAGTGCTAAGCAGTTATCTAAAGAGTACAGGCACCTTTATGCACTGATACCTATGATATTTTACATTCAATTTGGGGACTAACGCGCAGCCATTCTCATTATGTAATTCTTATTATTTAACCCTAGAACGTGCAACCATAGGAATCTACAATAGAAAACAAGTAACATTGCAGGCCTGCGAGGCCCCAGGTATGCGTTCTAGGGTTAACACATTAATTATAGATGAGAGAATTTATTCCTAATGGAATAGATTTATCGTTGAATTTTACTAAAATGTGTACTCCCAGTAAATGGATTTTTTTGTAATTTGATTAGCGCAAATTCAACAAAAGGGCAGCCTTCAGTGACCGCCATTTACTGATTTATAGCGGGCCATGCATATAGTTTAAAAACAAGAATTACAATGCTCATCTCACTGCTCACCTGTCCCGCCACCCCACAGCCCTTTGTACTTTTTATTTCTCCTTTCCCAGTTACGCGCATTCTCTTATCATCTTCACTCCAGGCCAGGTATCCCAGCACGATTAGCCCTTTGATATCCATGTGTGCCATGACCATTGAAGCCTTGGCAAGCCAGAAACCAGGCCCTGGGGGAAAGCTGCTAAAGAGAATGTGCGCAACAAGTATAGAGGAAAAACAGAAGCACAGACAATCAAGTGAACATTATTATTTTTCTTTTCTACATCATACTTTTATTATTCTCTGGAGTCTGGTGAGACCCTAGTATATAACAAGGAATATTCAATTTGAATTGAATAAATTTGCTACAATTTGAATTTCCCTATAAAATCCTCGTGATTTGACAAATTTGAATTGTGGCAGATTTGCTCATCTCTAACTTTGATTGATTATGTTAGCTGCTCCATGGCAGAAACATTCTTCTTCAAATTACCTTGTTAACAGTCCTCTGTATATATGATGAGGACACTTTAACAGTCTACATGTGAAAATTGACATATGGTCTTAAATGAACAGACCAATGTTTAATTACTTTTTCTAACCTCAACTTTGTCTGACTTTGTTCTAAACATAAGCTGCCTTGCTTTTTGTAAAGATTAATCTAATATTTGTTTTCCCTTGAACTGCATTTTAACTTGATGAAGGTTATATAACGTTTAGCATGGAAAATGAAGCCCTCTGTTCATTCACTGCCCAGGTGTGGTGTAGACAGCCTCAATCTGCACATTTCCTCAGACTGCCCTGCAAATGACCTTAACTATGGCACAGTGTGAGAAGTTACATAGAGTGGCTTTTTCTTCTTACTCCGCCATAATACACAGCTCTACCACTTTAGACATGGTGACGTAAAAGTCACATTCTAATCACTCTACTAGATACAGCATGGTGAAGCTTATCTAAACATGATTAACCCTTTCCTGCCCCAGCCAGTTTTCACCTTTCTGACCAACTGCCATTTTTAAAAAAAATTGTGTGTCATATTATGTGGTAATAACTTTATAATGCTTCTACTTATCCCAGAGGAGCATTGAATGGATTATAAGTCTCCTAAAGCCAATTTCCACAAGGAGAAAAGGTACCCCTTAAAACCTCTGTAATTGGCTTCTCACTGCAGCCAGATCAGATATCCTGCCTTGTATTGATGAGGGGAGAACACCCTTAAACATGTCTGCAATTGGAGTTTCTGCTTCGTTCACTTATCTAAGTCATGTGGCAAGGCTCATTAGAAAGTCAATATTGACTGTTATGATTGTTACATACAACAGGTGGTACCAGAGTTCTTTTGCATTTTCGCAACCAAGGACGTGCTGGTACATCCTAGTAATAGCCAGGGCACAGGGCGCAATGCACCCATGATCACCTCCAGGGACTCAACTTTTCTGACAGCTGAGCTCTGGCCCTCACAGCCAGGGATGGTGCCTGCGCCACTCCTGGCTGTTCAACAACCGAAATGCTGCAATTAATATCAATCGTGGCACTTAGAGGATTGGAAGAGGAATCACGCTCCCTCTTCCCTCCGATCAGATGTAAGCGCGAGGGTCCGATCATTGTCATGATTACCCAAGGTCGTCATGATGACCACCAGGTCACCTGACTACAGAAAGTCTGAGTGATTATACATGCAGCATGATCACCTAGTCTTTACGGACACGTGTGTATGCAGCATGGAGGCACGGTCAATGAAAAATCACTGATGTGTGCGCAGACCCATTGATTTTAATGAGTTTGCGTATGTCCATGATTCTGCTCCATGTAAAAACTGTAACACACAGTACCAGAATCACTGACGTATGAAACAGGCGTTACTGGGAATGTTTTTCTTTGGTACCAAGATTCTCTGTTGTTTAGTTACCTAATATACAATTATAATGCAGTCAGTGCTCTCTTTTTCTGATGGATAAACTTCACTGTTTAAAATGAAATACATTTGAAATCAAACAAAAAAAATCAGTGTACGTGGCGAAGAGTAGAAGAGACATACCGTATAATAAACATTAAAAATTATCTGTAGTTCTGCTAGCAACAAATTATATACCATACGTGTTGCATATATATATATATATAAAAATAAATAAATATGTGATCAATTTAGAGGTCTGAATGGGAAACAAACCAAGACAGTCACAGGCAATGGATGCAGGTGTATAACCCTATGAGAGGATCCACCAGAGAGGATGTGAAAGATGAAATACCATAGACATAATGGGGAACTTATAGTTAATTCACATAAAGAAGACGAAGTGCATATAGAAATATAAAAAAAACCTGTTAGACTAATAAAATATATATTTGTTTGAAAATTGTATATTATTGAGAAATAATACAAATGTAAATGTGTGGTTAAATCAGATCCCTAATGTACTCAGATGGTGTTTGGTGCTTGTGAGATACAATATGAGCATGGATGACCTCTCTACAATATATAGCATTACTTCGTGGTGGCGGGAAATTAACAAGTTTATTGAAAAAAATAAATGAGGGATATAAAGGTTATAAAATATGAATAGGACATCTAAATGTATAATACATTAAAGTGATACCAGCACTGGCACTCTGCAATTTGGCAGGCGAACAGACTAATTGCGTGCTGCCTATGCTGGATGATTACTCAAGTGTACTCATGTGGGGGAAAGGGACAGAGCATGTTCCTCGGGGTTATCTGAGTACAACCCCATGGGAAAAAAGATTACTGTGCTTGCAGAAAGACACAGTGCATCGCTAGGGAGAATATTAATGGATATATCGAAGAAACCGATAGGGTTCTATCAGGATGGAACGATAGTAGCTTCAAAAGGAACCTGAAGACCCACCTCTTCCGACAAGTCTGCAACCTGCCATAACCCTCAGTCTGAGCACAATCAGCTCTACCCTCACCAACTGTATCCTCACCTATGCCTTGTAGACTGTGAGCCCTTGCGGGCAGGGACCTCTTTCCTCCTGTGCCAGTCTGTGACTTGTATTGTTTATAATTATTGTACTTTTCCCTATTACGTATACCCCTTTCACATGTAAAGTGCCACGGAAGAAATGGCGCTATAATAATAATTAATAATAATAGTTAAACAAAAACATTTTGGACGGAGAAAAATCAAGAAGAAAAAATGTGATGGATACAAAAGAGAAATAAAAATAAAAGATAGGATTGAGTGAAGAATGAAGACCGCTAATTGTAAAACATACAGTACTACTACAGTGGCCTGACTACTAAGGTTAGTATAAACAGATATAAACCAAACTAAGATAAAAGACTTTGTGGTGGTTATGACTAAAAGGCGCCAGCCTCAAAACGCGTAAACCGGTGTTTCTGGGGCTAGTTTGCTGATTTTTCACCTACCATCCGTGTGTTTTTTACTATATTTTTCCAATAAAAAAAGTTTATACTCCCTATGTGATGGAACAAAGTCTTTTACCTTGGATTGCTTTTGGACAGATGCTGTGCACTTGGAGGAACAGGTAAGCTGCATACCATTCAACTTTGCTGCATTAGATATAAACCAAACTCCAGATTCCAGATGTAAATAAAGTTATGAAAAAGGGACAACTCATATCAAACAAAAATTAAGACGCAATGACAGGATAGTCCTCTGTAGGTATTAATCCTTATAAGGGGCAATGAGTATTTTTATTCCTTGGACAATTATTCCTTTCATGTAAAAGATATATTGTATATACTGTATGTAGTACTGATTAAATATTAACATAAAAAATAATAGCTATAAAAGAAAATATACCGGCACTCCAATTTCTTCAGAAATTATGAGAATTTATTCCTTTAATCCGTTTAGGCAAGATGCATTGTATTGCTATGCGTACCGGATTCAGCAGCCTTTCTCAAACACAGCCAATGAAATAACAGAAAAACCGCGCATACTCTGTGTGCAATAGAGAGTGGAAAGCGCCATATTGCTACAGGCAGCAAATCCACGCATGATTAAAGCCACCATATATAAGGTGTGTTACCCCCACTCTTTCATATATATTAATATGTAGTTCTTTATATAAATACGTAGTACAGACTCTTATGTACAAGAGTTCAACTATGTCTATATTTCTATTGCACTCATTGCCCCTTGCTGTGAAATGTGCACTGAGCACGGATTTGCTGCCTGTAGTAATATGGCGCTTGTCACCCAAAAGCACACACCGAGACCGAGCATGCATGATTTTTCTGTAATTTAATTGGCACTTGTGCAGGAATGCACGGACATACGCATGTGCATGACTTAGGAGGACGCCGATAGCGGCGTACATTTTCTATCAACTAGGACTTATGTAATGGATGAGTCACTGGGTAACGAAACTAAACACGTCTTTTTTACATAATTAAACGCTTATGCACTTTCATGCACGTTAGGCGTTATCATTGAATTTTAGATATGCACAGAATGAAATATTGTAAAAATGATGGGAATTAAGATGTACAAAAACATGCACTGGTATTTATGATAGTATCTGTTTTTTATATTATTGGACAACTGCATGTATATTGTATTACAAAGCACCTTTACTAATTAAACTCCCTGTTTGTACCTACACACCGATTGATAAAGATCCTATAGAATTAAAACTTTGTTGACACCCCTATATATTTTTATTTTTTTTTTTTATTTATTTTTTTTAATTCAACATGTATGGTTTATAAGTTGTTGCCATCTATGCAAAATATAGTTTTTCATGTTTATTCTATGTCTCTCACTTTTCACCAAGTACACTGATGTTTTTTGTCTACTTATAGATGCATTTTCAATTTATACTCTGAACTATCCATGTGACAACACAAGAAAAACAAAACAGCATCAATTATCCTGGGTGTATATATATTTCCTCCATTTGTGCCTATATCCCAATGGGATTGGGTCCTGAAGAAGGAGAATAATCTCTGAAATGTGTAGAGGACTAGAGATCATGATTTCTATCTATTTTGTTTTGGATTTTCATCAACAGCAGCACAGCGTTTAACCATTTCATTGATATCTACCAAATATTTTCCATCGAGTCACAGCAGCAGCCATTGGTACATGTTTATGCATTAAACAGGAGAATTACACTTAGGCTATGTGTGCACTTTGCGTTGAGTTAGTTGCAGTTGTAAATGCATCCCTTGACAGAAATTGTCTTTGTCAAATGTGGTTTTGACCACAAAAATGCTAAAAATATGCGTGCGTTTTTACTGCGTTTTGGCCACGTTTTTACAGCGATTTACATGCTTTTTCATTGCTGAAAGTCAGATGCGTTTTGAATACAAATACACTACTAAATAAAGTTTAAACATTCTAACACTATGGAAAAAAATTATTACAAATATCATGATTAACCCCTTAACGACCGCCGATATGCCTTTTAACGGCGACAAATTAGGGTACTTCTTCCAAACCGCCGCTTTTTAACGGCGGTCGGAGAAAAGGGTCTAGTGCCCCCAAGAGTCAGAAAATTTCCGGGGTCTCAGCTGCCGGGGGTAGCTCAGACACTGGAGATCATGATTCAGGCTGGTTTTTCTGGTCCCGGCTCACCTGATGACCGGTATACACTGTATACCGATGATCAGGTTACAGTAAATGGCAGCGCCGGTAAAAAATGATTTATCTCCCATCTGGCATAAACAAACATGTCAGATGGGAGATAAATGTCCTCCCTGGTCCCCTCCGGTCCCCTGGTGTCGTCAAAGTGTCCCCCCCCGATCCCCCTCCTCCCGAAAATAAAAGATGGCCACGCGCACAGCAGCGCGCCGGCCGCATTTCTCTGGTTTCTGTCGCATGTGCTATGACACATACGACAGAAAACTGCTCCCCAGGCCCTGCCAGGTCACCCCCTATTCCCACCCTGGTGTTCCCTGGTGTCCCCCGTACCTGTCTCAGCTCTGATCCCCCACGGCCCCCTCCTCCTTCCCAGTGAACGCCGGTCACACGTGCAGAGCGCGGCTGTCAGCTCCACTTCCTGCTTTGCCTTCAGAGACGCTGGCTCACTGCTCGCACTCTGCAGCTGTAACCCGGGGATGGTGGGTGCAGATTCTTTGCACCCACTCTCCTCAAATGGAGGGTTTGCACTCCTAGAAAATGGGGGATACATTCCCTGAACGTGCCCCCCATATTCTAGAAGGTCCAGAATCGCCGCGGGACTTTCACAATGGATTACAGGGACCCGATTTTTTTTTTCTTTTCTTAAATAAATTGGTGAAAGAGGCAATATTTTGCGGAATGTTTTTTCAAATAATTTTTTTTTGTTGTCAATTTTTTTTTTATTACTGCCAATTAGTTATGTCTGATATCAAATAGACGCCGTGACATCACTAATTGCTGGGCTTGATGCCAGGTGACATTACACATCTGGTATCAACCTTATTTATTACCCCAATTGCCACCGCACCAGGGCAACGGGATGAGTTGGGGTGAAGCGCCAGGATTGGCACATCGAATGGATGCGCCACTTCTGGGGCGGCTGTGGCCTACTATTTTTAGGCTGGGAAGAGTCCAATAACCATGGCTCTTCCCACCCTGAGAATACCAGACCCCAGCTGTCAGCTTCACCTTGGCTGGTGATCTAACTTGGGGGGACCCCACGTTTGTTTGTTTTTTTTTAATTATTTAGTTATAAATAATTAAAAAAAAAAATAGCTTGAGGAGCCCTCCAAATTGATCCCCAGACAAGGTGAAGCTGTCAGCTGTGGTTTGCAGGCTACAGCTGTCTGCTTTACCCTAGCTGGCTATTAAAAATAAGGGGGACCTACGTCATTTATTTTAATTATTTTTTTTTCTTTTTGGGATAAATACAAGGCTATGCATCCTTTAGTGCCACATGAAAGGCACTAAAGGGCGCCAGCTTAGAATATGCAGGGGGGGTGGGATGTTATCTATGTTTGACATCTATCCATTCATCCATTGTAGCATTTTAGGCTGTGTGCCCACAATCAGGGTTTGCAGCATTTTGGGTGCAGAGTGTTTTCCCTGCATCCATAACGCTGCATTGTGCAGTAGAAGCACAGTGGAAGGATTTTTAGAAATATCATGCCCACTGTGCTTCTTTTCTCCGCAGCATAAACCGACTTGTGGTGCAGCTTCCAGAGCCCCAGCAAGTCAATTTATGCTGCTGAGACAAGAGTGTTCTCTGCAGGTAGCATAGAGCTCCACAGCAGCCTGAACCTAAATCGTGGGCATGGGCAGCTGCGTTCTCCCGTGGACAACACTCACATCTCTGCAGGAAGGCTGACACTGTGTACTAGACGCCGTGTCGCTGGATCATGGCCACATAGCCTAACAGTGAGAATATTGTTCCTGCAGCAACATTTTTGTGAAGTACCTGTGGATTCAAAATGCTTACTATACTCCTGAATAAAATCCATGAGGGGTCCAGTTTCCAAAATGGGGTCACTTGTGGAGGGTTTATGATGTATAGGTATCCAAGAGGCCCTGCTAATGTGACATGGTGCGCACAATTTATTTCAACTTTTCCAAAATTCAAATGGTGCTTCTTCCATTCCAAGCCCTCCCATTTATCCAAACAGAGGTTTTTGGCCACATATGGGGTATCCCTGCGCTCACAAGAAATTGGATAACAACCTGTGGGATCCACGTTTTGTTGTTGCCTCTTGAAAAAGTGAGAAATGTGATGCTAAAGAAACATTTTTGTGAAAAAAATGAAAATTTTCAATATGGCAACCTAAGCTTATCAAATTCTGTGAAGTATTTGTGGATTTAAAATGCTCAATATGCACCTAGATAAAAGCCTTGATGTGTCTTGTTTCCAGAATGGTGTCACTTGTGGGGGAACTCCACTGTTTAGGCACCTTACGGGCTTTCCAAATGCTACATAGCATCCACTAATTATTCCAGCCAAATGTTCAGTCAAATGGCACTTTTTCCCTTCCGAGCCCTGCTGTGCACCCAAACAGTTGATTTCCACCACACATAAGGTATCAGCATACTCAGGAGAAGTTGTACAATAAATTTTATGCTGCTTTTTGTCCTTTTACTCTTGTTAAAAAAAAAAGCTATCTGGTTGAAGTAACAATTTTGTGGTAAAAATTTATTTTTTTTATTTTCACAGCTCAACATTATAAACGTCTGTGAAGCACCTGGGGGTTCAGGGTACTCACCAAACAATGTGATAAATTCCTTGAAGGGTCTATTTTCCAGAATGGGGTCACTTGTGGGGGACCTCCACTGTTTAGGCACCTCAGGGGCTCTCCTAATGCAACAGGGTGTCCGCTATTGATTGCAGCCAATTTTGCAGTCAAATTGCACTCCTTCCCTTCCGAGCCCTGCCGTGTGCCCAAACAGTTGATTTCCACCACATATAAGATATCACCAAACTCAGGAGAAATTGCACAATAAATTTCATGGTGATTTTTTTTCCTGTTACCCTTGTGAAAAAAAGCTACCTGGTTGAAGTAACAATTTTGTGGTAAAATTTTATTTTTTTATTTTCATGGCTCAACGTTATAAACTTGTGTGAAGCACCTGGGGGTTCTGGGTACTCACCAAACATCTAGATAAATTCCTTGAGAGGTCTAGTTTCCAATATGAGTCACTTTTGGTGGTTTTTTGCTGTTTACACACCTTAGGGGTCCTCCAAATGCGACATGGTGCCCGCAATCTTTTTCAGCCAAATTTCCTTTCCAAAATTCAAATATTGCTCCTTTCGTTCCAAGCCCTCCCATTTGTCCAAACGAAGGTTTCAGACCACATGTGTGGTATCACCGCACTCATAAAAAAGTGGGTAACAAACATGTGGGTAAAATTTTTGGAATTACCTCTTGAAAAAGTGAGAAAATTGATGCTAAAGCAACATTTTTGAGAAAAAAATGACAATTTTCAATATGACAACGTAACGTTATCAAAATCTGTGAAGTACCTGTGGGTCCAAAATGCTCACTATACCCCTCGATAGAAGCCTTAAGGTATCTAGTTTCCAAAATGGTGTCACTTGTGGGGGGGTTCTTTCTGTTTAGGTACCTTAGGGGATCTGCAAATGCAACATGGTGCCCGCAATCTGTTTTAGCCAACTTTGCTTTCCAAAATTCAAATATTGCTCCTTTCGTTCCAAGCCCTCCCATTTACCCAAACAAAGGTTTCTGACCACATGTGGGGTATTGGCGCGCTCATAAAAAAGTGGGTAAGAAAGTGATAGGTCCAATTTTTGGTGTTACCTCTTGAAAAAGTAAGAAAATTAGTGCTAAAGCAACATTTTTAGGTAAAATGTTAATTTTTATTTTTTTTCATTCCACATTACTTTAGTTCCTGTGAAGCACCTGAAGGGTTAATAAACTTTTTTGATGTGGTTTTGAGTACCTTGAGGGGTGCAGGTTTTAGAATGGTGTCACTTTTGGGTATTTTCTTTCACCTAGGCCTCTCAAAGTCACTTCAAATGTGACGTGGTCCCTAAAAAAATTGTTTTGTAAATTTTGTTGAAAAAATGGGAAATTGCTGATGAACTTTGAACCCTTCTAACTTCCTAACCCCAAAAAGTTTTGTTTCAAAAATTGCGCTGATCTAAAGTAGACATGTGGGAAATGTTATTTATTAACTATTTTGTGTGACATAACTCTCTGGTTTATGGGCATAAAAATTAAAAGTTTGAAAATTAATTTTTTTGTCAAATTTCAGATTTTTTCACAAATAAAATAAAAAAAATCATCCTAAATTTACCTCTAACATGAAGTCCAATATGTCACGAAAAACAAACTGAACAGAAAATTCTCATTGACTCTAATGTTAACAAAACGCTGCCAAAATGGCAAAAACAATTGACATGCTGCTTCTTTAAACGCAGAGATTTTGACAAATTTTTAGCAACTGAAACACTGCGTTTTTATCAGCATTGTGCGCACAAGAAATCCCTATTTCCCATAGACTTTGCTTGAAAATCAAAACGCATGCATTTTGGCATTAAAACGCTGCAGTTCAAAACGCTGCGGAAACGCATGAAAAAACGCAAAGTGCGCACACAGCCTTACTGAATTTCCTTGCAACTGTGACATTGCTTCCTGGTCCGATCATTAAAGTTCATGAATATGCATTGCTTCTCCTGCTCACCCTGTGTTACAGTGTCTGTGATTAGTTTCAGTCCTGTTTTCCCTGCCAACCATCTGTGGCGGCATCTGTGATTGGTTGCCCTCACACTAGCTGTCTGAATCCCCAAAATAAATAAATTATTGGAAAAAATGGCACAGAGTCCCCAGTATTTTGATACCCAGTGCAGATAAAACAGACAGCTGGAGGCTACAGCTCCTAGCTATGTTTGTTATCTTGACTGTATATCAAAATACGAAGAACCACATAGTTCTTTTTATTTATTTAAACAAAGAAATTATTAAAATGACGTGCATTTCCCCCCCCCCTCAATTTTTATAGCCAGGTAAAATAAAGAGGACAGCTGTGGGCAGGTATTCTCAGGCTAGCGAGGACCATAGTTATTGGGACCTCTCCAGCCTAAAAATAGCAGGCCACAGCCACCCCAGAATTGGCACACCCAATAGATGCGCCAATTCTGGTGTTTTACTCGGCTGACACCTGTCTGGGTCCCGAAGCGGAGTGTAAAAATGACTAAACAATTTTCCCAAAAGGTCATAGGGTCCCCCGTATTTTCATACCCAGCACAGATAAGAAAGGCAGCTTGGGGCTCCGATCTCTAGCTGTGTGCGTTATATTGGATGTATATCAAAATATGAGGGACCCCATGCATTTTTTATATTATTTAAAAAAATCATTTTAATAAAATGGTATATGGCCCCCCAATTTTGATACCCGGGCAAAATAAACTTAACAGTTTGGGGCTGGTATTTTCAGGCTGGGGAGGCTTATGGTTATTGAGTCCTCCCCAGCCTAAAAAGAGCAGCTCAGAATTTGTGCATTCATTAGATGAGCCAATTCCAGCACTTTATTATGGTCATCCCGATTGCCCTGGTGTGGTGCCAATTTAAGTATTATAAGGGGTTAATGACAGCTGCAATTTGTCAAAAATTCACAACTACGACAAATCACTGGATAAGTAATAGGGAGGGATCTATGAGACCCACCCACTACTACCCTGTAAGTCAAACGAAATAAACACAAAACACAGAGAAAAATATATACATTTTTTTTTTTTTTTTAAATTTAGAGAATACAACCAAGCACTGTGGCATCAGAGACACATTGACGTCACTGCAGCTGTGAGCAGTGACATCAGTACATTCACCTGACGTCACAGCTGGGGTTCTCACAGTAAAACAGCTGTGACCTCAGGTGAACCCACCTCAGATGAACTTACTCAACTCAGTGACCTCACTTCACTCATTGAAGTCAAGTGAACTGATTGAACTGAATAACAGATTACCAGATTAAGAGATGTGCGCAAATTATTTGCTTGCAGACATTTCTGCACCAAATCTGCATCTCCTGACAGAAAAACACACTGAAAAAGCTGCATGCATTTTTTTATTTCTGTGTGTGTTTTTCTGCCAGGAGATGCAGATTTGGTGCAGAAATGTCTGCAACCAAAGACTCAAAGTGTGCAAATTACCTAATCCAGCATTGACTTCAATGAGTTCACTTGTGATGAAGTCACTGATTTCACCTCAGATCAGTTCACCTGAGGTCACAGCTGGGGTACCGTGGGAACCCCAGCTGTGATGTCAGGTGAGCTCACTGACATCATCGCTCACAGCTGTGCTCTGTTAATGTGCCCCGAAGAAGCATTGCTTTGTCATGTTTTCTAATGTGACCATGCACGGCGACCTCAAATGTAGCAGAACTGGGATAGTTGAGGAACCTTATGTGTATTACGTCAAATCTGCTGCAGTGTTTTGGGGGTGAATAAATTGGAGAAGGAGGGTATTTGATTTTTTTTCTAAATAAAGGATTTTTCTCTGTGTTTTGTGTTTTTTTTCTTTTGACTTCTAGGGTTAGTAATAGGGGGTCCCAGAGACCTCCCCATTACTAATCCAAACCTAGTGGCAGCTAGGTTTTTGACAAATTACAGCTGTCATTAACCCATTATATTACCCTAATTGCCACCACACCAGAGTAATTGGAATGAGCTGGGTAATGTGCCGGAATTAGCGCATCTAATAGATGCACCAATTTTGTGGTGACTGCAAACTGCTATTTTTAGGCAAATTACAACTGACATTAACCCCTTATATTACCCCGGGGGCGGGGGAAACGTATGCCATTTTGTCCAATTGTTTATTTATTTTTACACTCCACTTTGGGACCCAGAGAGCTAGTGTGACTGTAATCACAGTCCCTGTCACAGAGGGTGGGTGGGGGAATCAAACTTTAATGATCAAACCAGGAAACAGTGTAACAGCAACAGAGGAACTCAGCAAGAATAATTCTCCTTCTATAATCCCCATAATACTCTGAAAATATTATTCCTAGAAACCAGCTGGGAGTCTGAAATGCATTCAAGCATCTTTCCCATGCTATTCCTATTTATTTTCAGCATTTCTCCATCCCTTGCAGAATTTTCACAGCCCTCCCAGACCTACTTCCAAGGACTTCCAGAAAATTATTTGAGTTTCCAATTGACTTGGATTAGGTTCATTAATCAATACAAATACACGAATATTAGAAAATATTTGGTATAAATAATCCGAACCCAAATATTTTACTATTCATCCATCAATAATGGGGGAGCATGGTCGCCACTGCTTGATACTCGAACAAGCTTCGGGGTGCTAAGGACTCGTGGTGCTCAGCTGAGTATCATGGGTGCTAGGTTGTTTCATCAATAAAACAACGAACACAAAACACAGGCTCCCTTCACTGCATGATGTGAGCAGGCAACCCAGTGAGAGCCATTTTCAGTCTCTGAATGGCTCTCATTAGGGGTTAAAACAACATTTTTGGATGTAGTGTGTCAAAAAAAACCAAAACAATCCTTCCCCCAGATATGCTCTATATATGGCTGTCTGTATGTGGGCGGAGAGCCAAACTGGCCAAGCATTAACTTCCATTATACTTGTTATTTGCGTTGAGCCTTTTCAGAGCATCTGACCAGATTGGCTTGCGTAACGAACACCGGAGCGTTTTAGGGCTCAGCCAACTCTAGTCATTTCTAGCTGTACTTGATGGAAATATCACATTTCATGAAACCATGGAACCAATGACAATATAATTTTGTTTTTCTTAAAAGATACTTGTCATGTCAAAAAAGGCTATAAACCTGCAGATGTGGGGTTAATCTGCAGGTTAATAAAACTCTAAAATTGTCTTTCTGCAGCATTAAAGGCCTGGCTAACTGGAAGAGATTAACTTTATTCCTCCTGACATTCTCTGACTTTCAGTCAAAGAGGTGCGGGATGATAAGTTTCAGTCACTGTACAGTGAGCGGTAGCTGTAACCACACCCTAGCATTGACTGACAGCCAGTTCACACTGCATGTAAGTAGTATGTAGCACCACCTAGTGATTAGCATCACACTAACGCCACATAGTGTCGAGCATCACAACAGGGGACCATGGATGGTTGTGGGATCCCTCTCTACATTCAATGATTCCACAATCCTGAAACTCAGACCCCCACTTTTACTAGAAGATTTTGTCTTTTTGTCTGGTGTTAGGGATGCGTAGGGAAATTTTTATTTCCAAGTAGTATTTATTACTATCATCCATCTGTGGTAGACCATTGTTTTCCTTAAAAAAGAAGAGCAGCAACAGTCTGGTGGTACCCTTTACGCATGTACTGGGCAAAGCCAATTGACTCATAAGCCTCTTAATGTCAATGATTTATTAATATCGATTCATCTAAAATCTATTTTTTTTTTATTTTTCAAAAAGTTTTTAACAGCACGCAGATTTTTGAATATTCCAATATTTAACAATATTACCAAATACAATTTATGTGATTTCACCCATTAATGATTCTATGGGATACTACATAAAGCATCTTGGCTGCTGATAAAGCCAATAAAGCACGTTTCGTTTTAAACGTAAAAAGTGACGTTCTTAAGCTAAAGTTTGCTTTTAACAGATGTTATCTGCAAGCAATTAACCTACCTGTCAACACCAGTAAAACAGATTGGCCTTTTCTCCCTTATTTCAATTCTCAAAAATATTGTCTGTGTAAACCATAAAGAAATGTAACATTAGCACAGGAACAATGAAAATAGTACTAGAAAAACAGCCAACTGCATGCAGCACCTTGTATTGTACACCAGCAATCCATATTTATATCAAAAGAAAATATGTCTTACTTAGGATCAGCATCAGAGCATTAGTTTCATCACTCACTGCAGTGTTTGCTACACTAGGCAGCATTTGTAAAGGCAGCATGCCATCAATGCATTAGTACGGCAAATACTTAAGGGGGCTTTACACGCTGCGATATCGTTAAAGAATTATCGTCGGTGTCACGGTGTTTGTGACGCACATCTGGCGTCATTAACGATATCGCAGTGTGTAACAAGTACGAGCAACCTTAAACGATCGCAAAAGCGGTCAAAATCATTTGCCATGGAGAGGTCATCCTGAAGCAAAAAAATCATTTTATGTTTATTAGCGATGTTTGTTCCTTGTTCCTGCGGCAGCACATATCGCTGTGTGTGACACCGCAGGAGTGACGAACATCTCCTTACCTGCCTTCACCGGCAATGCGGAAGGAAGGAGGTGGGCGGGATGTTACGTCCCGCTCATCTCCGTCCCTCCGCTTCAATTTGACGTCGCTATGACGCCGCACAAACCGCCCCCCTTAGAATGGAGGCAGATCGCCGGCCAGAGCGACGTCGCAGAGCAGGTAAGTGCGTGTGACGGGGGTAAGAGAGGTTGTGCGGCACGGGCAGCGATTTGCCCGTGTCGCACAACCGACGGGGCGGGTACGATAGCGAGATCGCAGCGTGTAAAGCCCGCTTTACCCTATCAAATCTGTGATTCATGCCTTCTAGCCTTTTAGTTTCCTACCTGCCTGCTGTATTTTATTGCAATGCAAATCATTGGTATGAGCTTGAAAAGTGCAAAAAAATTGTGCAATTAACCCCTTCAACCCGGGCGATTTTGCATTTTTTGCTTTTGCTTCTATCTCCCCTTCTTCCAAGAGCCATAACTTTTTAATTTTTATCATGGCTTTTTTTCCGGGATGAGTTGTACTTTTGAATGACACCATTTATTCTGCCCCATATTGTACTGGAAAGCGGGAAAAAAAATTCAAGTGCAGTAAAATTGCAAAATAAGTGCAATTCCGTAATTTTTTTTTTTTTATTTACCATGGTCACTATATGGTAAAACTGACCATATAATTCCCCAGGTCAGTAACAGTTCACAGATATCTCTCATGTATAGGTTTTTGTTTTATCTAGGTGGTGAAAAAAAATTATGAAGTTTGCCAAAAAAAAAGAATTGCGCTTTTGTTGTCATTTTCCGAGACCCATAGTGTTCTCATTTTTCTGGATCAGGGGCTGTGTAGGGCTTATTTTTTTACATCTTGAGCTAATGTTTTTAATTACATAATTTGTGGCTAGATGTGATGTTTTGATCGCCTCTTATTGCATTTTAATGCAATGTTGCAGCAACCAAAAAATGTAATTCTGTTGTTTTTTTTCTTGCTGCGCACTTTACCGGTCAGATAAATTGATTTTATATTTGATAGACTGGCATTTCTGAACCAGTCAATAGCAAATATCTATTTTTTTATTGTTCTATTTTTCAATGAGGCAAAAGGAAGGTGAACATTTAGGTTTAATTTTTCATATTTTTAAAAACTTTTCTTTACATTTTTATTGATTTTATTAGTCCCCTTATTGGACTTGTAGCCTGCACTGTCCAACCACTTCTGCAGTCTGATCAACAGAAATGCTGTTATCCTGTGAATGCCGACACTCTGCTGGCATTTGCGGGAAATGAGTTATGACAGTGATAGGAGTCATCAGCTGACTCTGTGTTGTCATTGGCATCCCGTGATCGCATTATGGGAATGCCAATGGCAGCAGAGAATGATGTGATCCCTGTCGTACCATGTTAGATAATTCTGTCAGAGCTTGTCAGCGTGATCTACCGAGGGGTTAACGCGGTGGATGGATCTCTAATTCACCCGTGCCTCTTAGCTGCACATGTCGGCTGATCAGATTGGCAGAAATGTGTGGGAGATAATGCGGGCTTCACATGGTGAGCCCTCAATTAAAGGGTCATCCATGACCAATTAAATAAATGTACAGTACAGACCAAAAGTTTGGACACACTTCATTCAAAGAGTTTTCTTTATTTTCAGGACTCTGAAAATTGTAGATTCCCATTGAAGGCATCAAAACTATGACTTAAAACATGTGGAATGAAATACTTAAAAAAGTGTGAAACAACTGAAAATATGTCTTATATTCTAGGTTCTTCAAAGTAGCCACCTTTTGCTTTCATTACCACTTTGCACACGCTTGGCATTCTCTTGATGAGCTTCAAGAAGTAGTCACCGGAAATGGTTTTCCAACAGTCTTGAAGGAGTTCCCGGAAATGGTTAGCACTTGTTGGCCCTTTTGCCCTCACTCTGCGGTCCAGCTCACCCCAAACCATCTCGATTGGGTTTAGGTTTGGTGACTGTGGAGACAAGGTTATCTGGCGTAGCACCCCATCACTCTCCTTCTTAGTCAAATAGCCCTTAGACAGCCTGGAGGTGTGTTTGGGGTCATTGTCCTGTTGAAAAATAAATGATGGTCCAACTAAACGCAAACCGGATGGAATAGCACACCACTGCAAGATGCTATGGTAGGCATGCTGGTTCTGTATGCCTTCAATTTTGAATAATTCCCCAACAGTGTCACCAACAAATCACCCCCACACTATCACACCTCCTCCTCCATGTTTCATGGTGGGAACCAGGCATGTAGAGTCCATCCGTTCACCTTTTCTACAAAGACACGGTGGTTAGATCCAAAGATCTCAAATTTGGACTCATCAGACCAAACCACAGATTTCCACTGGTCTAATGTCCATTCCTTGTGTTTTTTAGCCCAAATAAGTCTTTTCTGCTTGTTGCCTGTCCTTAGCAGTGGTTTCCTAGCAGCTATTTTACCATGAAGGCCTGCTTCACAAAGTCTTCTCTTAATAGTTGTTCTAGAGATGAGAAGGTGTGTCCAAACGTTTGGTCTGTACTATACGTAATTGGTCGTGAAAGGGTCAAATTAAATTATGTAGATCACAGGTTTGCCAACCATCCAGAAATTCCAGGACAATGCATAAAAATAGAGCACTTTTTTGCCATATACGTAAAAAAATTCAAGGCATCTGTGATTGTTTTTAAAGCCAAATAAACCTATACAGATTATTTTGACTGTAATTATTATTATTTTACAGTTTACAGCGAATGCATCTGATGCCTTCTTATCAGAATTATTAGCTATAGATATGTATCACTTATAATAATGATTTATTATGGTTATCCAATATGTCTGCAAAAATATTGTCTGTCCATGATATTTTGACAAGCTGTCCAGAAAAATATAAAAGTCAACCTGGTAGCGGGGCAAGAGTGTAATCCAATGGACAAAATGCAGATGGATCTCTATACAGGAAAAGGAATTTTCAACAAGTTCAACAAGGGAACATTGATCGGGTGGCAACCATACTGGCACATTCATATTGGCACTAATCTGTCATTCCTTATGGAAATATTCTTACATGTACCACTGACTTCAATAAGCAGTGTCCTAAAATATTGTCATGGCTCCACTCTAGGTTTCAAACTGGTTGCTGGTCAGTTTACCTCTTGGTTGAACCACAGGCTGTTTTGTGTTGGTCCACCTGCTGAAGTACATCTTGTCTTTCTTTGCCTTCCTGTTTCACTTGTATTCAGATGTGTGCAGTTTCTCATTGGTTTGCCCAATCACATTTTGGGAGGGGAAATTTATACTTACTACTCAAATATCTCATTTGTGGCAATATTTTTGAATGGATGGTTGTCTGGAGTCCCAGTTCCTTGGTTAAGGTTTTCTTACAGAGACACTGCTATTTCTATTCCCTGTAGTTTGGTTGTGTGAATTTTTCCCAGTTATCTCCTATTTAGTTTTTTTGTTTCATTTAGATTTGGGAGGTTTTCCACACATTCTGTTATTCTTTTTGGTTTCTTGCATTCAATCATCCCTGTACGACTCTGTTTGTATGTTCTTAGTCCTTTGTGAGGGTGAGCCCTATGATGTGTGCACTATATTTATATTTATTGTTGTTTTTGTCTTACACATGGTTTGTAGTTTAGGGTGCTGTTAAGAACACTCAGGATCAGTTTTTAAGTCAGGGCACCATTACGTGATCTTAGAGTGTCAGGTCAGACAGGGAAAAAATCAGGGTCAGATCTAGGGCAACTTCTAGCCTGTTTTAGGACCCATGGATTTCTGGTTTTACATCTCCCCTGGTTTGTCCATTCCCATGTGAGTGTTAGAGTTCATTCATAAGAAATGTACAGCTATCAGATCTAAATTTTGCCCAACATGTGACATTGACTGGCATCCAAAATAACTTTTAATTCCACAAAAGGTGCATCCACAAGAAAGAGATTACCATAATCTATTTTATAGATAACAAAAATCTCATTTGCAGTAAAATTCTACCTAAGAATTCTCCAGATTTTGAGGCATGAAATAGCGTGGCAAAGACCTATGTAACACTTAAAGTTATTGCCCAAAATGTTAGAAATAGAAAACACTGCAACCAGCAGAGTTCTTCTCTTATTTACAGCCTAAAAATAACAGGCTGCAGCCACCAAGGATTGTCACATCCATTAGATGCGACTATCCCGGCACTTTATCTGGCTCATCCCGAATCCCCTGGTTCAGTGTCAATCAGGGTAATATGGGGTTAATAACAGCTAACAGCTGCCCTTTAGCTCTAGATTAGTAATGGTAGGCATCTATGAGACCCCTCTCCCAGAATTCAATAATCTTGGGTGGCTGCAGGCTCCTTTTTTTAGGCTGGGAGGCCCAGTAAGCATGGGTCTCTACAGCCTGAGAATACCAACTCACAGCCATTGGCTTTACCATTACTTGGATCAAAATTGGGGTGGACTGCATGCCAGTTTTTTAAATTATTTATTTAAATAATTTTTAAAAAGCTGCTTGCGGTCCCTCTTATTTTCATACACAGCCAAGATAAGCATACAACTTGGGGCTGCAACTGTCGCGGGCGGGAAGGGGACGCTGCGCTCACCCACTGCTCGGGTCCGGCTGCTGCTGCTGCTGCTCGGTCGGTGACTCGAGCGGTGGGCCGGATCCCGGGGACTCGAGCAGCGCTCCTTGCCCGTGAGTGAAAATGGGAAATGGTATTGAGGATTTATTGTCCGTGACGCCACCCACAGTTGTGGTGAGGTTGTGACACCACCGCTGCTCTGGATGGGGATTATAAATTATTTATTTATAGAGCACCATTAATTCCATGGTATATGAGAAGGGATTACATACAGAATACATACAGTATCCAAGTTACAAGAAACAGACTGGTACAAAGGGAAGAGGACCCTGCCCTTGCAAGCTTACATTCGATACGATTTTGGGGAGGAGACAGTAGGTGGGGTGTTGGTCGGGCAGCGGCTCCGCACTGTGGTATGGCGGCAGCAGCTCTGCACGGTGGTGAGGCGGCGGCAGCTCCGCACGGTGGTGGGGAGGCGGCAGCTCCACATAGTGGGGGGGCGGAGGCAGCTCCACACGGTGGTGAGACGGCGGCAGCTCCATAGACGCAGTGGCCACGGCTCATCGATACCAGCGCTGACCACCGCTACTCACTGTCTCCAACCCCAGGAGAGGCATAGCTACACGGGACAAGAATCGATCACCAGCAGCATAAGATATCTACCGCAAGACAAGTGGAGCAGTTTTTTCAATACCACCACTTTTCAACATTAATACCACTGCTGAATATTGCTTGATTGCTCGCTGGTCCCCTTGTTTTCTCTGCTTGGATTGAAGAGACCTGATATTCAAATTGTGTCATTTATCCCATACATTAGTATTTGTGTTATTACATTTCAGGGTCCCTGCTTCAGCCCTGTCTGTGTATGCATACCCCCTCACCTGAGATACCCTCCTGACAACCATATCAGGTAAGGGTGATGTGTCTCACAGAGATATTCTACTACAGGCCTTGAGTTGCCTAAAGCGGTAGAGTTCTACATAGTTGCTTTGTTTAGTTTGGTCTGCCTTGTCTTCCATTGCATTTTACTCTTATTGCAATTTATTTCATTTTGTTTTATTTAAATTTAAGCAGATTGCTCCATTGTTTTTTTCCCCTATTGGGTAACGCAGTAGGATTTAATATTATCATCTGGCTATTATTAATTGTTGTAGACATGTCTATATTTAATATGATTCTTGGTTCCAGAAAATGTGGATAATTAGCAATATTATTAGTTGTTAAGTTGGCACTGCATAAACTGAACTGCAATGCACATTAATGATTTGCACAATCTTAGAAAATTATTTCCAATAACTTAGGTTAAAGCAATGTATGTCCATTTCTTGAAAAATGTCTCTACAGAGAAAAATATCAGAATTAGAGTTGAGCGCGGTTCGTGGTTCGTGGTTCTCCAGTTCGCGGCTCGAGTGATTTTGGGGCATGTTCTAGATCGAACTAGAACTCGAGCTTTTTGCAAAAGCTCGGTAGTTCTAGAAACGTTCGAGAACGGTTCTAGCAGCCAAAAAACAGCTAAATCATAGCTTGGTTTCTGCTGTAATAGTGTAAGTCACTCTGTGAATCAAACTATTATCACATTTCAGTGTATAGTGTGCGTGAACAGCGCCTTCAGATCACTGCTGTTTCTATAATGGCGATCGCCATTTTTTTTTTTTTTTTTTCTTGTCTTCCTTCCCTAAGCGCGCGCGTCTTGTGGGGCGGGCCAGCATGTCAGCCAATCCCAGACACACACACAGCTAAGTGGACTTTGAGCCAGAGAAGCAACGGCATGTGTGATAGGATCTGCATGTCACATGTCCCTGCATTATAAAACCGGACATTTTCTTCACGGACGCCATTATCTGCCTTCTGCGTCTTTGGTGTCAGACATCACTGTCGCAGCTCCGTCTTCCTGAGTCCTATAGCCGATACAGCTGTATGCGCTGCATACACAGCGTTAGACAGCTTAGGGAGAGCACTTTATAGCAGTCCTTTTAAGGGCTCCAACCGGCAGGGTCAGAGAGCCATAGGTGACAGGTCCTGCAAACAGCAACAGCGTCTGTGTAGCCCAGGTCAGGGATTTCCTACCTGCATTTCACCATTAGGAGGGAATAGAAAGGCAGGCTTCCATTCCTCTACCCAGAGCACCACAATCCTGCCACTGTACCCTCTTGTCCTCTGCACACTCCAACTGATAACTAAGCCATTATACTAGCAAACACTCAGTGTACCTAGTGGCATCCTATACGTGGCTATTGGACTTTGCTATAGTCCCACTAGTGCAAAGACATTTGCAGAGCGCGTCTGCCTGCATTGCACACTACAACTCATTCTAACCAAGCCATTATACTAGCAAACACTCAGTGTACCTAGTGGCATCCTATACGTGGCTATTGGACTTTGCTATAGTCCCACTAGTGCAAAGACATTTGCAGAGCGCGTCTGCCTGCATTGCACACTACAACTCATTCTAACCAAGCCATTATACTAGCAAACACTCAGTGTACCTAGTGGCATCCTATACGTGGCTATTGGACTTTGCTATAGTCCCACTAGTGCAAAGACATTTGCAGAGCGCGTCTGCCTGCATTGCACACTCCAACTCATTAAAACCAAGCCATTATACTAGCAAACACTCAGTGTACCTAGTGGCATCCTATACGTGGCTATTGGACTTTGCTATAGTCCCACTAGTGCAAAGACATTTGCATAGCGCGTCTGCCGGCATTGCACACTCAAACTCATTTTAACTAAGCCATTATACTAGCAAACACTCAGTGTACCTAGTGGCATCCTATACGTGGCTATTGGACTTTGCTATAGTCCCACTAGTGCAAAGACATTAGCAGAGCACATCTGCCTGCATTGCACACTACAACTCATTCTAACCAAGCCATTATACTAGCAAACACTCAGTGTACCTAGTGGCATCCTATACGTGGCTATTGGACTTTGCTATAGTCCCACTAGTGCAAAGACATTTGCATAGCGCGTCTGCCTGCATTGCACACTCAAACTCATTTTAACTAAGCCATTATACTAGCAAACACTCAGTGTACCTAGTGGCATCCTATACGTGGCTATTGGACTTTGCTATAGTCCCACTAGTGCAAAGACATTAGCAGAGCACATCTGCCTGCATTGCACACTACAACTCATTCTAACCAAGCCATTATACTAGCAAACACTCAGTGTACCTAGTGGCATCCTATACGTGGCTATTGGACTTTGCTATAGTCCCACTAGTGCAAAGACATTTGCAGAGCGCGTCTGCCTGCATTGCACACTCCAACTCATTAAAACCAAGCCATTATACTAGCAAACACTCAGTGTACCTAGTGGCATCCTATACGTGGCTATTGGACTTTGCTATAGTCCCACTAGTGCAAAGACATTTGCATAGCGCGTCTGCCTGCATTGCACACTCAAACTCATTTTAACTAAGCCATTATACTAGCAAACACTCAGTGTACCTAGTGGCATCCTATACGTGGCTATTGGACTTTGCTATAGTCCCACTAGTGCAAAGATATTAGCAGAGCACATCTGCCTGCATTGCACACTCCAACTTTTTTAAACTAAGCAATTTTACTAGCAAACACTCAGTGTACCTAGTGGCATCCTAAACGTGGCTATTGGACTTTGCTATAGTCCCACTAGTGCAAAGACATTTGCAGAGCACGTCTGCCTGCATTGCACACTACAACTCATTGTTACTAAGCCATTATACTAGCAAACACTCAGTGTACCTAGTTGTATCCTAAACGTGGCTATTGTACTTTTGTCTATTCACAGTATTGGAACGATATTTGCAGCACGTCTGCCTGCATTGCACACTCTAACTTTTTTAAACTCAGCCATTTATAGTAGCAAACACTCAGTGTACCTAGTTGTATCCTAAACGTGGCTATTGTACTTTTGTCTATTCACAGTATTGGAACGATATTTGCAGCACGTCTGCCTGCATTGCACACTCTAACTTTTTTAAACTCAGCCATTATACTAGCAAACACTCAGTGTACCTAGTTGTATCCTAAACGTGGCTATTGTACTTTTGTCAATTCACAGTATTGGAACGTTATTTGCAGCACGTCTGCCTGCATTGCACACTCAAACTTTTTTAAACTCAGCCATTTATAGTAGCAAACACTCAGTGTACCTAGTTGTATCCTAAACGTGGCTATTGTACTTTTGTCAATTCACAGTATTGGAACGTTATTTGCAGCACGTCTGCCTGCATTGCACACTCAAACTTTTTTAAACTCAGCCATTTATAGTAGCAAACACTCAGTGTACCTAGTTGTATCCTAAACGTGGCTATTGTACTTTTGTCTATTCACAGTATTGGAACGTTATTTGCAGCACGTCTGCCTGCATTGCACACTCTAACTTTTTTAAACTCAGCCATTATACTAGCAAACACTCAGTGTACCTAGTTGTATCCTAAACGTGGCTATTTTACTTTTGTCTATTCACAGTATTGGAACGATATTTGCAGCACGTCTGCCTGCATTGCACACTCTAACTTTTTTAAACTCAGCCATTATACTAGCAAACACTCACTGTACCTAGTTGTATCCTAAACGTGGCTATTGTACTTTTGTCAATTCACAGTATTGGAACGTTATTTGCAGCACGTCTGCCTGCATTGCACACTCAAACTTTTTTAAACTCAGCCATTATACTAGCAAACACTCACTGTACCTAGTTGTATCCTAAACGTGGCTATTGTACTTTTGTCAATTCACAGTATTGGAACGTTATTTGCAGCACGTCTGCCTGCATTGCACACTCAAACTTTTTTAAACTCAGCCATTATACTAGCAAACACTCAGTGTACCTAGTTGTATCCTAAACGTGGCTATTGTACTTTTGTCAATTCACAGTATTGGAACGTTATTTGCAGCACGTCTGCCTGCATTGCACACTCAAACTTTTTTAAACTCAGCCATTTATAGTAGCAAACACTCAGTGTACCTAGTTGTATCCTAAACGTGGCTATTGTACTTTTGTCTATTCACAGTATTGGAACGTTATTTGCAGCACGTCTGCCTGCATTGCACACTCAAACTTTTTTAAACTCAGCCATTATACTAGCAAACACTCACTGTACCTAGTTGTATCCTAAACGTGGCTATTGTACTTTTGTCAATTCACAGTATTGGAACGATATTTGCAGGACATCTGCCTGCATTGCACACTCAAACTTTTTTAAACTCAGCCATTTATAGTAGCAAACACTCAGTGTACCTAGTTGTATCCTAAACGTGGCTATTGTACTTTTGTCAATTCACAGTATTGGAACGTTATTTGCAGCACGTCTGCCTGCATTGCACACTCAAACTTTTTTAAACTCAGCCATTTATAGTAGCAAACACTCAGTGTACCTAGTTGTATCCTAAACGTGGCTATTGTACTTTTGTCTATTCACAGTATTGGAACGTTATTTGCAGCACGTCTGCCTGCATTGCACACTCTAACTTTTTTAAACTCAGCCATTATACTAGCAAACACTCAGTGTACCTAGTTGTATCCTAAACGTGGCTATTTTACTTTTGTCTATTCACAGTATTGGAACGATATTTGCAGCACGTCTGCCTGCATTGCACACTCTAACTTTTTTAAACTCAGCCATTATACTAGCAAACACTCACTGTACCTAGTTGTATCCTAAACGTGGCTATTGTACTTTTGTCAATTCACAGTATTGGAACGTTATTTGCAGCACGTCTGCCTGCATTGCACACTCAAACTTTTTTAAACTCAGCCATTATACTAGCAAACACTCACTGTACCTAGTTGTATCCTAAACGTGGCTATTGTACTTTTGTCAATTCACAGTATTGGAACGTTATTTGCAGCACGTCTGCCTGCATTGCACACTCAAACTTTTTTAAACTCAGCCATTATACTAGCAAACACTCAGTGTACCTAGTTGTATCCTAAACGTGGCTATTGTACTTTTGTCAATTCACAGTATTGGAACGTTATTTGCAGCACGTCTGCCTGCATTGCACACTCAAACTTTTTTAAACTCAGCCATTTATAGTAGCAAACACTCAGTGTACCTAGTTGTATCCTAAACGTGGCTATTGTACTTTTGTCTATTCACAGTATTGGAACGTTATTTGCAGCACGTCTGCCTGCATTGCACACTCAAACTTTTTTAAACTCAGCCATTATACTAGCAAACACTCACTGTACCTAGTTGTATCCTAAACGTGGCTATTGTACTTTTGTCAATTCACAGTATTGGAACGATATTTGCAGGACATCTGCCTGCATTGCACACTCAAACTTTTTTAAACTCAGCCATTATACTAGCAAACACTCAGTGTACCTAGTTGTATCCTAAACGTGGCTATTGTACTTTTGTCAATTCACAGTATTGGAACGTTATTTGCAGCACGTCTGCCTGCATTGCACACTCAAACTTTTTTAAACTCAGCCATTTATAGTAGCAAACACTCAGTGTACCTAGTTGTATCCTAAACGTGGCTATTGTACTTTTGTCTATTCACAGTATTGGAACGTTATTTGCAGCACGTCTGCCTGCATTGCACACTCAAACTTTTTTAAACTCAGCCATTATACTAGCAAACACTCACTGTACCTAGTTGTATCCTAAACGTGGCTATTGTACTTTTGTCAATTCACAGTATTGGAACGATATTTGCAGGACATCTGCCTGCATTGCACACTCAAACTTTTTTAAACTCAGCCATTATACTAGCAAACACTCACTGTACCTAGTTGTATCCTAAACGTGGCTATTGTACTTTTGTCTATTCACACTACTGCAAATCTATGTGCAGCACCTCTGCATGACAACCTCGTGCTCTGTTTTTAATAAGCTATAATGATAGCACAAAATACTGCCATTTTGTGGCATCATAGAACTGGCTGTTGTATTCCATTAGTGCCCCACTGGTGACAAGCTATTTCTAGCACCTCTACATCACACCCTCATGCACATTTAGCTACGCTAATGTTATAGCAAACTCATGGAATTCATTGCTGCATTTCATAATTCGGAGGGATAGAAAGTCAGGCTTCCTTTAGCTTTTCCTTCTGTTCATAGACAGCATCTCCAAGACAAATTTCCCCTCCACGTCTAAGTGTGGAGAGGCAGCTAGTGCGCATGCGTGTGCCGATGTACCCCAGCTGCAGCATAATTACAGTGTTTCGCCTAGTGAGTATGCTCAGCCTGACTGTGCCATTCCTGACGCTAAGTCTTCATTTCGGGATACAGCGCATGCTCCCACACTAAGTGTGAAAAGCCTCTTTGCACAGGTGCTTGCATTCTGTGCCGGGTCTAAGTCCTGTTTTGTGCCTAGACACCATGCTAAAGCTGATAGTCTTTTTTCAGAGACTGTATTTCATGCTACTGAGCATGCTCAGGCACTTCCTGCATCAGAGACTAGGTCCGGTAATGAACTCTTTGGCCCTGGCCCTGATGTGGGGGTCCCATATAGACCACAGGGCATCAGGTGTCCTCCCAAATGGCTTGCAGAGGCCCACACCTATGACTTGTCACCGCATTATTGATGGTCAGACGATGACTGGTGAGGTGTTTGGGTCATGGCAGCCATGAGGTCATCATTGAAGTTGCGTTTCCAAATAGGACGCTAGTTATGCCACTCATGACGTGTCACTCTGCTTTTGTCTCCAGGAGGTGCATTGTGGTTCACCCTGGTTTGGGGCGGACCCAGGTTATAAAAGGGGCTGGAGCCAACAAGGAGGTGCGCAGTCTTCTATTATGCTCCGAAAGAGCACACCTCCATGTGTTGAACCCATTGCGGCTTTAGGCCAGAGGTAGGCAGGGATAGGGTGGTGGATGCAGGCCACCACCACAGTTGGTAACGCAGAACGGTTAAGACCAGCTCCTGTCCTAACAGTCCTGCTTGTGCAGCCCAGTGGCATTAACAGGCCTGCTGCTGCTGATGCGCCTGCTGTCCACAGGTGTGGCCCCTACGCACACGGTCAGCGTACTCAATGGCCCCTGTGTTGTTAACAGGGAGTTCCTGGGCTGGGTGGGCATGTGGACCCTGTGACGCTAACAGGGCTCACAGTCTCCAGATCCGAATGGCGTCTAACTCGGTTCAGGCTACTATTAGTTTCATAGCCACACAGCTCTGTATCCTCCACCAAACCTTCAAGTTGCCAACCTCTCCTTTTCCAACTGGGAGCACGGTGGACACTGACTGCTGAAGGTGATATATACCTTTCTCTTTCTTTTCTTATTAATTTTTGTTATATAGCGGTCACAGATTATATACCACTTTATCCAAATCTGCCAGTCCCACTGTAACAGATGTTGTTTCTTCAGCAAATGTTACAGTTGTTTAACCACCAAATCCACGGACCAAAATTTTTTTCCCCTTTCCAACACACCTGTTCCCCTTTCCAACAGCATCTGTCCTTTTTCAACTCATTTTGGGATATGACCAAAAGTGCAACTGTGCAGGGACACCGTACTCAACGCCATCTCAGCACAGCAGCCATCCCTCGGTCCCTCCGATGTGGACAAGTAAAAGACCATTTCCTCCTATCCATGACAAAGTGTTGAGATTCACTCTGTGCAGCACTGGTGTTTAGTGGAAAAGTAGATCTAAGATTGCGTACCACATTCTGCAGATACTCCTGTATACGTGCGTCTATTTCTATGGCAGGAATTAGTTCGCCAAATTTTGTCTTGTACCGGGGATCTAACAGTGTGGCAACCCAGTATTCAGGATTACTTCAAATTCATACAATCCGAGGGTCATGTAGGTAGTGCAGCAAGAAGGCGCTCATGTGTCTTGTGCATCCAGGAGGACCAAGTCCTTGGTGTGTTGGTGGCAGAGAGGTGAGAATCGTGCATCCTTCCTCTGCCCTCTACCCACAACCTCGCACAACCGAAATGTGAGCAAGCTCTCACTCATCTGCTGAGTCTTCCATGCCCATCGCCAGTTCGTCCTCCATTTCTTCATGGGCTCCTGCACTTTCATCAACACTTTTTGCTGATACTATGCGCCCTTGTTAATCCCTCTCCCTCACCATGACTGCCGCATAGGTGCCGCTGACCATCTGGACCTCGTAGATCTTGTTATCCCTTCCGCATATGACTCCTCCTGTACTTCCTCCCCTTCCTCTTGTCCCAACACCTGACTCCGAATAATAATTACAGTGTGCTCCATCATGTAGATGACCAGAATTGTCACGCTGAGAATGACATTGCCAGTGCTAAACATCTTCGTCGACATTTCAAAACTGTGTAGCAGGGTGCATAGGTCCTTGATCTGACACCACTCCAGCAGCGTGATCTGCACCACCTCTGGATCAACTTATCCCAGGCTATATGTCTTACCGTATTTCAGCAGGGCTCTGCGGTGCTGCCACACACGCTGCAACATGTGCAGATTCCAATTCCTGCGTGTCGGAACATCGCATTTCCGGCGTTTAACTGCCAGACCCTAAGACTTCCGGAGTGATGAAAGTTGTTGAGCTGCTGTGTGCGCACGATGGAAGTGAGCACATAGCGAGCGTGCCCGCTGCACAAGGCCATGTAGGCCGTGATGGTGTTTTAAAAATTGCTGGAGAATTCGGATCAACACGTGAGCCATAAAAGGCACGTGTGTCACATTGCCCTGAGGATGGCCCGCAGCCAGGTTTGCATCATTGCCGCACACGGCTGTTAAGTCACCAACGGAGTCCGCTCCGTCAATTTGTACTCCGGTCGCCAGGTGACAACGTGTTCCTTTCATGAATAGTGCTGATGATGGGAGAGTAGTCGATGCCAGCGGCGCAGGTGGACGCAGGTTATGCTCACCCACTGGGCTGCATTACCTTGACAGATGCAGAATCTCTGGCTGAATGTAGCTGGTGGGTATCTCACAGATGAAATACCATCATTCAGCTACAACCAATGGGAAGACACCACACCCTTTTTTATGCCCATCCTGTCTGCAGACCACTGCCAGACATAGCTATGAACCTCTGGTTAATTTTACCCCCAGTTCAGTTTTATGATTTTGTGTGCTTGTTACCTGACTACTTTTCCTGCTTGCTGTTTATGTACCTTGTTGGCCGATACGCATTTCACCTCTGCTTGTTTTCTGATTAAGTCCTGGCCGTCCCATTCTGTTCCTGTTCCTCAATTAATGTTTTGACCCTGCCTGACTACTATTCTCTGTAATAGCGGTGTGACTCACATTTCCCATACATTTCAAAGTAAAACTTTGACCGCCTGATGGCATTGAGCTCTGCTGCCAGCATAGTAAGGAGGTGTGTGGTAGTCCTTGTGCGCAGTTGCAAGGAAGGGTGGCCTGACCACACAGGGTTTGCGCAAAGGTAGAGGACCCACACGAGGTTGAAGAGGCAGAAGCAGTGTATTAACTTCTACATACAGAACAAGGATTGAAACAACTCGTGGGGACGGCAAGACTTGTACAGCAGACCCTTCTCCATCTCTCACCATAGTTTGCCAGTGCCCAGTCAGTGACATGTAATGACCCTGTCTATGCTTACTGGTCCAAGTATCTGTGTTGAAATGCACCCTGTCGCACACAGATTTTCTCAAGGAAGTGGTGATGTTGTGTGCGACATGCCGGTGTAGCGCGGGCATGCTTTTCTTGGAGAAGCAGTGGTGATTGGGCATCTGGTACTGGGGCACAGCGACAGACATAAGGTCTGTAAAATCCTGTGTGTCCACTACGCGTAAAGGCAGCATTTCGGTAGCCAACAGCTTACAGAGGGATAGAGTCAACCACTTAGCTTTGTCATGGGTCGCAGTAAGTGGCCTTTTATTTGACCACATCTGAGGGACAGAGATCTGGCTGCTGTCTGTAGACGGTGTTGAGTAGGGTGTCCCTGGAAAAATGCAGGTTTGTGAGAAAAGTGCAGGCGGAGACATGATGTTGGCTTCATCTTGCCTTCAGATCTGTTCATCTTGTATCATTTTTAAAAAACACAGCAAGCAAGGGTTACTCCAAGCGGAGTCTCCCTTTTTTTTCCAAAAATTGGGCCCCACACAGACACCTTATCAGTGGCAGCACTTGTGCCCTAGTTGCAAACAGGATGTTTTGATTTGCATCAAGCACATTCCAAATCCACAAGCATTTACTCTCCCCAGGATGACACAGGGGTAGTAAATTCCTTCTGGATCCATGACTTGTTCATTTTGATGAACGTCAGTCTGTCCACATTGTCACTGGACAGACGCGTGCGCTTATCTGTCAGCACACACCCAGCAGCACTGAAGACACGTTCAGAGACAACGCTGGCAGCTGGACACGACAAAATCTTCGAGGCGTAACTGGAGAGCTCTTGACATTTTTCTAGATTTGAAGCACAAAAGGAGCAAGGCTCCATTTGCAAAGTCATTGCATCGATGTTCATTTGGAGATACTCCTGTATCATCCTCTCCATCCGTTGACTATGTGTCAGACTTGTTGTCTCTGGTGGCCTTGCAAAGGAGGGTCTAAAAAAATTATGAAAAGATTCCATAAAATTGCTGTTACCAGCACCAGATACGGTCCTACTGGTACGGGTAGACTGTTGAAGATGACGAGGCCGTCCCATGTTTGTCAAGTTACAACTGGGAGAATCACTCCCTTCACCTGCACGGTTGTTTGGTGGAAAAGCCGAGCTAAGATCGAGTAACAGCTTCTGCTGATACTCCTGCATACGTGCGTCCCTTTCTATGGGTGGAATTATGTCACAAAATTTGGACTTGTCCCGGGGATCTAATAGTGTGGCAAGCCAGTAGTCATCATCACTTCTAATTTTGACAATACGAGGGTCATGTTGGAGGTAGTGCAACAAGAAGGCACTCATGTGTCTTGCGCAGCCATGCGCACCAAGTCCACGCTGTGTTTGTGGCATAGAGGTGCTAACCGTTCTTTCTTCCTCTGTCATCTCCCCCCAACCTCTTTCAACTGAAATTTGACCAAGGTCCCCCTCATCTGCTGAGTCTTCCATGTCCATGGACAGTTCGTCCTCCATATCTTCATGTCCTCCTGCACCTTCCTCAACATCTCACCTGCTACCATGCGCCCTTGTTGATCCCTGTCCCCCATGGTCCCATGCCTGCCGCGTTGGTGATGATGAACGTCTGGACCTTGGTGATGTTGTTGTGTCTTGCGCATATGAATCCTCCTGTAGTTCCTCCCCTTCCTGTTGTCCCACCCCCTGACTACGAATAGTGTTTAGCGTGTGCTCCAGCATGTAAATGACTGTAATCGTCATGCTGATAATGGCATTGTCAGCGCTAAACATATTCGTCGCCATGTCGAAACTGTGCAGAAGGGTGCATAGGTCCTTGATCTGAGATCACTCCATCAGGGTGATCTGCCCCACTTCTGCATCTCGTTGGCCCAGGCTATACATCATGACGTATTGCACCAGGGCTCGCCGGTGCTGCCACAGTCGCTGTAACATGTGGAGAGTTGAATTCCAGCGTGTCGCCACATCGCATTTCAGGCGATGAACCGGCAGGCCGAAAGACTTCTGGAGCGATGCAAGTCGCTCAGGTGCGGCGGTTGAACGGCGGAAGTGAGCACTGCAGACAGTTTCCGTGCCCTGGTCAGAAGGCCATCTAGGCCGGGATAGTGTGTTAAAAATTGCTGGACAACAAGGTTAAACACGTGAGCCATACAAGGCACGTGTGTCACCTTGCCCAGGCGAAGGGCCGCACCCAGGTTTGCAGCATTGTCGCACACGGCCTTACCAGGCTGCAGGTTGAGTGGAGACAACCATTTATCAAAATCAGTCTCCAGAGCTGCCCACAACTCAGTCGCTGTGTGACTCCTATTTCAAAGACATGTCAAGCTAAAGACCGCCTGATGCCGTTGCGCTCTGCTACCAGCATAGTAATGAGGGGTGCGTGATTCCTTCTGCGCAGTGAGAACGCTGGTGGCCTGACCAGGCAGGCTTGGGGCGGAGGTGGAGGACCCAGATGAGGTGGAGGATGCAGAAGCAGTGGCGGAACTTGGACAGACAGAGGATTGACACACAAGTCGTGGGGACGGCAAGACTTGTGCAGCAGACCCTTCACCATCTATCACCATAGTTACCCAGTGGCCAGTCAGCGACATGTAACGTCCCTGTCCATGCTTACTGGTCCAAGTATCGGTGGTGAAATGCACCCGTTCACACACAGAGTTTCTCAAGGAAGCGGTGATGTTGTGTGCGACATGCTGGTGTAGCGCGGGCACACCTTTCTTAGAGAAGTAGTGGCGACTAGGCATCTGGTACTGGGGCACAGCGACAGACATAAGGTCTCTAAAATCCTGTGTGTCCACTAGGCGGAAAGGCAGCATTTCTGTAGTCAACAGCTTACAGAGGGATAGAGTCAACCTCTTCGCTTTGTCATGGGTCGCAGGAAGTGGCCTTTTATTTGACCACATCTGAGGGACAGAGATCTGGCTGCTGTGTGTAGACGGTGTTGAGTCGGGTGTCCCTGGAAAAATGCAGCTTTATGAGGAAAGTGCAGGCGGAGACATGATGTTGCCTTCATCCAAAGTTGGTGCTATCGATGTCTGAGAGAGCTGTACACACTCACTTGTTTCCCCTTCCAAACCAACTGACGACCTACCAAGCAAACTGCCTGTTGCGGTTACAGTGGTGGAAGTTGTGGGTGGAAAAACAGGTGTGACAGCTGTCCCCACAGTCCTAGAAGATGACGAGCGCGCGGATGCACTGGAAGGGGCAGGCGGTGGATGGTTCGCTCCGCTAGGCCGCATTGCAGCACGGTGAGCTTCCCATCGGGCCATATGATATTTATTCATGTGACGATTCATGGAAGAAGTTGTCAAACTGCTGAGGTTTTGACCTCTACTAAGAGAACCATGACAAATTTTACAGATCACATAATTTGGGCGATCTTTTTCTATGTCAAAAAAGGACCTGGCTAGGCAAGGCTTAGAGGCCATGCGACCTGTTGATCCACCCCGAATAATGCTCAGAGGCAGAGTGGTGGCTGAGGATGCAGTTGTAGACGTGCTACCAGTGCTCCGACTGTGTCCAGGAAGGCGCCAGGTTACTTCGACGTCGGTTGCATCCTCCTCCACTGCCTCTGTTGACCTCCTCGAGTGTCTGACTGTGGGTTGACAGTAGGTGTGATCTAGAACTTAATCATCAATTGTTGTGTTTGCACTCCCCTACCCCTCAGACCGAGTTTCTTCTTGCCCTGACCGAATATTTAAGTTGTCATCCCAATCGGGTATCTGCGTCTCATCTTCATCAGTATGTTCCTCATTGCCTATAACCACAGTTGTTGGAAAGGCAGCATTTTGGTAGCCAACAGTTTGCATATGATGAAAGTCAACCTCCAAGCCATTTCATGCCCTTCTAAAAGCATGTAAAACACAGCGAGGGGACTCCAACCACAGTCTCCCTCGTTGCCACTAACTGGGCCACACACACCCCACTTGACTGGCATCGGTTGAGCCCCCTTTTGAAAAAGAAAAAGATGCTTTGCATGAAGCACTCTCAAAAATACGCGTGCCTTTCCCGTCCCCTGGCTGACCCAGGGGAAGAAAAGTCCTCTGAGAGCCATGACTTGTTCATCTTGGTTCTTTTAGAGACACAGCGAGGGGACTCCAACCACAGTCTCCCTCGTTGCCACTAACTGGGCCACACACACCCCACTTGACTGGCATCGGTTGACCCCCCCTTTTGACAAAGAAAAAGATGCTTTGCATGAAGCACTCTCAAAAATACGCGTGCCTTTCCCGTCCCCTGGCTGACCCAGGGGAAGAAAAGTCCTCTGAGAGCCATGACTTGTTCATCTTGGTTCTTTTAGAGACACAGCGAGGGGACTCCAACCACA
The DNA here is from genome assembly GCF_048569485.1 of Anomaloglossus baeobatrachus. Classification (NCBI taxonomy): domain Eukaryota; kingdom Metazoa; phylum Chordata; class Amphibia; order Anura; family Aromobatidae; genus Anomaloglossus; species Anomaloglossus baeobatrachus. Next base: position 293,243,922 of record NC_134355.1, read on the forward strand.
GTCTCCCTCGTTGCCACTAACTGGGCCACACACACCCCACTTGACTGGCATCGGTTGAGCCCCCTTTTGAAAAAGAAAAAGATGCTTTGCATGAAGCACTCTCAAAAATACGCGTGCCTTTCCCGTCCCCTGGCTGACCCAGGGGAAGAAAAGTCCTCTGAGAGCCATGACTTGTTCATCTTGGTTCTTTTAGAGACACAGCGAGGGGACTCCAACCACAGTCTCCCTCGTTGCCACTAACTGGGCCACACACACCCCACTTGACTGGCATCGGTTGACCCCCCCTTTTGACAAAGAAAAAGATGCTTTGCATGAAGCACTCTCAAAAATACGCGTGCCTTTCCCGTCCCCTGGCTGACCCAGGGGAAGAAAAGTCCTCTGAGAGCCATGACTTGTTCATCTTGGTTCTTTTAGAGACACAGCGAGGGGACTCCAACCACAGTCTCCCTCGTTGCCACTAACTGGGCCACACACACCCCACTTGACTGGCATCGGTTGACCCCCCCTTTTGACAAAGAAAAAGATGCTTTGCATGAAGCACTCTCAAAAATACGCGTGCCTTTCCCGTCCCCTGGCTGACCCAGGGGAAGAAAAGTCCTCTGAGAGCCATGACTTGTTCATCTTGGTTCTTTTAGAGACACAGCGAGGGGACTCCAACCACAGTCTCCCTCGTTGCCACTAACTGGGCCACACACACCCCACTTGACTGGCATCGGTTGAGCCCCCTTTTGAAAAAGAAAAAGATGCTTTGCATGAAGCACTCTCAAAAATACGCGTGCCTTTCCCGTCCCCTGGCTGACCCAGGGGAAGAAAAGTCCTCTGAGAGCCATGACTTGTTCATCTTGGTTCTTTTAGAGACACAGCGAGGGGACTCCAACCACAGTCTCCCTCGTTGCCACTAACTGGGCCACACACACCCCACTTGACTGGCATCGGTTGAGCCCCCTTTTGAAAAAGAAAAAGATGCTTTGCATGAAGCACTCTCAAAAATACGCGTGCCTTTCCCGTCCCCTGGCTGACCCAGGGGAAGAAAAGTCCTCTGAGAGCCATGACTTGTTCATCTTGGTTCTTTTAGAGACACAGCGAGGGGACTCCAACCACAGTCTCCCTCGTTGCCACTAACTGGGCCACACACACCCCACTTGACTGGCATCGGTTGACCCCCCCTTTTGACAAAGAAAAAGATGCTTTGCATGAAGCACTCTCAAAAATACGCGTGCCTTTCCCGTCCCCTGGCTGACCCAGGGGAAGAAAAGTCCTCTGAGAGCCATGACTTGTTCATCTTGGTTCTTTTAGAGACACAGCGAGGGGACTCCAACCACAGTCTCCCTCGTTGCCACTAACTGGGCCACACACACCCCACTTGACTGGCATCGGTTGAGCCCCCTTTTGAAAAAGAAAAAGATGCTTTGCATGAAGCACTCTCAAAAATACGCGTGCCTTTCCCGTCCCCTGGCTGACCCAGGGGAAGAAAAGTCCTCTGAGAGCCATGACTTGTTCATCTTGGTTCTTTTAGAGACACAGCGAGGGGACTCCAACCACAGTCTCCCTCGTTGCCACTAACTGGGCCACACACACCCCACTTGACTGGCATCGGTTGACCCCCCCTTTTGACAAAGAAAAAGATGCTTTGCATGAAGCACTCTCAAAAATACGCGTGCCTTTCCCGTCCCCTGGCTGACCCAGGGGAAGAAAAGTCCTCTGAGAGCCATGACTTGTTCATCTTGGTTCTTTTAGAGACACAGCGAGGGGACTCCAACCACAGTCTCCCTCGTTGCCACTAACTGGGCCACACACACCCCACTTGACTGGCATCGGTTGAGCCCCCTTTTGAAAAAGAAAAAGATGCTTTGCATGAAGCACTCTCAAAAATACGCGTGCCTTTCCCGTCCCCTGGCTGACCCAGGGGAAGAAAAGTCCTCTGAGAGCCATGACTTGTTCATCTTGGTTCTTTTAGAGACACAGCGAGGGGACTCCAACCACAGTCTCCCTCGTTGCCACTAACTGGGCCACACACACCCCACTTGACTGGCATCGGTTGACCCCCCCTTTTGACAAAGAAAAAGATGCTTTGCATGAAGCACTCTCAAAAATACGCGTGCCTTTCCCGTCCCCTGGCTGACCCAGGGGAAGAAAAGTCCTCTGAGAGCCATGACTTGTTCATCTTGGTTCTTTTAGAGACACAGCGAGGGGACTCCAACCACAGTCTCCCTCGTTGCCACTAACTGGGCCACACACACCCCACTTGACTGGCATCGGTTGAGCCCCCTTTTGAAAAAGAAAAAGATGCTTTGCATGAAGCACTCTCAAAAATACGCGTGCCTTTCCCGTCCCCTGGCTGACCCAGGGGAAGAAAAGTCCTCTGAGAGCCATGACTTGTTCATCTTGGTTCTTTTAGAGACACAGCGAGGGGACTCCAACCACAGTCTCCCTCGTTGCCACTAACTGGGCCACACACACCCCACTTGACTGGCATCGGTTGACCCCCCCTTTTGACAAAGAAAAAGATGCTTTGCATGAAGCACTCTCAAAAATACGCGTGCCTTTCCCGTCCCCTGGCTGACCCAGGGGAAGAAAAGTCCTCTGAGAGCCATGACTTGTTCATCTTGGTTCTTTTAGAGACACAGCGAGGGGACTCCAACCACAGTCTCCCTCGTTGCCACTAACTGGGCCACACACACCCCACTTGACTGGCATCGGTTGAGCCCCCCTTTTGACAAAGAAAAAGATGCTTTGCATGAAGCACTCTCAAAAATACGCGTGCCTTTCGCCTCCCCTGGCTGACCCAGGGGAAGAAAAGTCCTCTGAGAGCCAGGTCCACATTGTCAGTGGACAGACACGTGTGCTTATCTGCCAGCAGACCCCCAGCAGCACTGAAGACAGGTTCCGAGAGAACGCTGGCTGCAGGACACGACAAGATCCTCAAGGCGTACGTGGCGAGCTCAGGCAATTTATCCAGATTGGAAGCCTAAAATGAGCAGGGCTCAAGTTGCACAATAATGGAATCGATGTTTCTTTGCATATACTCATATATCTGTGTGTCTCCCTCTTTTTCCTTGTCCAGCTGTTTTGTTTTCACATGAGTATATGTCCTTGTCACTTTCCCATGTGTTTGTGTTATGTTGTGAGTTGTTTGTCACCTTTTGGACACCTTTCAGGGTGTTTTCTAGGTGTTTTACTGTGTTTGTGATTGCCTGCCATTGTTTCCTATGGGCTCGAGTTCGGTTCGTCGAACGTTCGACGAGCCGAACTCGAGCCAGACCCCCGTTCGGCGAACCGCCTCGAGCCGAACCGGGACCGGTTCGCTCATCTCTAATCAGAATACAGGATTGTGAACTCTGTCTATAGCCAACTGGCCAAAATAGGATTCAAAAGCACAGTACATTTGTCAAGTAATAGATGTTTGGGCAAACCTGGTTAATAGGACAATTAGGTTAAAAGTCACTTTTTTATGTGAAAATTTGTGAATCTATTCTAGGGAGTCAAATTGTAACAACAAACCCTAAGCACATACACATTCTTCATTACAACAAGTACTACGTTATCCCTAACTTCAAGATCTGGCAGTCTGGCACTTTTCACAAGCACATCATACACTGACAAAATGTGCCATCAGTTGCAATAAGGAGATTATGCTCTTAGGTGTAATTTATTCTCGAAAACAGATGCCTAGTTTTATATGCTTCCTGTAATTCAACTTGACTTTACTATGGTTTTTGTGGAAAGGTTTATGATCTCAGTACTTAATACTCCTTGTCCACAGCTAGTCTTTAGCGGCCTTCATGCTGTGTGAAGGAGATTCACTCTCCTGCATGGTTTTATTAATCAAATATGGGAATATACTGTACTCCTTAGGGAAAGGGAACTATTCCCACTCATGTTTTACTTACACTTTACAGCGAAATCTTATTTAATTTCTCTCTTTTTTTTTATATATATAAAAGATTTAAGGGTATTTGTGTCTCCTGTATCTAATTATGGACAAATGATTGGCCAACCTGCATCTATATGCTCTATCGGGACATATGGACTTCATTGAAATGGTCACATGAGCCAGAGAGAGATTCAGCTAATAAATCACAGCTGTCACTGAAGAAGACATCAACTGTCAATGTCGCATCCAGGGATATGGGGTACTCGGTCCCGGGCAGTACGTATCTTGGTAATGTCACTGGGGTGGCCATTGCCCGGTTACTCTTTTTGTAATGGGGGTGTATTTACAGGGGATTAGATTAATGTTCATACGTGATGCCACTTGCGGTGTTGCAGCTATATAGATGGAGCTGTTGCTGCAGAATGTCACTACTGGGGCTGGTGCTAATTGCAGCCTGGATGGTAGGCCCTCCGCAAGCAGGGCCCGGCCCCAGAGGATGGATGATGTTACGGGCGTCGGAAGAAGGCAGTCCACACAGATGTTTAGTGCAACTGGTTTTTACGCATGGCTGGTTCGTGGTAGCTGGTTACCCGAGGCCGGCTGGTTTCACATCCAGGTCCCCTTCGTCCCAGTGCCAGTTTTGAACTCTGGTACCTTGTTCCCCTGCACCTGTCTCTGGTAAATGGGTTCCGTGGCGTAGAGCAACTGGGGGTCCCTGTCCGGTGGTTTGTCCATTTCTGTCCGCCTGACGGTAGCGTGAATCCTGTGGGGTTGGAGTCTCTGGTCTTATCCCCGGTTCTCCCTTTTCTACTGAGTCTTCGGATTTTTAGGGTCAGCGAGGTCCTTTGTTGGTCACCAATCTTGGCAATGGTAACTAAAAGCATTGGTCCAGTTCAGAAATGCATAGCTTATTTTATCTTGAATTAACTAGATAACACTTTTCTACGTGTCTCCTTAGATCAGCAGCTCCACTGGTCACTCCTATATTTTGGTCTTTTTTTTATTTTGTAACTGTGTTGTCGAACCAGCAGTTTTTATGACTAATTTTAAGTCAAGCTACAGCTTATTTTTCATACATTGGCCTTGAAATGCTTAATATTAGAACAATATATGTCATTTATGGTTTTTCCATTACAGATCATATCACAACATTACAATTCATATCACAAGGACATCTATATTATAGAGTACCCTGCATTTTTTTTCATTAGGTATCATATCAAAAGGGTTATCAGTAAGAAGAAAATGATTTTAATATATTGATATGAGGTATAGCATAAAATGGATGGCACTGACTTTAACCCCTTCGTCACCAAGCCTATTTTCACCTTCCTGATCAGTCCAAATTTAACAAATCTGACCAGTGTCACTTTGTAAGTTAATAACTCTTAAATGCGTAAGTATTTCCTAGTGATTGTGAGAGATTGTCTTAGGAGACACATTGCACTTCATGCTAGTGGTAAATTTTGGTCTATATGATTTGCACTTATTTATGAAAATATAAAAAATGTTACAAAAATGTGAAACTTTTGCAATTTTTGAACCTGAATTTTTATGCCCCTAAATCAGATAGTTATATATTGTATATTATACAAAATACTTTATAAAAAAGAATTCCCGCATGTCTACTTTACATCAGCACTAGAGTACCTAATTATTCGTACTCGCTATACTCATAACGAATACTGTCTACTACTCACATATTCGTTCCAAATAGCCTGTGCAATGCAAGTCAGTGGTGAATACTCGCAATGTAACGAGTAACCCGAATGCCGTACTATTTGTGCGAGTATACGTCAATACCTCGTAAGTGGTGGAAAATTACTGCTTGAGCACACGGCAGGGTTCGGAAGGGAAAGAGTGTTATTTGAAATTTGGAGTGCAAAATTGTCTGGAATAAATAGCGGATCTCGTGTAATGGTTGCAGAACCCCTTATTGTGCCTAATCAGTGGAAACCCCCTACATATTACTGTATTTTGGAAACTAAACCCCTCAAGGAATTTATCTAGATGTGCGATGGGCACCTTAAGCTCACAGGTGCTTAATACATTTTTCCCACACAAATGTTGCTTTAGCTCCAATTGTTTTTATTTTTACAACGGTAACAATTGAAAACTGAAAAAACTATTTGTTGTGCAATTTCTCCTGAATACAGGAATGCTCCAGGGATTGGAAGAGATGAAGTGCTATATGAATTTTGGAGTGCAAAATTGTCTTCAGAAGATAGTGGATGCCATGCCGCAGATGCAGAGCCCCTGATGCACCTACACAGTAAAAAAAAAAACACAAGTGACCACATTTTGAAGATTAGACCCCCTCAAGGAATTGAACTAGATGTGTGGTGAGCACTTTGAACACACAGGTGCTTCACACAATTTGTGAACGTTGAACAGGGAAAATGAAAAAAAAAAATAAAATACTTTTTTACCATAAAAATGTTGCTTTAACCCATTTTTTTTTCATTTTCACAAAGTTAACAATTAGTCATGAGTGAGCATGAGAATAATCAAGTGCTCAGTACTCGAATCGAGCAGGTTGGACGCTTGCATGGGCTCAATTCGAGTAACGTGTATTATGGAATTCCATGGAAAACTCAAATTGTCTCTTCAGTAAGGAAATAGATGAACTCTAGTGCCACCTATTGGAGGTAGCAATCCTAAAAGTCAAAAGTGACCCTTTAATAAGTCTTGTCAAATAACATAGGGTTTATGCCAGATCAGAACCAATGGGAAACTCAAGCATTTTTCCAGAAGGCCCCCTAGGATGGTTCAGCAGGCCCTAAAATCACTGAAATGGATGAAAACAGAACTAAAATGGAATAAAAATAGCATGTGAATGATGCATCTCGGACTCCCAGGTCGCTGCTGGGGACAATGTTGTCAGAGTATTACGTCATTTTTACTAACTGACAATAAAACATACAAAACTGAAGATAAAATGGATTTAACAGGAAAAAAATGTAAAGAAACATTATTTTCTGTATAATGACTTGTATAGAAGGCAAAATAAAAAAGAGAGAAAAAAATGCTTCCTCCACCTGAGCGACCTTGATCCGCAAAGATCGGAAAATGTTAAAACTGTATGATATTTGGCCGGATCGGATCGGGATCGGACATCCAATCATTTATCGCAAAAGTCAACGATCTTGTCAAGGATCGGTAAATGTTCGGATGGAAAAAACCATCCTCTCCCTGCCCATCACAGCCATGTCAAGTATTGTAAATAAAAGGAAGCAAAAGGGTTACAGCAGTACAGACTTACTGAGTCTCTGCGGCTGCAGCGCTACTTGCGGGTCCCATAATTATCTCTAATACATATTCACTGCTTTCCCCGTCCACCGGCATATCTGATTGGTTGACATTGGACCACACCCCACCCTCTGATACAGCATCTGTGATTGGTTGGAATCACTGTTTGTGTCTATATTGGTGATAAATAAATAAATTGAAAAAATTGGCATAGGGTCCACCCCTGTATTGATACCAGCACAGATAAAACCATGGCAACCGGCTACAGCCCCCAACCATGCACGTATCTTGGCTGTGTATCAAAATAGGAGGAACCGCATGCGGCTTTTTGCTTTTTAATTGTTTAAATAAATAAATAATTTAAAAAAACAGCTTGTGCCCCCCCTCAATTTTGATACCCAGTGAATATAAAGCCTAAAAGCTGTGGGCTGGTATTCTCAAACTGGGGAGACCCATGATTATTGGGAGCCCCCCAGCCTATATATAGCAGTCTGCTTCTGCCCAGAATAGTTTCATCCATTAAATGCGACAATCCCAGCACTTTACCCAGCTCTTCCGACTGTCCTGGTGTGGTGGCAATCGGGGCAATAAGAGGTTAATTTAATAACAGCCCAAAGCTGCCACTAAGCCCTGGATTAGTGATGGGTAGGGGTCTATGAAAATCCCCCACCACTAATCCTTTAAGTAAAAAGAAATAAACACAAACACACAGAAAAATCCTTTATTTAAAAAACTTCCCTTTTTCACCACTTTATTAACCTCTAAAACATCCAGGTCCGACATAATCTACACTACGAGGTCCTAGCTCTGCTACATCTGAGTCACAGTGAGCGCCATAGAATATGACTGCCCGCTGTGAGCTCCAGACAGAAAATGAATGAGCTATGTGAAAAGAGGTGATATCACTCAGGTTAGTAGCGGTCATAGCTGGAGATTCACACGGGCCTCCACCTGTGATGGCAGGTAACCTGACCTCAGGGGATGTTCTGAGGTGAGGTCACTTTGTTCTTGAGGTCCCCTGAGGTCAAATAACAGGAAAAGTGGCAACAATTGGCACAGACTGCAAATAGTCCAACAAAGCAACATGGATGCATGAGACCAGTCCTGTAACAAGGCCTGAACCAGCATTTCTACCTTCAATAGAGATAGCAAGATGACAGACAGGTTGTAGGCCTCTTGCTCACATAACTCTGGTACTATATTTTCACCTATTCTGCACAGTCTGGGACTGGGGTGACAAAGTAATTTGACATCCGTGACTTGTTCACCCTTATGAAAGTTAGGTGGTTTACGCTTTCAGGGGACATCCAGATGTGCTTATGAGTCAAAAGACCGGCAACAGCACGGAAGAGACATTCTGAGAGAGTGCTGACTGCTGGGCAGACCGGAACTTCCAAGGCATGACTGGTGAGCTTAGGCCACTCTCCCATTTTATGAAGTTGCTTTTGTTGATGTCCTGGTCCTGAGGAAGAGGTTTCGACTTCGAAACGCGTAAACCGATGAAATAAAAAAAGATATTATTCATCAACATCTCTACAAATTCATTTGGCTGATGCGCGGCGTTAAAGCCCTCTCTACTCCATTTTGAACTTTTTGAAGACCAAAATGCAAAAGGGTCAAATCCCTCACTTGTGGTATCGATATTGAGCTCTAGACAGTCTTGCACCATCCTCTCCAGTCATTCACTAAGGGTCAGACTTCTACTCTGTTCTTCTGGTGCATGCAATGGTTTAAATAATGTATGTCAAACCTCACAGAAATTGCTTATGCCACTTAAACTGCTGCTGCTAATGTTTCTGCATTGATAATGTGACATTCCTTTTGTTGGAATTCTAGAATGCATGCTGTGTGCCTCATTGCTATCTTGTGGGGGGTATCATCTTTCTAAATTTACTCCTGTACCATTCATATAACAGAGTGGCAACCCAGTGGTCACCACTATTTCTAATACTAACAATATGGACATCATGTTGCAGATATTGCAGCAAAAAGGCGCTCATGTGTTGGACACTTCCATAATGTGGCCTGGCAATTTCTTTTTAAAAATCAAGAGATGCATGAGTGACAGGAGTAGGGCTTTTGCTCCCAGAACCATGACACTACAGACAAGACACAACTTGGAGACCCATGTTGGAGTATTGATATTTAAAAACATTGCATGCAGATAGCAGGACAGCAGCATCAATTCCCCCCCATTTCCCTATAGTGTGCTTGAACAGCAGGGAGGTATGGTCCATGCAACACACAGGATGTGGCCTAGGTGTCTCACATGGGTCACAAACACCAGGCTCAAAGACATAGTCACTTCTGTAACAGCTGGAAGGCTCTCACTTACCCCGACTGTAGCGGATAAAGAAGTGGAGGTTCTGTTGTCGGAAAACTGTGTGAGAATAGCTTCGACTGTGACACAGGAGGAGGAAGGAGCAGCACATGCGGCTGATTTGGCGACTGGTGATTCGATAGGCCCATTAGTCCACATTTTAGGAAAATAAGGTTTCCATAGTAATTCATGTTGGTTGCACAAGTCTCGGTTCATACATGTAGTAGTCAAAGTATTTAAATTATTGCCTCTACTGAGTCAGTGTTTTGAACATTGACAGATAAAGAAAGTTGGGTTATCCATTGCAGTCTCAAAAAAGGCCCAGGCTAGGATGCTCTTCCTGCAAACTGCAGACCCACGACCGCTGCCTGCTACAGCCAGAGTTTGACTGAGAATGCAGTGCTTCTCATGGTTGTATCACTACATGTTTGTATGGGAATTGTCAACTTAACCTCCTCGACTTCCTCCTCCTTCTCATCTGCTGAGCTACACAGCTGTATGCCTCTACCTCTGGGTTCACACCAAGCGGGATCTACAACTTTATCGTCAGACTCTATGTTGTCTCACTCCTCCTCTTCCTGGCCTGACATCACATAAACGTACACATGCAACTCAGGTATCTTAGTCTCATCATCATCACCTCCACCCCCAGGGGTTAACGTCAATTAATGAAGGTCGGCAATCGGATCCTGCTTGGACCCTACTTCGTCCAGGCCAGGATGCAACTGATAAAGATTTTGGGCATCAGTGCAGATGCTTTCCTCCTATTCAGTCTGGGAATCTTTGGAGCAGACCTCTGATGTCCATGTAATAAAATGTGTGAAAAGCTCTGCAGACTCACCCATGTGTGGTTTCCCACTGTCAGTTTGCTGGTTGGAGATTTGTGATGCAGGGGAACACAAGTGTAGTTGGGGTGGAACTTTGTGATCTTGAGGTGCAGGAAGAGGAGGAGAGGCCACTTGATGCAGTGTTTGCCATCCACTCTAGCACATGCTGTTTATCAGCCTCATTTTGAAGCTGAAATGATGTGTGGCTCACAAAGAAATCAAGTGGAGTTGGCTTTCCAGTAGCAGAAGTTGTTCTTATTTCTCTTGGGATTAGATGATTGGTTGTTTGCTCACTAGAGCTTTGACTAACAGGTCTTCCCACACGTACAGCTACAACACCCCACCTATTTACTCTTACTCCACAACACTCAAATTTCATGTAACCGTACCCTTTCAAATATATGTTTTGCAAAGCTACGGCCACATCTGTCAAACTTCTGGCACAAAAGATAAATTATTTATTTCCTGCCTTAGTTGGCAATATTGTGAAAGCACTGAAAAGTGCAAATAACTCCAAATGTGGTTCACTATGTAATTTTGAGCACGCAATGAAAACTGCCAGCACTTTTTTACCTAGTTCACTAGCAAATTTACAGCAGTCACTACTAACAATAACTAGAACAAATTTTACTTTAGAGTGAGGAATTATGGATCCTGAAGTTCAAAACTAGACATCCATGTGGTTTAAATTTGAAAACAGATTTGTTCTTTTTCTATTAAGATTTTTCATCTCTGCAACATTTTGTTTTTGCTTTGCAGGTTTTTTTGGGGTGGGGGTGGGGCTAATTTTATTTTATTTTCTGCATCATTATTTACTAACTTCCAGGACAACAGTATTTACTATACAGTGTGTCCACCCATAATCTGTCCACCGCCATTAACTTGAGAACGGCGGCAGCTATAAGCATAGAAGTGGTGTCTAGGTATAGTAAAGTAGCCATGCGCTACGCAATGAAACCACCTATAGCACCACCTGGTAGAAAACAACGGAGTTAGCATTTTTATTTCGAAAACTGAACGAAATAGAGAAAAAAAGTGAATTAAAAAATTGTAGGGCATCATCAATTCAATATGAATCGACACCTTGCATACATAAATGCCATGATATGAAACCCATGACCTCCCCAAAACATTGAATGCTGGTCACGCATATGGCACTCATTTAACTTTGAAGCTCAAAGTGGCCACTGTCAGCTGCAATGCACATCTGGACTCTGGACAGCATACTGTATCTTGCTGCACGTTGTGCAATATGGTAGGTGACACGTTTGCACAAGCATCTGTGATACGTCGTCGTAGGTCCTGCAATGTTGGTGGAGGGGTCGCATACACCTGCTGTTTGATATGACCTCACAGAAAGAAGTCCAATGGGGTCAGGTCAGGTTAGCGTGGAGGCTTCTCCACGCAGCCACCATACCAAATGACTTGTAGGAAGGTCTCCATGAGGTATCGCTTCACGTCCGCAGCCTTGTGAGTTTTACACATTCTAATCATAGCATTTCTGTATGCAAGGTGTCGATTCGTATTGAATTGATGATGCCCTACAACTTTGTAGTTCACTTTTTTTAAATAAAAATGCTAACTCCGTTGTTTTCCACTAGGTAGTGATATAGATGGTTTCATTGCATAGCGCATGGCTACTTTAGTATAGCTAGATACCACTACTATGCCTATAGCTGCCGCCATTCTCATGTTAATGGCGGTGGACTGGATAGGGGTGGACACACTGTATACTCTGTAAAACTGATAATGGATCTGTTTTTTGAAACACAATCTGTGAGTAAAGGCCGCTTTACACGCTATGACATCGCTAAAGTGATGTCATTGGGTCACGGATTTTGTGACGCACATCTGGCCGCGGCAGCGATATCATTGCGTGTGACACCTATTAGCGATTTTGAATCGTTGCAAAAACGTTCAAAATCGCTAATCGGTGACATCCCCCCTAATCTCAATTATCATTGCTGCTGCAGGTACAATGTTGTTCGTCGATCCTGCGGCAGCACACATCGCTATGTGTGACACCGCAGGAACGAGGAACCTCACCTTACCTGCGTCCCGCCAGTAATGAGTACGGAAGGAGGTGGGCGGGATGTTCATCCCGTTCATCTTTACCCCTCCCTTTTGATTAGGTTGCCGCTTAGTAATGTCGCTGTGACGCTGAACGAGCCGCCCCCCTTAGAAAGGAGGCGGTACGCCGGTCACAGCGACGCCGCTATGCAGGTAAGTTCGTATAAATATGTGACTCTTCAGATTTTGTTTTATATTGAGCCTGAAGAAGAGACCTGAGTAGTCTCGAAAGCTTACTATTATTACCATCTTTTCAGTTTGCCATTAAAAGGTATCAACCACTGAGAGGACTTCAGTTTTTTTAAACAATTTTTTATCTCTACTGGCTAACACGGTACAAAGATATATTTTACCTGTATATATATTTTTTAATTTATTCACCTTGTTTGTATGGTTTATGAGCTTTGACATACCTGGACAAACTTTTCCTGCTGATGTATCCTATGTAATGGTATTAAAGACACTTTATTTGAATGTCCATGAGCTTTCCTGGACTAACTCTGCCTGCTGATCCTTTTCTTTGGAGTTTTGAAGATGCCATATCTTGAATGTCTATGAGTTTTCCTGCACAAAATGTGCCTAGTGACTTACCTACCTAACCATACTGAAGACACTTTTAATGCCTATGAGCTTTACTGGCTTAAATTTGACCACTGATTCATTATCTTGAATGTCTATGAGTTTTCCTGGATGAATTTTGCCTGCTCATTTATCTACCTGATGATGCTGAAGACACTTTGTTTGAATGCCTATGAGCTTTCCTGGACTAAATTGTGCCGAAAATGTAATTTCTGATGTTATTGAATATTGTTGCCCAATGTTTTATCCATATATTCTAATGGTTACCTGGTGGGTTTATCCGCAATTATAAACCAGTCATTGACTTTTTTGTTATTATTTATTTGAGCTTTGTGGATTTTTGTACATATTGAATTAGATGCGCTTTTTATATTTACGTGTTTGTACTGCATTTATATTTTTCTGTGTGTTTATTATTGCTATAGATATACAATTCGGACATATGTTGTGCACATACACAGATAAATGCATTTTTCTCTACATTTACTTTTTTTGAAAAAGGTTTTATTTTATATGCAAACATTTTTTTTTGTTTGTTTCTACTGGGCAATGAATGCAACTAGTGTTTGTTCAAGTCAACTATGGTCCCTGGCGATGTCATGGTAAATGTTGGTTGTGAGAGTTATCTCACCTTTTGTGTATTTGTCTAGTTAAGCATTTACTATTTAACGTCCTCTAACATGTTGAGATATGTTATGATTTAGGGCGTTTTTCCACTCGAAACGCATAGACCTCTGTCTACACTGCTGTTTTAACTTTTTTTCTTTTTTATGGATTTGGAATAAAGTTTTGCTTTTCAACATACTCTTTTTGCAGATGCTGATAAGATTTTCTTCTTTTCATCACTAATTAACAATACCAACAAATGTGATTGATTGTGTAATTTTGAACATGCAATGAAAACTGCCAAAACATTTATACCTAGTTCACTAGGAAATTTACAGCAAGCAGTACTAACTAACAATACCTAGAAATGTAATTGAATACGTAATTTTTTTAGCAGACTATGAAAACTAAAAAGACCTTTTTACCTAGTTCACTAGCAAATTGACAGCAGGCAGTACTAACAATACCTACAAATGTGATTGACTGGCTAATTGGGAGCAGACAGTAATAAGGATCAGTAGATATTTACATCCTTCACTGGCAACTCTTTAGCAGACACTGACAAGTAGTTATCCTTATTTTTATCATTAAATGCCGATTTGTGGCACACACCTTTCCCTACACTGGACGTCCCTATTCTACACTATTATTCTTGTATCTATCTCAAATACCTATCATTAAACCCCTAGCTAAGATAACTGTCTAGCTACCCCCCCGGGAGCCTCGATGGCAGCACCTTCACTAATGTTTCACATTCACAAAATAGCACCAACGCCACATGTCCGCAATATACAGTATATGCAGATGGACATGTGACTTAGGCAGCCAATACCACAAGCCCTTGTGTCTGAACCTTGTAGATGTTTTCTGTGCCGTGATTGGCTGCAGTAACATACACAAATAAAGTTAAGAAAAAAAATATGGCGCCGCACACGTCTGGCTTCTGCCAAGTCCCTATGCCCTCCACTTATGAAACACAGCGCCCCATTCATCACACCGCACATCAATCCTATACAAAAGCATAACATGTTATTAAAAAAGCATTTTTTTTAAATCGCTATCAGTGATCGAACAAACCGAATATTGCCAACTTTTGGAAAAAGGGCTCGCGATTACCGAGCTCGAACAAACATGCTAATGCTTGTACCGAATTTGAAATTGGCAAACCTTTATCGAACAGGTTTGCTCATCTCTAGTTGCATGTTCTCGCACTTGACTAAAAGTCCAATTCTTTATTTTAAAAAAAGTATTAAGAACATATTCTTAAATGAGTAAGAATCAGTGTGTGAATTACGTTAAAATGCCATGATTAGGATCCTAGTTGTCAAAAAAGTCCCACCAATGACAAAAAGCACGGCACTTCTGAAATTAAATGGATGCTCTGGTAGAGTCCAACTCTGTAGAATATAAATATAATCGAGCCAGGCACCCCAATTTGATGAAAGTAAGATGGCTTTGTTAACAACAGTAAACAGTTCAATCAATAGACCTTTTAGTCAATATGTTGACCATCATCAGTAGGAACTAGCTGCATGTACAGTATGCAGACAAAAGAGAATAAAGTAGCACGGTTAAAAATTAAATATGGAACCAGAAATGTAATGTAATATCAGAGTGTAAATGAGCTTTGGATATACTGCATTTTAGCAATTGAAATGGATTTACCTTTGTCATTTTCTAATCGTTCCTCTGATGAGTCCTTGACAGAGGATGAAACATGTTGGGAGAGAAGACACAGATTAGTTAGGGTCAGGTCACAGGGAGAGCTGTGGCCTGTCCTTGTCAGGACAGGAGTCTATTGGGTATTTAGGCTAAGATCCTTTTTGTAATAAGGGACTTGTAGGCCTAGGATCCCTTTATGGATTACCATTCTGCACCCGGACACTGCTGACCACTTTCACAAGATCCCTTGCAAATTATTCCATTTAGCATTTGTGCTTGCCACTTGGTATATTCTGTAAATGTATAAGGGCTATTTAATAGACCATTGTCTTTTTTTAGCCATTCAATTGTTTACAAATCTACAAATACGGGATTTCTCGTTATCAGTGTTTGATGTGACAATTGTCACTCAAAAGATTTATTTTAATCTGATATAGGACCTTGTCATGTTTGTATGTGTCAATAATCAAAGTGACTACCATGAATTATAAGTGTTGTATATTGTTTGATTTATAACCTTGTAGACTTTAAACATGTTGCACTTTTGCTAAGAATTTCTTGTTCTGATTTATGTGTGTTTATTGGGATACGACCATATGGAGATTCTTTTATGGTTATATCTGAATGGTAGGACACATTTGGCATTCATAAATTTGGATTACTCTATTTGAGCCACATCTTGAGTGACCTGGCAAGTTAGGATAGTGTCTAAGATGACCCTTTATTGGAGGCAGTATTGGATCTTTATCCTTCTGGCTTGTGGGTTGTTGCTATTATTCACGTGCACATACGTGTTTTAACATTTTAATATAGACTTTAATAAAAATTACGTTTTAATTCTCACAAAAATTGCTTTTTCTAAATTCTAATAAGTGAGTCTTAAGGGGGCTTTACACGCAACGACATCGCTAACGAGATGTCGTTGGGGTCACGGAATTCGTGACGCACATCCGGCCTCGTTAGCGACGTCGTTGCGTGTGAAATGAACGAATGACCGCTAACGATCAAAATTACTCACCGTATTGTTGATCGTTGACACTTCGTTCTAATCTCAAATATCGTTGCTGTTGCAGGACGCAGGTTGTTCGTCAATCCTGCGGCAGCAGACATCGCTATGTGTGACACCGCAGGAATGAGGAACAACATCGTACTTGCGGCCGCCGGCAACGAGGAAGGAAGGAGGTGGGCGGGATGTTCCGGCCGCTCATCTCCGCCCCTCCGCTTCTATTGGGTGGCCGCTAAAGGGCCATTTACACGCTGCGACATTGCTAACGATATATCGTCGGGGTCACGGTGTTTGTGACGCACATCCGGCACCGTTAGCGACATCTCAACGTATGACACGTACGAGCAACCTTCAACGATCGCAAAAGAGGTAAAAATCGTTGATTTTGGAGAGGTCGTTTATTTACCAAAAATCATTTTATGTGCAGTAATGAGGTTGTTCCTCATTCCTGCGGCAGCACACATCTCTATGTGTCATTCAGAAGTGGAGGAGAGATTCCAGGGCACTACTTAGCATATAGCAAGCCATTCAATCCAATGCAGGAAAAAGTCTTGTATTCAGAGGCTAAAAGCAAACACTGGGGTGCTTATATCCATAGATAGAAAATCATGCGGTGTGGAAGAAGAAAGAATATAGCACTCACCAGTTTATTTTGCTGTGCAGGATCCTGTTTATTAAACAGCGGAGGTTACATGTGTGGAGAGGGCTGGTGGGGAGAGGGAGTGAACGCCGTGGCAGACGACGGCCGTTTCGCACCTGTCCGGTGCTTCAGCTGGTCCCAGCTGAAGCACCGGACAGGTGCGAAACGGCCGTCGTCTGCCACGGCGTTCACTCCCTCTCCCCACCAGCCCTCTCCGCACATGTAACCTCCGCTGTTTAATAAACAGGATCCTGCACAGCAAAATAAACTGGTGAGTGCTATATTCTTTCTTCTTCCACACCGCATGATCTCTATGTGTCACACCGCAGGAACGAGCAAAATCTCCTTACCTGCAGCCGCCGGCAATGAAGGAAGGAGGTGGACAGGATGTTACGTCCCGCTCATCTCCGCCCATCCACTTCTATTGGGCGGCCGCTTAGTGACGTTGCTATAACGCTGAACGAACCGCCCCCTTAGAAAGGAGGCGGTTCGCTGGTCACAGTGACGTCGCTAGGCAGGTAAGTCAGTGTGACTGTTCCTAGCGATGTTGTGCGCCACGGGCAGCGATGTGCCCGTGACACACAACCGACGGGGTCGGGTACGCTCGCCTGCGATCTCGCCAGCGAGATCGCAGCATGTAAAGTACCCTTTAGTGACGCCACTGTGACGCTAAACGAACCTCCCATTAGAAAGGAGGCGGTTTGCCGGCCACAGCAATGTCGTTAGGCAGGTAAGTATGTGTGACAGGGACTAACGATGTTGTGCGCCATGGGCAGTGATTTGCCCTTGATGCTCAACCGACGGGTGCGGTTGCGGGTGCCTTCACCAGCTGTGTGTAAAGTGGCCTTAAGTCTGGTGGTCATACCGGCAATTGTTTGCTATTGAAAATATCATAGGGTAAATGCAGAAGAAACCTAAACGCTGGATGTAATGGGAGTCAGGAGGAATACATGCCGTGTCTGCCGCTGGTGTGTGAGAAGAAGTCTCACCAGTCAGATTATTTTTGCATAGTGTTTAATATTTTACTATGACGTATTAGACTGTTATTCAACTGCTAGAACCCATTTCAACTTTTTTTTATTTACTGAAAGTGAACCTGGAGGCTGACAAGATTATATGCTAATGAGGACAATAGGGGTGGTAGCTGATCTGAAAGCATGAGATTTCCTTCTATATTGTTGTATGTCTGGGAAACGTTTTAAATAAAACTTAGGTGCACAAATCACAATTACTATACTTTCATTTGCTGCCATTGGATAAAAAGACCAAAATATTTTGAGACTCAAAAATATGTCAATTTTTAGTTCAATCATGTGCAAGACACAAGCATATTCATTATTAGATTTCAAAAATATACTAGAATCATTTGCTTAAAATGTTAAAATACAAAAAATATAATCCTTTATTGCATAAAAAGGAAAGGATGAAAGACGAGTGACTTTAAGGTCCATGTATTCTACACCAGGTCAAACAGTTTTTATTGACATAGCATTTCGAAGAATTTAAGATAATCCAGCTCACGATGAAATCATCAACTCTAACAATTATGTCCTTCCAGAATACTGCTTCAAAACGAAAAATAAAAAAGCATTGTCACATTGAGCCAAATGGAATCTAGAATTAGGATTTTAAACAAAGGAACAGTAAGATGTGCCTCAGGTAATTGCTATGCTCTATATTTTAAAATGACCCCTTAGGTTATGGGATCAAATGGCAGCAACTTTTTCCCACATCATTGATCAACAGTAATCAATCACGATCAGTCATTTGGAAAAGATGTCAAATTTGGTTTGCCATTCAGGCTTTGTGTAAATAAGTGTTTGGACAGGCCTAAGAGGTGTCAGACAGGAAAGGCAGCAACTTCTAATTTGTAGAGTCACCTACTAGATCTGTGAATATTATGTTCAGAAGGTGTAAATGGGATGTTACTATAATCCTCTGAATGGATTGCTTCTGTTCAGCCTTTGTTATGAGGAGTTAATGACTTGTAAAGCAGTAAACAAATGTTAACAATTCATGGCATTAATGGCTTTGCTATGCTTTATTTTTAGTCATGTTCCATTACTCTTATTAGAAATACAAATATTTTCTTCTATATATTGCCTTTATGCTTACTAGAGTACGGAAAACTATAATTGCATTTTATATTCCTCATCCCAAAAAGTTACTTACCATTTGCCTGATGGCGAATGTTGTTGTAATATCTAAAATGCTATACATTAAAAAAAAATCTTTTTTTTTCTATGCACTTGCTATCAGTAATTCTAATCCAAATCTCATATAAATAAATTGTCCATGTCCATTTAATGTACAATACAGTATGTGTAT